>NW_016844077.1:3603-7684 GCF_001698545.2 Rhinopithecus bieti | reverse complement strand
AAATACGGAGTACAGTTATATTTAACAGGGGTTGGCAAACTACCAAATCTGGTCTGCTTTTTTGTTTTTGAAAAAGTTTTATTGGAACACAGCCACACTCATTCATGTATGTATTTTCTATGCAACAATGGCAGAGTTGAGAAACTGCAAAAGAAACCACACAGCTCACAAAGCCAAAAGTATTTACTTTCTTGCCCTTAACAAAAAAGGTTTGCTAACCCCTGACATATGAAATAATTTTAGGGGTAAAGTAATTTTGTTTAATTCATCTTAAAAGAACAAAATGTGAATAATTAAAGAAAAGGAGGGAACAAACTGACATAGTAAAACTATGTACATAAATATTTTGATATAGCTTATATTTTTTAAAAGAACATTAGGATGGATAGTGTGTTTAATTAAGATGGAATTTTATGTTTTAAAATGTACTCTCATCTATTTTAGCACATGTAAAAGATTATTACCAGTATGATGAAGCTTCCTAGAAAGTCTACATAAATAGTCATCTTTCTCTCCCATAAAACTGGTGAAATACAGCAAGTTCATGAGGAAATGATTCCTCAAAATTTCTTTCTATAAGGCTCTGGCTAAGTGTCAAAGGACCTACCTGGAACTAGATATAAAAATACCCAACATTTCTGCTGTGTAGCCCAACACTGCTCTGGGTCAGCACTGTGCCTACCATTACTACTGAGAGTGGATACATAAGTAAGTTTGTATAAGAGGATAGGCTACTGATATCCAAAACAGAAATCAGACCTTCTCAGAAAAAGTTTTGGTTGTTGTTAGGACTCAGCTGATGGCATATTATATGACCCACACTTCATCTATTTCCAGCTGGTAAGTGCTAAAATGTGCATTAATTTAAAAAAAGCCCAGTTGGCTCTGTGCCTTTGTGAGGAAAAGGGAGCTTTCATGTTTTAAACGTCATAAAACTAACAAGAAGTCAATTACTATCAACCATGACTACAGAAAAAAAAATTCCAAAGTTGCCAAGTACATTTGAAAAAAAAAAAAGGCACTTCTCCTTAGGTTTCTATACTCTGGTCACTTGTCAAATACGCACTGATCCTACCAGGATATGACTGAAACCAGGATGTGAGTTAGGTATAGTAATTCATTCACTCATTCAATAAATGCATCCATTCAATAAATATCTGAATGTTTCTAAAGTGATACGGTTTAAGGCATTAGTGGTATCAAAAGAGACAAAGCTGCTACTCTCATGGGTAGTCAGTCCGTTAGTAAACAAATATAAAATATAATGTCACATATTGCTAAGAGACAAGAAATGCAAGAAAGCAGACAGACACAGGGATGAGGGCTGCTCTTTTAGATCAATCATGAGAGAAGGCTGCTCTGAAGAGGAGATACTGAGCACAGATCTGAATGAATTAGGGGTGCAGAACAACGTAGTGGGGACCGAGCATTCCGAAGTGAAAGGCACAGGCACTGCAAAACTCCCGACACAGGAGCACATCTGGTGCATTGGAACAGAAGTCAGAAGGCTGTGATTGCAGTACAGAGAGCAGGGAGGGAGAAGCATGAGATATGATGGAAGAGACTGCAGGGGCCCTTCATGGTTCATGGACAGCCTGTGAACCATAGCTAGGGTATAGATTTTATTCTAAGTGTGACAGGCAGCTGGTAGAAGAGTTAGAGCAGAAGAGTAATAACTAATCTGAATTACTCTAAAATAATTACACTGCTTCTTTTGTGAACTGACTAGTCCCTGGAGTGAGGTGTTTACCTAGGCTGCTTTTAATATTCATTTCAACGTGTTTTATTTAGCAAATATTTGGCCTCCATGGTATAATATAATGATATAATTTCCCTCTAGTGGAAAAATGGAAATACAACTCCATTAGGCTCCACTGGCATACTCTCCTGAACAGCTTTCTTAGACTTTTATTGTGTTGGAGCTCAATAAAAATTACTGTAAAACACTTCGTGCCTCTGAATTATTCGACTCCCTTTGGAATCACAGAGAAAAATGAATGTAATAGCAAAACTGAGAAAAATATAATTCTGCATTTGTAAATAATTTTCTCCATGTAATAAAATTCAGAGATGTAGGTAAAAATGCCTTCTTGCCTTTCATAGATTCTGTAGAGGGAAGAAAAAAAAAAAACATAAAGAGTTCAGAAGTCAAGAAAATACCATTATACTATATTTCCATTTTACTACCAATCAATGAAACAAAATAGGCATTGGATATGGTATTCTCTATGCTCTACCTCAAAGATAACATAGGTATAGTTCTGGAACATTTTAGAATCTTAAGAGATTTGGGGTTCATTTTATGCCCCCTGCACTTTTTTGAAAACAGGCAATGAAACTATTAACCATGAAATTGTGTGGACCAGAGGCATGACGGGAATGCCTACTCATTCTTGTGTTTTATTCTAGTTTTAAGGGGATATTTTTCAGTGTTTTCAATATTAAAATATTCAAAGCATTGATACTGAAATATTCATTATTTTCTTCTAAGGAGGATATTTCAATATTTTGACAAACACATATTGGGTGCCTACTGTGTGCTAGATGAAGGGGATAAGATAGATAAGACATGGCCCTCGCCCTTTGATAATTCATACTCTGATAGTGCAGACAGGCACACAAGTAATTACAAATCAATGCGTTCAACAGCAATAGTAGAGGCATGTTTACTTATAATACGTTCAACATACATTTACTGAGCTCGAACATTGTGTCAAGTACTGATTCAGCTTAGAGAAAGAAAGGAGGGCTTCAGAGGGACATCATTTGAATTGCTTCTTAAAGGATGGATGAAAGTTGGTCAGAAGAGGCAGAGGAAAGAAAAGACCTCTAGGAAGATGAAGCAGATTATATAGCACTTATAGGTATAAGAGAGTATGGCTAGAAGCAATTCGCATGGGTAAAATGAAGGGCGCATGCACAAGGCTGTTTAGTTCATACTATAATAGCATAGTGTTTCGTAAAGTAATAAACTTTCGTTTCTCTAGGGAGACCATCTGAGAGGTTATTGTAATTGTATATGCGGTTGGTGTCCTATTCATATATTTTTATCCTCACCACTTCAGTACATGCTAGCCTGACTTCCAAATGCCAGCGCCTGCACTTCTTTGCCTGAGTTTCCTCTGGCCACTAAAGCTACTTAAGCTGCCTATGGGGCAGGCCAGGTCCAGAAAATTAACACTTCTCCCCCTTGATCATAACCGACATTTCTCAACCAATGACTCTCCAAATTTGCTGTATTAATACCCCAGCTCTGTAGTCCTCCGAATGAGATAATTCTCGAGGTGTGTGTTCTACACCGGTTTTCAAAGTTTCCCCAAGAAGACTAAGCTCCAGCTGCTTCAAGTGACAACTGGCTTGATCATGTAACCTTTTAATGGCTGCTTTCCCATCCCTGTCTCATTTTTCCATACACCTTATCATATCCCTTCTTTTACCTTGCAAATAAAGTATATGCACTTGATTTCTTGTCTCGGGGTTTGCTTCTGAGGAAATCAAAGGGACAAGTGACAAGACCAGATGTTTATGTCACAAGGAGACCTCGTGTTGTATCCAAGACAGATTACATGGGGAAGAGACTAGAGAAGGACAGGCCCCTAGGAGGTCATTCAGTTTGTGGGGACCTGTGGGCAGTGATGACTAAGGTGTCCTCAGTGGGAAAGAAAAGCCAGGGAATCTAAAGAAAGACTAAAAGAAAGAACTGAAAAACTAGATTCTCAAGAAGGCAAAAGAAAGGAGTCACATTAACGTCTTAAAACAGTCAGATATTGCCATAGAAAAACAAAACCAAGTAAGGGAAAACCAAATTTGGGGACTGAGACGTTCCATTTAGGGAAAAATTGTGGCCTTGACTAAGGAAATAATGATGGTGTATGAAAAAAAATGGTATAAAATTAGGAGATAATTTAAAGGCAAAGGTTGATAGGCCCTCCAGCCAGGTTGGTCCCTAAATATAAAATTGACATAAAAGAAACAATAATTTGGAGAATAAAAAGCATTTGCCAGTGAAAAGTTAACATGAAGGTATCAATTTATTTTCTTTTTAAAATTCAATTTGTAACTACTCATGGTAGCAGTATGA
>NW_016844077.1:0-1904 GCF_001698545.2 Rhinopithecus bieti | reverse complement strand
TATCAGTGTCTTCATTATTGACAGTCACAGAAGCTTATTTTGCAGTCTTCAAATCAGATATGACTGACAGGGTAAATTGAAGGCACCATAGAATGTTGCAGTTTGAGTCAAAAAGAACAATATATTCAAAGGTATTTTTATAAATGAAAATTAAAGCTCACATCAAATCATGTATTGAATCATGTATTGGGCTTTTAGTCTGCAAGCCCCTTTTCTAAACAGTCCCCTCTCTTTTCATTTCATTGGTTGATACTTTAATCCAAGCTTTGCTTCATAGAATGATGGTTGATAAATTAATTAACATACAATTGACTTCATATAATTGACTTGTCTAATGGTTGGAGTTATACATCACACATTTTCAGGATAACTATGTTTATTTTCAAAGAGATATACAGCTTTAAGGGTACACATTTTGGAATTTGTTTTCAGTTCCTTATCAGAAAAAATAATGCTGCCTTAAGATCACCAGGGAAGCAGTAAAAAAGGGGAAAAAACTGGATGTAAAAAAAGACTGTTAGTAAATACACCTGCTGCAATTCCTAAGGTAATAGCCCTGTCAGGCAGTATTATTTATTCATGCTTTAGTTAGAGGTTTAGAAACTGCCATTGTGTTCTGTGAAATGCTTAACACACTGAAAACTTATAATCTGATAAAGCTTTAGCCAAGTTACCTTAAAATATAGTAAATGCCTCTCAATTTTATGTAATACAGCAAACACATACCTCTTCTGCATAAGAAAGGAGGATGGTAGAAAGGTTCATGAAACTTTAATGCTCATTTAAAAGTAATAAATCTGTTTACCTGCTGCAAAAAGCATGACCGCAACAGGTCTATAGAAACGCCTTCGAGATCCCACGCAGATAGAAATCAAACCCACCAGGAATGCAATGAGAATGATGGCAGCACCGCCCAGGAGTAAAGCCAGAGTAGCAATCTGCCAATCTGGAAAGAAAAAAGAAATTGTTTTTGAGTGGTAAGTCCTCAAAGAATCAACATAACTATATTCAGCAGCCTTCACCTTGCAGTGGCTCAACAGATGTGATTTTACCGCATGCTAAGCATCCTTTGGCGTTTCAAATGTTTTGCAACAAAAATGAATAGGAAATGTACTTATTCAGAAAAGTCTCCTATGCTAAGCTCAGCAGAGTTTTTAGACCAGGGGTTTGCTAGGATTTTCTTCCAAGGACTCTATTACGTATTCATGTTAAATCAAGTGTCCCCTCCATGACCTATTTTCAATATTATTATGATTTAAATTTTTATTGAGCAATAAAGTTCACAAATCTTAAGTATAGAAAGTAGAGAAGTAGATGAATTTTTATAGATATTTATATACCATCCAGATTAAAATACAGGACATTTCTATCACCCAGATTGTTCTCTTGCGCCCCTTCCCCAGTCAATAATGACCCTCCCACCTGGGCTACTGAGGACATCCGTCACCACAGATCGAGTTTTGCCTATTCTTAAACTTCATATAAATGGTATAAACTATTTTGCGTCTGGTTTTTAAGTTTCTCATATTCATCCATGTTGTTGCATGTGACAGTAGTATATTCTTTTTTTATTGCTATTTCTTAGAAAGCCTTCCTTAATCATATAAAATCTCCAAAGTTTTATTTGTCTCTCCTCCACTCCCTCTAAAAAACAACTCCCCATCAAATTAGCATCAGGAATATTGTTTGTTTTTTCCACTTCTTTTTTATTTGATTCTAGTCTCACTGTTGTATTTACCACCACGGGTGTAGTTTCTAAAATTAAGTATTCCCAGGGAGCCAGAAGGGACTCTGAATGGCTGCTCAGCCCCTTCATTCATACACAGAAACAGTAAGCATATACTGATCACTTGTTATGTGCAGGCCTCTGTTCTCACACTCTTAGTGACACATAAATCTTATTG
>NW_016844076.1:6412-8184 GCF_001698545.2 Rhinopithecus bieti | reverse complement strand
TAAAGCAAAAAAAATTCTATGGTGGAGTCTATAATTAATGTAGAAATAAAATATATGTCCACAACTACACAATTGAGAGACGTGAATGAATTTTACTATTGTAAATGTATTATATTTTATGTGAAGTTGTAAATATTAACGCTAATAGGCTGTGATAAGTTAAAGATGCATATGGTAACCCTTGAGCAACCCCTAAAATTAACACCAAAATTTTTTATTAAAAGATAATAGAGGAAGAAACATGGCGATGCCGACGTTGACTGCGAAATTGTACTCCCTGCTGTTCCGCAGGACTTCCACCTTCGCCCTCACCATCTCTGTGGGCCTGCTCTTCCATCAGGGTCGCGGACGCGATCTACCAGCACATCAGCGAGGGGAAGCTATGGAAACACATCAAGCAAAAGTATGAGAAAAGTAGTTCCTTGGAGGCCCCATCCAGGCCAGAAGGACCAGGTCCACTCGCCAGCTGTTTGCCCAGAGCTGGGGCCTCAGCTTAAAGACGATGCTCAAGTTGCTTTTCATGTACCACTCTTCGCTGTTGGCAAGAAATGGTTTCACCTACAAAACAGACTCTTTACCTTCTGCCGTGTTTGAAGTATGTTTAGTCAGCATCATCAAGAAATACATGTGAATTGCCCTTGGAAAAAAAAAGACAATAGAAGTACTGTGAAATAAAATACTAAAATGCTTATCCTCAAATAAGTAAGGAATGTGAGATAGAGGAATAATAAACAAATGAGACAAAAGAAAACAAATAGCAAATGACAGACTGAATGGCATCTATAATTACATTAAATAGAAATAAACTGAACAACAGAAAGTCAGAGATTATTAAATAGGATAAGAAAGCAAGGCCCAACTATTTGCTAACAAAAGAGATGCACTTACACATAAAATTTAAATAGATTGAAAATAAAGTGAAGAAAAGCAAAATACAAACCTAAGAATACTGTTTTGGCTACATAAATATCAGGCAAAGTAGACCAAGAAAATGAATATCACATGAGATAGGGTGAGAAATTTTATAAAGATAGTGCATTAATAAATAGTAATGTTAAATATATATTTGTCTAAAACAGAGCCTCAAAATTTATGAGAAAACGGAGACAGATCTGAAGGGAGAAAGAGACATATCTAAAATCATAACTGATGATTTTATCACTCCTTTCTCAGTAATTAATGGAAGAACTAAAAAAAATCAGTAAAGATTTAAAATATTTCTATAATACTGTCATCCAAATTAATGTAATTGACATTTTATGGGACACTACTCCTAATTGCTGAAGAATTCCTATTATTTCCAAGGCCACATGGAATGCTCATCAAGGTAAATTATATTCTGTGCCATAAAATATGTATCCATAAATATCAAAAGTTTGAAATCTTACAGAGTATGTTCTCTGATCACAACAAAATTTAATTAGAAATAAACATGAAGTATCTAGAAATATCTGTAAATGCCTGCAAATATTTATAAATGAAATAACATATTCCTAAATAAGATATTAATCACCCAGCACTTTGGGAGGCCAAGGCAGGTGGATCACCTGAGGTCAGGAGTTCGAGATTAGCCTGGCCAAGATGGCGAAATCCCCTTTCTACTAAAAATACAAAAATTAGCCAGGCATGGTGATGTACACCTGTAATCCCAGCTACTAGGGAGGCTGAGACAGGAGAATCGCTTGAACTTGGGAGAAGGAGGTTGCAGTGAGCTGAGATCGTGCCATTGCACTCCAGCCTGGGTGACAGAGCAAGAGTCTAGCTCGAAAAAA
>NW_016844076.1:0-2307 GCF_001698545.2 Rhinopithecus bieti | reverse complement strand
ATCCTGAGTCTTTGCTGAAGTTGCTTATCAGCTTAAGGAATTTTGGGGCTGACACGATGGAGTTTTCTAAATATACAATCATGTCATCTGCAAACAGGGACAATTTGACTTCCTCTTTTCCTAATTGAATACCCTTTATTTCTTTCTCTTGCCTGATTGCCCTGGCCAGAACTTCCAATACTATGCTGAATAGGAGTGATGAGAGAGGGCATCCTTGTCTTGTGCCGGTTGTCAAAGCGTGCCAGCTTTTGCCCATTCAGTATGATATTGGTTGTGGTTTCGTCATAAATAGCTCTTATTATTTTGAGATATGTTCTATCAATACCTAGTTTGTTGAGAGTTTCTAACATGAAGGGGTGTCAAATTTTGTCGAAGGCTTTTTGTGTCTGTTGAGATAATCATGTGGTTTTTGTCATTGTTTCTGTTTATGTGATAGATTATGTTTATTGATTTGTGTGTGTTGAATCAGCCTTTCATCCCAGGGTTGAAGCTGACTTGATCGTGGTGGATAAGCTTTTTGATGTGCTGCTGGATTCAGTTTGCCAGTATTTTATTGAGGATTTTCGCATCGAGGTTCATCAGGGATGTTGGCCTGAAAATTTCTTTTTGTGTTGTGTCTCTGCCAGGTTTTGGCATCAGGATGATGCTGTCCTCATAAAATGAGTTCGCGAGGAGTCCCTCTTTTTTTACTGTTTGGAATAGTTTCAAAAGCAATGGTACCAGCTCCTCTTTGTACCTCTCGTAGAATTCGTCTGTGAATCTGCCTTGCCTTGGGCTTTTTTTTGGTTGGTAGGCTATTAATTGCTACCTCAATTTCAGAACTTGTTATTGGTCTATTCAGGGATTTGACTTCTTCCTGCCTTAGTCTTAGGAGGGTGTATGTGTCCAGGAATTTATCCATTTCTTCTAGATTTTGTAGTTTATTTGCATAGAGGTGTTTGTAGTACTCTCTGATGGTAGTTTGTATTTTTGTGGGATCAGTGGTGATATCCTCTTTATCATTTTTGTTGTGTCTATTTGATTATTCTCTCTTTTCTTCTTTATTAGTCTGGTTAGCAGTCTATTTTGTTAATCTTTTCAAAAATACAGCTCCTGGATTCACTGATTTTTTTTGGAGGGATTTTCTTGTCTCTATCTTCTTCAGTTCTGCTCTGATCTTAGTTATTTCTTGTCTTCTGCTAGCTTTTGAATTTGTTTGCTCTTGCTTCTCTAGTTCTTTTAATTGTGATGTTAGGGTGTTGATTTTAGTTCTTTTCTGCTTTCTCTTGTGGGCATTTAGTGCTACAAATTTCTCTCTTAACACTGTTTTAGCTGCGTCCCAGAGATTCTGGTACGTTGTCTCTTTGTTCTCATTAGTTTCAAAGAACTTGTTTATTTCTGCCTTAGTTTCATTGTGTACCCAGTAGTCATTTAGGAGCAGGTTGTTCAGTTTCCATGCAGTTGTGCATTTTTGATTGAATTTCTTAATCCTGATTTCTAATTTGTTTGCACTGTGGTCTGAGAGACTGTTTTGATTTCCATTCTTTTGCATTTGCTTATGTTGTCAATTTTAAAATAAATGCTGTATGGTGCTGAGAAGAATGTATATTCTGTTGATTTGGGGTGGAGAGTTCTGTAGATGTCTATTAGGTCTGCTTGGTCCAGAGCTGAATTTAAGTCCTGAATATCCTTGTTAATTTTCTGTCTTGTTGATCTGTCTAATATTGACAGTGGGGTGCTAAAGTCTCCCACTATTATTGCGTGAGAGTCTAGGTCTCTTTGTAGGTCTCTAAGAACTTGTTTTTATGAATCTGGGTGCTCCTGCATTGGTGCATATATATTTAGGATAATCAGCTCTTCTTGTTGCATCGATCCCTTTACCATTATGTAATGCCTTCTTTGTCTTTTTTGATCTTTGTCTGTTTAAAGTCTGTTTTATCAGAGACTAGGATTGCAACTCCTGTGTTTTTTTTTGTTATTGTTGTTTCCATTTGCTTGGTAAATATGATTTACATTTTAAAGCAATTGCTCTAGATACTCTGTGGAGAACTGATTGTAGAAGGGGAAAGATTTGAAGTAGGGAGGTCACTTAACAGACACTTATGCCGGTGGCCTCAACTACCATGATAGAGAAGTTGATATGTATTTCAGGTAGAATATTAAGGATTTTGTGGTATTTTAATATGGGATAAGAGATCAGGTAAAGTAAGCAGTGATGGAAGACTCATAAGTTTCTGGTTTGGGAATCTGAATATATGTTGGTGGTATTCACTGAATTGAAAAGTCAATTGAAGGAATATGTAATGTTTGTGAGAAGGATATATTATA
>NW_016844075.1:0-1297 GCF_001698545.2 Rhinopithecus bieti | reverse complement strand
CAATCTACAGATTCAATACAATCCATATTCAAAATACAAATGACATTCTCCACAGAAATAGAAAAAACAATTCTAAAATTTATGTGAAACCACAGAGGACTCAGAATAGCCACAGCTATCTTCAACATAAAGAAGAAAACTGGATAAATCACATTACCTGACTTGAAATTATACTAGAAAGCTATGGTAACCAAAACAGCATGGTACTGATGTAAAAACAAACATAGACCAGTGGAACAGAATAGAGAACCCATTAATAAATCCATACATTTACAGTGAACTGGTTTTTGACAGAGGTGCCAGGAACATACTTTGGCAAAAGGACAGTCTGTACAATAAATGGTTCTCGGAAAACTGGAAATCTGTATGCAGATAGCTACATGCAGAAGAGTGAAGCTAGATCCCTATCTCTTACTATATACAAAAATCAAATCAAAATGTATTAAAGATTTAAATCTTTTTTTTTTTTTTTTGAGGCGGAGTCTCGCTCTGTCGCCCAGACTGGAGTGCAGTGGCGCAATCTCGGCTCACTGCAAGCTCCGCCTCCCGGGTTCACGCCATTCTCCTGCTTCAGCCTCCCAAGTAGCTGGGACTACAGGCGCCCGCCACCTTGCCCGGCTAGTTTTTTGTATTTTTAGTAGAGACGGGGTTTCACCATGTTAGCCAGGATGGTCTCGATCTCCTGACCTCGTGATCCGCCCGTCTCGGCCTCCCAAAGTGCTGGGATTACAGGCTTGAGCCACCGCGCCCGGCCAAAGATTTAAATCTTAAACTTCAGACTCTGAAACTACTAAAAGAAAACTTTGGGGAAACTTGCCAGGATATCGGTTTGGGCAAAAATTTATTGAGCAATAAATACCCCATATGTACAGGCAACCAAAGCAAAACTGGATCAAGGGGATCTTTTCTCACTTCCTTTTGTATGTGTTTTTTAGAATTTTTCTTTTTTTGGTTGCTATGGGGATTACATGTAACATACTAAATTTATAATAGTCTAGTTTGAAATGGTACCAGTTTAACTTCAGTAGTATACAAAAACTTTATTCCTGTATAGCTCCATTTCCTTGATATGTTGTTTTATGGCAGATTACATCTTTATTCATTGTGTGCTGAATATCATAGATTTAAAATTTTTGTTATGCTTTTGTCTTTTAAGTCATATAGGGAAAAAAAGTGGAGTTAAAAAACAAAAATAGATTAATACTGGCTATGATATTTATCCATATAGTTACCTTTGCTGGGGATCTTTTATTTTATTTTATTTTTTGAGACGGAGTCTCGCTGTGTCGCCCAGGCT
>NW_016844074.1:0-1582 GCF_001698545.2 Rhinopithecus bieti | reverse complement strand
AGTTAATTAAAACAAAATGAAACAATATGTGATGTTTTAAAGGAATGTAACAGCATGTTAAAATAGGGCTTTTCCTTTCTCAGAGTTTTGGCTGAGGCTCCAAAGCTGAGAACAATAGCTTTCAGTCCCCCTCCACATCCTAAGTGAGGTACAAGACTGTCTAGGCAGGACTTGCAAAGCGAGTGGCCTTGTGCCAGTTCTGCCATGGTTAGACCTTCACCCATCTCCGGGCTTCCTAAGAGAAGGGACAGAGAGGCTGCTTTCTGATATCAATGGAAAAAATTCTTCAGTGGAAGGCTGGTGGGTGGCAGTAGAGCAAAGCCAGGGGACCCAGAAGGAACAAGACACGCGTGCAGAAACCGTGGGGAAGTTTGTGCCAGGTGGACATGAGGAAGAAAGCTGGACTTGAGTCTTCTTACAGACCCTATCTAAGAGGACCTTCTGGATGATTCCAACATAAGAAACACTATGCAGGACGGTCAACTGGAATTCAAGTCATAAAGGGGAGAATGGAAGAGTCTAGCTGAAATAGGCACTGTCCAAGCCAAGGGAATGCTTAGCAGGAGGGTCAAAGGAGGAAGGATCTCTAAACAAATTCTCAAAAGCACCTCACTAGAGAAATACCCGTTAGATCTGCTACTCACCGAGGGTGCTGTGATTACAGAGCCACTGAAGGCCTCTGTTTCTTTAATCCCCGCTCTCCTGGGCCCAGCTAATGCAAGAGGAGGTGAAACAAAGAGAAGAGACTGACTGGAACCCACTTCTTCCCTGTGTGCTTACACGCCTAAGTTTGTTCACACTAGTGACAGGGAGAACTTCAATTTGGATAAGAAACTAAAATGTTGATATTAGATTGGACTGAACTTTTCAATACCTGATGATAAACAGAATACCATGGGTAGGGGCTGGGTGCCATGTCTCACGCCTGTAATCCCAGCACTTTGGGAGGCCGAGGTGGGCAGATCACTTGGGCCACGGAGTTAAAGACCAGCCTGGGTAAAATGAGGAAACCCTGTCTTTACGAAAAAACTACAAAAATTAACTGAGTGTGGTGGTGCACACATGTGGTCCCAGCTACTTGGGAGGTTGAGGTGAGAGGCTCAGCTGAACCCAGAACGTCAAGGCTACAGTGAGCTGTGATTGCATGACAGAGCAAGACCCTGTCTCAAAAGAAAAAGAAAAAATCATGGATGGGTAGGGAAGAAAGATTTGAGAGAGGAGGGACAGTCTTTCTCAATCCATTTTGTGCTACTATAACAGAATACCTGACACGGAGTAATTAATAAGGGCAGAGATTTATTTATTACAGTTCTGGAGGCCAGTAAGTCTAAGGGGCCCACATTGATTAAATAACTTTCTTTCTTTCCTTCTTTCTTCCTTCCTTCCTTCCTTCCTTCCTTTCTCTCTCTCTCTCTCTTTGCTTCTCTTCCTTTTTTTTTTTTTTTGACAGAGTCTCACTCTGTCACCCAGGCTGGAGTGCAGTGACATGATCTGCAGTTCTCCAGGCTCAGTTGAGTAGCTGGGATTACAGGCGCCCGCCACCGCACCCGGCTAATTTTTGTATTTTTAGTAGAGACGGGGT
>NW_016844073.1:0-1582 GCF_001698545.2 Rhinopithecus bieti | reverse complement strand
GTTAAATTATGTCATTTTAATTATTCTTTAAAGCCCTCTTTCCCTCTCTGGAGTACCAAAATTGGACAATAAATTCTGTAGTCAGCCTATATATTCCCAAACTCTTCGTAGTCTGCTTTGGTAACTTTTCTTTTACTCATTTTCCCTCTTTTCTTTCTATAATTTTGTTGACTTTCTTGTTTTGTTATAAATACATGACTTTGGATGAATAAACATTGCATCATTATTTAAATGTTCCTTGCTGCTGTTTTTTTTTCTTTTAAGCATATCTACTTCACTGTCCCGGATTCCAACTTATTTTATATTTTTTAATCTTAAAATTTTGTTCATGAAAAGACACACACACACACACACACACACACACACACACACTTTGAATAACACTCCCAGGGCCAAAATCCTCTAAAGATGATTATACCCTTAGGCAAACTAAAACCATAGTGAGATGCTGTTGTGAGTCCCTTTTGCATTGCTCTGAAGGAATACCTGAGGCTGGGTAATTTATAAAGAAAAGAGGCTTTACAGGAAGTATAGCACCAGCATCTATTCCACTTCTCGTGAGGCCACAGGGAGCTTTTACTCACAGCAGAAGGCCAAGTGTGAGCAGGACATCACATGGCAAGGGAGACAGTGAAGGAGATGGAGCAAGAGAGTGAGGGGTGGGGGATAAATCACTCTTAAACAACCAGAGTTAACCACTCTTAAACTCAGAGCAAGAGCTCACTCATTACTGTGAAGAGGGCACTAAACCATTCATGAGACATTCATTCCCGTGTTCCAAACACTTCCTACCAGGCCCCACCTCTGACACTGGGGATCACATTTCAACATGAGATTTGAAGGGCACAAACATCCAAACCGTATCACATGCTAATTACACCCTGCAGAATAGCTAAACTTAAAAATACAGACAAAACAGTATTTACAAGGATGTGGAACAACTGAGACCCTCATATATTGAGAGTAAGTGTGTAGAATAGTACACCCACTTTGAACAACTGTTTTTTTCAATTTCTTATAACATGAAATAAATGTCCACAGGGAAATTTAGTGACAAATGTTTATGATGGTGTTATTGGTAACAATCAAAAAGTGGAAATCATGGCCAAAAATTGATATTCATATGTCCATCAACAGTGAATGGGTACAAAGTTTGGTAATATTACTACAATGGAACATAACTCAACAAGAAAAATGAGTGTGTTGTGGATATATATAATAACATGGAGGAATCTTATTGACATTGTAAGAAGGGAAAGAAACCAGATACAGACACATACACATGTATTTCAACATGGTAAAAATTATAACAGTGGCTTCCTGGGTAGGAGGGTGTGCTGTGGGGTGAGTGGGTAATGCAAGTCAAAGGAAAAAAGCATTATTGATTGAGGGAGGGGTTTACACAGGTGTCATAGTCATTGAACTCTACTTTAAATCAGTGTGTTTTATTTTATGTAAATTGTAACTTAATGAAGATGGTCAGAAATCCCATGGTTTTTGTTTTTAACATTTCTAAGTTCAAAAAAAAACTAATACCAGAAACTCTAAGCAAATCTATATTTATATATAATCAATTTAAATA
>NW_016844072.1:0-361 GCF_001698545.2 Rhinopithecus bieti | reverse complement strand
TCAGCATCAACATGCTCCTGAATATCACTTGATACCTGTTTCTCCAAAAGGATTTCCACGACGTTGTCTGAGAAAAGAGGTATAACACTGTGACTGGAATGCACAACTCACAAAGCAGTTCCTCGGAAAGCTTATCTCCAGTTTTCATCTGTACATATTTCCTTTTTCACCGTTAGCCTCAAAGTGCTCCCGAATATCCCATCACACGCTAAACACACAAAGGGCTAGAAACCTACTCAATGAAAAGAGAGGCTTATCTGAGTGAGAGGAATTAAGACTGCACAGAGCAATTTCACAGAAAGCTTCCTTCTATATTTTACCTGAGGATATTTCTTTCTCCTTATTCTAAGGATCGTTCCCA
>NW_016844070.1:0-1219 GCF_001698545.2 Rhinopithecus bieti | reverse complement strand
AAAAGGTGTGTGTATACACATGTGTGTGTGTGTGAGAAAGAACAGCTTTTAATTTTGATGAACTTTCATTTTTTTCTTTTATAATGTATGCTTTTCATATCCTAAGATATCTTTACTTACCCCAAGGTCACAAATGTTTTCTCTTATGTTTTGTTAAAGTTTTATTCTTTTCTTTTTTGTTTGTTTGTTTTTGTAGGCCAGGCACAGGGTCTTGTTTAGACAGGGTTTTTGTTAGACAGGGTCTTGCTTTGTTGCCCAGGCTAGAGTGTAGTGGCTCAGATCAAAGCTCACTGCAGCCTCCAACTCCAAGTAATCCTCCTACCTCAGTCTCCCAAGTAGCAAGGACTACAGATGCTTGCCACCATGCTCAGCCAATTTTTATTTTTTATTTTTAGTAAAGACTGGGTCTCACTATGTTGCCCAGGCTGATCATAAACTCCTAGCCTCAAGTGAGCCTGCCCTCTTGGTCTCCCAAAGTGCTAGGATTATAGGAATGAGCCACTAAGCCCAGCCTTGCTTTTATATTTAGATGTATGAGTCAATTCAGCTTAATTTTCATGTGTGGGGTGAGGTAAAGGTCTAAACAATAAAGTGTTGATAGATGTTTCTGGGCAGTGGGTTTATGAGAGATTTTTAAAATATTAACCTCAGGTCGGGAGCAATGGCTCACACCTCTAATCCTGAGGTCTGGAGTTTGAGACCAGATTGACCAACATGGTGAAACCCCGTCTCTACTAAAAATACAAAAGAATTAACTGGCTGGGTGTGGCGGCTCACGCCTGTAATCTCAGCACTTTGGGAGGCCGAGGAGGGCAGATCACGAGGTCAGGAGATCGAGACCATCCTGGCTAACACAGTGAAACCCCATCTCTACTAAAAATACAAAAAAAAAAAAATTAACCAGGTGTGGTGGCGGGTGCCTATAGTCCCAGCTGCTGGGGAGGCTGAGGCAGCAGAATGGCGTGAACCTGGGAAGTGGAGCTTGCAGTGAGCCGAGATCGCGCCACGGCACTCCAGCCTGGGTGACATAGCAAGACTGTCTCAAAAAAAAAAAAAAAAAAAAAAAAAAAAGAATTAGCCAGCTGTGGTGGCATGCACATGTAGGCCCAGCTACTTGGGAGGCTGAGGCAGAATCACTTGAACCCAGGAGGCAGAGGTTGCAGTGAGCCGCGATCACACCACTGCACTCCAGCCTGGGCAACGAGAGTGAAAATCTCTC
>NW_016844069.1:0-1119 GCF_001698545.2 Rhinopithecus bieti | reverse complement strand
CGCCACTTTTATCAAATATGACTGAGGTTCTATGTCAACCCTCCCTCCTGGCACCTGATGAGCCTGATGATGAGCTTCCTTCATTACTGCCTTCAAATAAATCTGAGCTAGTTTCTGAACTTTCACCACCAGAACTGGAACTAGGGCAAACTAGAACTTGAACTGGAACTTAAGCTGGAATTCGAACTGGAACCAGAACTACTACCACCACCAGAATCCCTCTTCCACTCCGTGATTCTGCCCTTTCCATATTTTGATTTGGGACTGAGCCAGTAGGCTCTGAGTCGCTATCACTGTACATAAAATAGCTTAACCAAAACCTGTTATTATCTGCCTTAACATGGTCTGAATTACAACAGATGTAGTCTCACTTAGACCAGTATTTAAGATGCTACGAAAGGGAATTCTGATGGTACTGATATAGGTCCTCACACCTCCCTGCTCAGAATGTGAAAATGTACACCTAAAATCTCCTCGTTCACTTTCGTAGGTGACGGTATCATTTGGCATCTGAGACCTAGACCAAGTTTCATTGACTATGCTATCTCTCTGCTGATATTCTCCAGGATGAACTCTTCTTACTTGAAGATCAAGGACTATGGTTGGTTTGTATCCTGATCCTGTAGATTCACCATTGGCAGCTGTGTCTGAAGAACCTGCTCCTTGAGAGGCATTTCTTGTTCCAGAAGCTGCAAAAATACCTCTACTTAGCAACTCAGGCCCAGATATTTGCTCTCTCAATGTCACATGGGGCCGGGTTCTAGAACTTCCCTCCATCTCATTTACCAAAGGATGTTCAAAAATCTGAGATGAGATATGATGATGAGATCTTCGTGGAATTTCACTCATTGGATGCAGAGGTGACCTCCTTCTCTCAGCTCGTGCTCTGGTTCTCCGATGGTCTAGGCTCCTGCTTCCTGTCCTCCTCTGACCTCTGGTAAGTGGAACTTCTGTTACTGCTTCAGTTGAATTTCGTTCTGATCTAGATGGCCTTGCAGATGTTGATTCAGGTGGTGGGTTTTCCACTTGCCTTTGGCTGTTGTTTCCCACATTTTCTCCACTAGAATGTCTTGCAGATGGCTCATTTTCATTCTCTGAATTTTGGCTCCCATTATTACT
>NW_016844068.1:0-1219 GCF_001698545.2 Rhinopithecus bieti | reverse complement strand
CTGTACAATTAAAAAAAAAAAAAGATGAAATTGCGATGACAAAATATTTGCAATTAATATTATTGAGGGCTAAATCCTAAAAGAAGTCTAACTATTAGTATTCAGACTCCATTGACTAAAAGAGGCAAAAGTGTAAAGCTTAATTTATCTTAAATTTCACCTGATAAAGTAGAAAACAGTGATAGGATACCTGCCATTTTATCACTACTACCATTGCTACTACTACTACTACTTGTTAAAATCTAGGTTATTTTCCCCTGGAGAGCAGGTTGAATGTTTTCTTAATGTCTTTATGTTCTTCTCTTCCTTAAATATAGAGAATTTATGGCAAATACTTGAGGGCAGAAAGTTTTCGAAAGGCTCTCATTTACCAGAAGAAATATCTGCTGCTGTTACTGGGTGGGTTCCAGGAATGTGAAGATGCCACTTTGGCCCTGCTTGCCCGGATGGGGGGGCAGCCGGCTTTCACGGATCTAGAGGTGATCACCAATCGCCCAAAGGGCTTCACCAGGTTTCGGTCGGCCGTCAGAGTATCCATTGCAATTTCCAGGTAAAGAACTTGAAGGAAAATGTATTTTACTAATAGACTCTCTAAAAGGATTAGTTCTTTTTAATTCTCCCTCTATTCTTTTCTGGTTATACTCTATATTTGTATAGTAGGCAGTATGTGCCATCACTGAAGCATGTCTGCTTTGTTTTTCTAGGATTTCATTCAGCAGGAATACTGGCAGGGTACGTGTAGACTATGAAAAGGGCCTTCCTAGGTCCAGGCAGCTGGTGACTCAGAGCTGGCCTATCCAGTCAGGTTTTAGAAAACAATCTGGACCGGGCGCAGTGCCTCATGCCTGTAACCCCAGCACTTTGGGAAGCCAAGGTGGGCAAATCACAAGGTCAGAATATTGAGACCAGCCTGGCCAACGTGGTGAAACTCTGTCTCTACTAAAAAAACAAAAAATTAGCTGGGCATAGTGGCAGGTGCCTGTAGTCCCAGCTACTCAGAGTGAGACTCTGTCAAAAAAAAAAGAAAAAGAAAAAAAAGGCCTGGTGTGGTGGCTCACATCTGTAATTCCAGCACCTTGGGAGGCCAAGGCAGGCAGATCACAAGGTCAGGAGATCGAGACCATTGTGGCTATGCTGAAACCACCCCTTTACTAAAAATACAAAAGAATTAGCCAGGCATGGTGGCGTGCGCCTATAGTCCCAGCTACTTGGGAGGCTG
>NW_016844067.1:0-1216 GCF_001698545.2 Rhinopithecus bieti | reverse complement strand
CCTCCCAAAGTGCTGGGATTACAGGCTTGAGCCACCGCGCCCGGCCTGGTATTCTTTCTTTATATGCAAATAAGCATCTGCTGGTCTCTCAACTGTGTAGAAGTTGTGACTTAGAATGGCTTGCTAAGAGACTGGTCCCCATGTGATCCCTAACCAGACAGGAGAGGTCAGCTGGAGTCATAGGCAGAGTGGGCTGAGGACCATTCTGGGTTGAATGTTTTCAGTTTTGAATTATATGTGAAAATCATCTTAACTCTCTTATTTGATCTTCCGCTTTATACTGCACTAAGACCTTTAATGACTGTTATTCTTTGGTATTAATCTTAATCTGTTCATTATGTGAAGTTACACCTTGGCATGGCTTTGTTAAGGGTATTTTAAAACCAAGCAAATAAAATAAGTCCCCTTAGCTAAAGGTAGAGGAAGAGAATAGAGGCTATCAAAATTAGTGCATTTGTTTGAAGCCAAAGAGTTAAAGACAAGTGAGACTTATGGGCCAGCACAGTGGCTCATAGCTGTAATCCTAGCACTTTGGGAGGCCGAGTCGGGAGGATTCCTTGAGGTCAGGAGTTCAAGACCAGCCCTGGCAACATAGCCAAACCTCATCTCTACAAAAATTAAAAAACTTAGCTGAGCACAGTGGCATATCCCAGCTACTCAGGAGGCTGAGGCAGGAGGATCACTTGAGCCCAGGAGGTCAAGGATGTAGTGAGCTAGGATCATACTGCTGCACTCTAGTCTTGATGGCAGAGTGAGACCCTGTCCCTCCATACTATCCCCAAAAAGGCCTTTATGAATGCTTTAAAATCTCCAATTAATGGAATGTGATTTGTTGTTCTTATGGTATTCCTACTGGATAAAATCTGGAAGGAATGAAGGAATCTTATTAGTCAGCTGGTACATGATTTCTTTCTTTCTTTCTTTCTTTTTTTTTTTTTTGAGACAGGGTTTTGCTCTCGTCACCCAGGCTGGACTGCAGTGGTGCGATTTTGGCTCACTGCAACCTCCACCTCCTGGGTTCAAGCAATTCTCTTGCCTCAGCCTCCCGAGTAGCTGGGATTACAGGTGTCTGCCACCACGCCTGGCTAATTTTTTGTATTTTTTTTTTTTTTTTTTTTTAGATGGAGTCTCACTTTGTCATCCAGGCTAGAGTGCAGTGGCACGATCTCAGTTCACTGCAGCCTCCGCTTCCCAGGTTCAAGTGATTCTCCTGCCT
>NW_016844066.1:0-1575 GCF_001698545.2 Rhinopithecus bieti | reverse complement strand
ATTGGCGGGGCTGTCCCAAGCTGGCGTGGACAGCAGCCTAGAGCTCAGGGGCACCTCAGGGCTGAGGGACTCAGGCTGGCCCTTGGGTCCTGGGTTCAGGGCAGGCTCAGGTGTGTGCCCGAGGCCAGTCAGGGTTGTGGGGAGGAAGGTCCCCATACTGCCACAGTCTGCATGTCCCATGAGCCTGGTCCTGGGGTTGGGAGGGTGGGAGTCCTCGGCTCCAGGGAGTTGTCCCTGCCCTTCATCTCTGGCAGATGGGCTATGGGGCAGGAGGGGAGGAGCCACCCCAACAGTGGGCCACAGTTCACTGTCCACAGGCCCCAGGCCACCCTCCAGAGCTGGCTCCCAGGCCACAGTCCCTCCTGTCCATAGCTCCGTCACGTCAGGACTAGGAGAGGAGTGGGTGCTGCTGACAGAGGACAAAGGGGCAGCATGGGGCTGGGTCTCAGAGGCAGGTGGGGTGCTCCACGGCCCTCGGGTTCCTCATCATCCTTGAAAACCTCATTGGTCCTGTCCCTCCATGGAGGGGCAGCTGGCTCTGGCTGTCCTTGCCAACTGGGAAGTCATTTTGGCTCTCAGGGGCAGCAGGCGTCTGCAGGCCATCAGTGGAAACCCTGGGCCAGGGCAGGCTGGGGAGCCCAAGGTCTGGGGCCCCTATGGGGCGTCTTCCTCAGGCAGGAAATTGATCAAAGGGTTCCCAGGGGTCTGCTCTGAGGGTGGGGTGGGGAGCGGCCGGCCTGGCTGGGCCAAGGGCTAGGGGACCAAGGTGCTGGTGCCCCTCCTCCTTGGCTGCAGGAGGCTCTGTGGCAGGCACAGGGCTACCTGTGGAGGGCACAGCAGGACCACTGTGTGGTGGGGCGTCTGATCCCCGTCTCCGCCAGGTCTAGATCAGGCCCCTCAGAGGGCCCATAGGACAGATCCTCATGGAAGTTGATGAAATTGTAGTCATAGTAGAAGTCATCCACAAACACGGGCCCCGGCAGGTCCAGCTCTAGGGCCTCCTCCTCAATGGCGTTGCCCATGGTGGCTGGCTTGGGTGATGAGACGGGTGAAGGGTGTGGGGTGAGGTGGCGTGGGATGAAGTCAGCCTCATTGAAGAGCTCGTGGCTGGAGGAGCCGCTACCTGAGCCTTCAGGGCCCAGTGTGTCCAGGGGCCACCGACAGGGTAGCAGAGAGCAGGTGACTTGGCTGGCTGGCTGCTGGGCCTCGTCACAGGGGACACCAGTGTCATTGGTGCAGAGGACATTTCGGTGCTGAGTGCCCTCCCCACACGTCACTGAGCACTGCAGGGGAAGCCAGGATGAGGGTCATGGCTGGGTAACCTGTCCACTGCCTGATGTCAGAGTGGCAGAGATCCCAGCCAGCCCTCTCTGGCCCTGCCCAGCTCAAGGCCATGGCTGTGGACATGCTTGCCAGGGGCTTCCTGATCCCTGAGGCTTTAGAGTCAGGGGCTGGACCCTGGAATGCCCAGGCTCCCTCCCACCCACGAAGGCTCCAGGAAGGCTATCTGCTTATCTGTAGCCGAAGACCAAGGGTGGAGCTGGAGGCGGACCCCCTCCCATCCCACACTCACCT
>NW_016844065.1:0-1297 GCF_001698545.2 Rhinopithecus bieti | reverse complement strand
TACAGGCCTGAGCCACTGTGCCCGGCCCCAGCTAATTTTTTAATTAGCCAGGATGGTCTCGATCTCTTGACCTCGTGATCCGCCCGCCTCAGCCTCCCAAAGTGCTGGGATTACGGGTGTGAGCCACCAAATCCAGCCACTTTCCCCTTTCTTTCTGTAAATCTTCTTCCACCACATAGCTGCACTGGAGTCTCTCTGAGCCTTCTCTAGCTCAGGAGGCTGCCCAATTTGTGAATGGTTCTTTGCTCAATTAAACTGTTAGTTTTATTTGTTTGTTTTGAGACAGGGTCCTGCTCTGTTACCCAGGCTAGAGTACAGTGGCATGATCACAATTCACTGCAGCCTCAAATTCCCAGGCTCAAGAGATCCTCCCACTTCAGCCTCCTGAGTGGCTGGGACTATGGGTACACGCCACCACACCTGGCTCATTTTTATTTATTTATTTATTTATTTATTTATTTATTTATCTTTTGAGACAGAGTTTTGCTCTTATTGCCCAGGCTGGAGTGCAGTGGCACAATCTCGGCTCACCACAACCTCTGCTTCCTGGTTCAAGCAGTTCTCCTACCTCGGCCTCCTGAGTAGCTGGGATTACAGGTGTCCGCCACCACGCCCGGCTAATTTTTGTATTTTTTTCAGTAGAGATGGGGTTTCACCATGTTGGCCAAGCTGGTCTCGAACTGCTGACCTCAGGTGATCCACCAGCCTTGACCTCTCAAAGTGCTGGGATTGCAGGCGTGAGTCACCATGCCCAGCCTAACTCTGTTAAATTTAATTTAGCTAAGGTTTTTTGTTTTTTGAGATGGAGTCTTGCTCTGTCGCCCAGGCTGGAGTGCAGTAGCACGATCTCAGTTCACTGCAACCTCTGCCTTCTGGGTTCCAGTGATTCTCCTGCCTCAGCCTCCTGGGTGGCTGGGATTACATGTGCACACCACCACGCCTGGCTAATTTTTGTAGTTTCAGTAGAGACAGGGTTTTGCCATGTTGGCCGGGCTGAGCTACTGCACCTGGCCTCCATCCTCTACTATTAAACTAATTTTTTATCCTTTTTTTTTCAAGACAGGGTCTCGCTCTGTGACACCATTGCCTTGGCATCAGGAGTTTGAGACCACCCTAGCCAACATGGCGAAACCCCGACTCTACTAACAATACAAAAATTAGCCGGGCATGTTGGTGCATGCCTGTAATCCCAGCTACTGGGGAGGCTGGGGCAGGAGAATCCCTTGAACCTGGGAGGCGGAGGTTGCAGTGAGCCGAGATCACAACACTGTACTCCAGCCTAGGAGACAGTGCGAGG
>NW_016844064.1:0-1294 GCF_001698545.2 Rhinopithecus bieti | reverse complement strand
CATGAAGCCTCCCTGACTGCACGTCCGTTCATAGGCTCTCTGCAAGGGGAAGCACATCACACCCTGTTGGCTCATTATGGCAGCCCAACCTGGCATTGTCTTTACACAATCCTGCATACAATTTTGTATTTACAAATATCAGGGGCATTTCATCTTTTATTCCGTAGGAATAGTTTCAGGGGTCTCCCCACATTGGCCCAAGACTGCCATTTAAGAACTTGGACTTAGGGAACTTCCCGCTACCCTAATTGATAAGCATAGATCATGATGTCTAAATTACACCCCAAAATGTAATTTGGGGGGAACACCTGCCTTCCTTCCAGGTGGCTGAAATTTTGGTAGATGTCTTTGTGAAGATACCCCATAAAATCCCGGGTACTGAGTCTCCAAGGAGCTTCCCTGGTAGAGAGCATTTCAAACATGTCAAAATTCATCACTGGAGGAATGAGTCACATCCTCTGTGACTCCAGTGAAAGAGAATTTCCTTGGAAGTTTGCACCTGGTTTCTCATGGAGTTCACCCCATTTGCTTTTTCCCTTGGCTAAGTTTTCTTGCTATATTTTGCTTACATAAATCATAGCTTAAAGTATGATTATCTGCTCAGTCTTTTGAGTTATTATAGTAGATCATCAAATTTGGAGGTGGATTTGGAGATATGTTAGCACACCAACCTTCCCATAAGTTGGGCTCATAAAACTGTCTTAAAAAGCCTCATGAAGTTTGTGAACACAGGAGCTAGGAGGTATCAAAAAACATGGCATATTTCGGATCTTATCTGTAGACTTTGTATGCTCTGTTCTTGGAGGATATGAGCTGTCATTGCTAAAAACATTTTGCACAAAGAGTGTTTTAGTAGAAAAATTAGAAATGTTGGCTGCTGTGGCTCATGCCTCTAATCCTAGGACTTTGGGAGGCTGAGGTGGGAGGATTGCTTGAGCCAAGGGGTTTGAGACTAGCCTGGGCAATATAGCAAGACCCTGTCCTTACAAATAATTTTTTTAAATAGCTGGGCACAGTGGTGTGTGCCTATGATTCCAAGAACTTGGGAGGCTGAGGTGAAAGGATTACTTGAGCCTAGGAGTTTGAGACCAGCCTGGGCAACATAGCAATACCCCATCTCCACAGATAATAATAAAAAAATAGCCTGGTGTGGTAGCATGTGCCTCTGGTTCCAACTACTTAGGAGGCTGAGATGGGAAGATCACTTGAGCCCAGGAAGTTGAGGCTGCAGAGAGCTATGATCACATCATTGCACTCCAGCCTGGGTGACAAAGCAATACTCTGTCTCAAGAAA
>NW_016844063.1:0-907 GCF_001698545.2 Rhinopithecus bieti | reverse complement strand
ACATTCTCCACCCCTCCCTATATCCAAGCCCTTTGCCAGGTGGCTTGCAGTCCTTGCTACTAGAGATGGCAGGTGGGGCTAGGGGTTGCCCCTGCCTTGACTATGGGTTTGGCCACATAACTTAATTCAGCTAATGAAATGCCAGTAGAAGCCATACTGTGCCACCTCCGGCCCAAGGCCTTAAGAGGCTTTGGATGCTCCCAATTGTCCTTGCCATGAGTAGTGCAAGATGTGGCTAGCCCACTGGTTCAAGGAGAGGGCAGGAGATAAGGAGAAGAGAGAAGATGCAATAACAAAGCTGAGTCTGGATCAGCCAAACCTCAGCTGATTTGAAGATGCCTGAGTGAGGGTAAAACATGGCCATTTTTAAAGAACTTCTAAACTTTTCAGCACTTTAAAACTACTTTTTAGGGTGGCTTTTAGGCAACTTTCTGGTGGAAATCTTTGATTGATACAAGCACTGTTCCTAAGTGTCGCCATTTAAAAGAAGAAAATGAGTCAGAGTGACTAGAAAATGAGAACATGAGTACATAAAGGTTTTCTGAAAATGAGAACAAGCCTTGTGTGCGATTGTAATAAGAGTTAATATTACCCACCATTTCGAATATCCTACCCCTTAACTGAGCCTTGGTAAAGGGTGAGGAGAACTGCAGAACCCTGACTTCCAGGCCATATTGGATGTCATTGATATGACCATGCACATATGACAGATATTGGCGTCTTTTTGGGAAGCAACAAGGATTCCAAGTCTCACTCGTTGCCTATATGCAGTGACGGGCTGATGCAGGTGTTCAAAGACCCAGACCTCGGGCTTCAATGCAAGAACACGCTAAAGAGCTTTAGGGATCTCCAGGGGATCAGCTGAAGTCCTGATTACAACTATATCACAACCCAACTTCTCCCACTA
>NW_016844062.1:0-849 GCF_001698545.2 Rhinopithecus bieti | reverse complement strand
AAGCCTGTAATCCCAGCACTTTGGGAGGCCGAGACGGGCGGATCACGAGGTCAGGAGATCGAGACCATCCTGGCTAGTACGGTGAAACCCCGTCTCTACTAAAAAATAAAAAAAAAAACTAGCCGGGCGACGAGGCGGGCGCCTGTAGTCCCAGCTACTCGGGAGGCTGAGACAGGAGAATGGCGTGAACCCGGGAGGCGGAGCTTGCAGTGAGCTGAGAGCCGGCCACTGCACTCCAGCCTGGGCGGCAGAGCAAGACTCCGTCTCAAAAAAAAAAAATAAAAAAAATAAAAAGAAAGTTCCAACTGGTAAACACATGGAAAGATAGAGTCTCAGCAAAGACACAGAAGGCAGAAAGGATCGATGCAATAAAAAATTCACAGGACAAGCTCAATAGTGGAATAAAAAATAAAGGGAAGATTCAGTGACCCTGACAATAGTTCAATACAAATTATCACATCTGATTGGCAGAGAGTAAAAACAATAGGGGCCAGGCATGGTGGCTTATGCCTGTAATCTCAGCACTTTGGAAGCCCGAGGCGGACGGATCACTTGAGGTCGGGAATTCCAGACCAGCCTGGCCAACATGGTGAAATCCTGTCTCTATTAAAAATATAAAAATTAGGCCAGCCGCAGTGGCTCACGCCAGTAGTCCCAGCACTTTGGGAGGTCGAGGCAGGCGGATCACAAGGTCAGGAGATCAAGACCATCCTGGCTAACACGGTGAAACCTCATCTCTACTGAAAAAAAATTAGCAGGGGATGGTGGCACATGCCTGTGATCCCAGCTACTCAGGAGGATGAGGCAGGAGAATAGCTTGAACCCGGGAAGCGGAGGTTGCAGTGAGCT
>NW_016844061.1:0-1163 GCF_001698545.2 Rhinopithecus bieti | reverse complement strand
AACTGTGTTTATTCATGAGTCCTATGGTTGTCCATGTAGAAAATCTTACAGAATCTACAGAAGGTTGCAGGCTCCAAGAACAATATAAAACATTAATTATATTTCTATATACTAGTAACAATCTTTCAGAAACTGAAATGAGGCTGGGCGCGGTGACTCATGCCTGTAATCCCAGCACTTTGGGAGCCCGAGGTGGGCGGATCACAAGGTCAGGAGATCGAGACCATCCTGGCTAACGCGGTGAAACTCCATCTCTACTAAAAATACAAAAAATTAGCAAATTAGCTGGGCGTGGTGGCACGTGCCTGTAGTCCCAGCTACTTGGGAGGCTGACGCAGGAGAATCACTTGAATCGGGGAGGCGGAGGTTGCAGTGAGCCGAGATCACGCCACTGCACTCCAGCCTGGGCGACAGAGTAAGACTCCATCTCAAAAAAATAAAATAAATAATAATAATTTAAAAATCCACATCTAACGCTGTTTTCTTGCGAAGATCCAATTCTCTCCCTTGAAAGTGGACTAGATTTGGCAAATATGATGTGGCAGAAGTGACCCTGTGACTTCTGAGGCTGCGTGATAAGAGGTGATACTATATAGCTGCCGCCTGGTTCTCTCTCTGGGTGCTTGCTCCTGGGACCCAGCAGCCACCTTGTAAGGAAGCTCAAGCTACAGTGAGGAGTTCCCACTGGCAGTCCCAGTTGAGGTCCTTCAAGATGACTCCAGCCCCAGCCTCCTTATGCTTGAACCACCTAAGAACCGCCCCCAGTGAGAACTGTCTAGCAGAGTCCACTCTCAGAAGCATCACAAGCAATAATAATAGGTTGTTGTTTATGTCACTAACCTTCAGGTTGTTTGTTAAGTCAGCTTCCGTATCTAGAGCAATCTGGAGCATTTCTTTCTTCCAAAGCTCTAACTAAAAAAAAAATCCCTGTCCAGGCTGGGCGTGGTGGTTCACGCCTGTAATCCCAGCACTTTTGGAGGCCGAGGTGGGCGGATCACGAGGCAGGAGATCGAAACCATCCGGGCTAACATGGTGAAACCTCATCTCTACTAAAAATATAAAAAATCAGCTGGGCGTGGTGGTGGACGCCTGTAGTCCCAGCTACTCGGGAGGCTGAGGCTGGAGAATGGTGTGAACCTGGGAGGTGGAGCTTGCAGTGAGCC
>NW_016844060.1:0-1811 GCF_001698545.2 Rhinopithecus bieti | reverse complement strand
AATGAAAAACGGGGGAAAAAAATCTAAGAGGAGAAATTCACAGCTAAGTACAACCCATGCAGATGAAAGTTCATTTCTCAGATGGTGTCTTTGTAAGTTGGAGGGGGAGGGTCGTGATCTCTTCTCCTTCCTTCTCTTCAATATCCCTTTCCTACAAGGCCATCCAGGAAGCCTTACACAGGAAAACAGACAGTTTAGGAACTAACACCTTTAAAGGTCTCTGGGATTTGAATAGATTGAAATCGCCTGAGGGAATGTGTTTTCTGAATCGTTTTTGATAAGCCATTCAAAGAGAAAGAGCCCTTCAAATGACTCTCTATACAAACTTCCCCCCTGATGAAACCCCTGTTTGCAGATATTATTCTTAACTTTTCAATGAAAGACTCAGGAATGAAAAAAAATAAGGAGCACAAAATAATAAAAAGAACAGAAACAGAGATTATTATATGCAAAGGATCTGAAAATTGCCCTGGGAACCGACAGGAAGTTGGTATGTCCCAGTGCCCCAGCAGAATCAAGGAGGTCTTTAAATCAACAAGATGGAGAATGTGAACAAAGTGCAACATTTATCTATACGTAGACAATACTTTTCATAGTCATGCTTTATTGCATGAAATGGCTGTTTGTTTGTTTGTTTGCTTTTTATTTTGAGACAGACTCTTACTCTGTTGTTCAGACTAGAGTGCAGTGGAGCCATTTCGGCTCACTGCAACCTCTGGCACCCGGGTTCAAGTGATTCTCCTGCCTCAGCCTCCCAAGTAGCTGGGACTACAGGCACGCACCACCACGCCCAGCGAATTTTTGTATTTTTAGCAGAGACAGGGTTTCACCATGTTGCCCAAGTTGGTCTTGAACTCCTGGCCTCAAGTAATCCGCCCGCCTCAGCCTCCCAAAGTGATGGGATTACAAGCATGAGCCACTGTGCCTGGCACATGAAATGGCTTTTTAACTGTAAAACAAACAAGGAGACAAACAAAATTGGGATTATTTTAGTCTTTACGTGATATTTCTCTCCTGCGAAAAGAAAAAGATGAAAGTGTATTGAAAATCTGCTGATTCAGTTGCTGCAATGCAGTTTTGAAATCTCATTGCCAGTTTAAGAAGGATAGCAGGGGAAAATATGTTATAGATTCAAAGAACAGCTTCTGTCACTTTTTCAGCCTCTCCTTTTCCAAAGGCCAAATGTTAGGATAAGTTGTGTCTGTGTTATACAACGTTTTTTAATTCTCAAACTCTAAAACCTCTTCCAAGTTAAGCAGATTTCAAGGGCTGAGAAAAAAAAGTGAGCCGAACAAAGGAAGCAAGTCTGACCACCAAGGCGAAAAGAGGTGGTAATAGCAGCCTGCAGCATTTCAGGTCTTTTCAATAGTGCCCAGTGCCCCTCAGGAAACAGAATACAACCGGAAATTGCCAATTAAAACATGAAGTCAGAATTGCAGATTTTCCAAACAGGTGATTTCTCTGGCATGCTTTTAGGCTGTACAGAATCAGACTTGAGACCCTGAATTGGATAGCATAGGGGAAAATATAATTTGCAAGCAGAAGTTAAATTTGTTTTCTATTTAAAATTTTACGGGACCTAGAACTGATTAGTCCTTTCTTTATGGAAAGCAGAAAATGAGAAAATCAGGGTAATGATCGTTAGTGAAATGTGATACACATTGGTATTCTGTAACTAGCCGAACTACAGGTGATTAATCATTAAGGCAATCACATATTCTTTACTATTTTTAGGAATCTCACATATTTCCATTATAAATACACAATAATGAAAGTGCCTCTTCAGAAGCAGCTGATCGTTAAATGGGTTA
>NW_016844059.1:0-1808 GCF_001698545.2 Rhinopithecus bieti | reverse complement strand
CATAACATGCTTTTTTTAAGGGGCCAAAGAACATTTTATTTTAGAATAATCAATCTTTTATATGCTTATTTTTAATAAAGCTAAAACCATTATAATGAATATAACCATACTAGTTGAACTGTGGTAGAGAAAACAAAACTTTGACTTATGTCTAATGTTTTGAGACTAGTATTGCATCTTTGCTTTCTGAACTGATAATGGTGTATTGTAATTTACCTTTCCCATGTGATATGTGTTAGTATAATAGTTTATTGTTGCCATCTGTTTTACTTGCAGGATCGAATTCAATGGTGATTTACTATTTAATGGAAGAGATTTGAATACACTGGGGAATACTTAATTTCCTTGTTCTAATACATAAAATATTTTCACGAGATTTTATGTGTGCATTATCTTTGTTAGGTGCATCGTTGTTTGAGGGAAAAATTTCAACGTATGTATTGGATATCTATTTTAAATACAAAAAGATAAAATTCTGCTTAAAATCAATTACATTGCTACTTGTGAAATTAGTTTGAAAATAACTGTGTGTGTGTGTGTGTGTGTGTGTGTTTGTGTGTAGGGGAATCTTAGTCTAAAGCATCCCACTGCAAACTGAAAGCTCTTTAAAGTATGTTAATGTTTACAAAAAGTTAAGGCATTTTGCATTCTTGTTACCATATTTCTTTTACCATTTTATAATTTCAAATTACTTGGACTTTAAACTTTCCCTGAAACTTAAATATACTGAGGTTCTGGAAAGAGCTACCATACCAATGTTTCTATTGTGATACGCAGATCTTTCTGGCAAGCTGCTGAGTACCTCCAGTTAAGAAGCACAGACCTAACCTCTCAGTGAACAGCATTGATAAAATATATCTCCAGTCTAGTGCTCAGAACAATTTCTAGTATATATTACATTTCAGATGTTAGTTTTTTTGTTGATGGATATTATTTCATTAAGATTCTCATCTATTATTCTAGAGAAAACTAGACAATAATGATTATTTTTGGCATAGTGCTTATGAGAAATCTAATATGTATCTTGTCACTCACTCTCATTTAAGGGAAAGGCTGACCTCTAGCATCTTACCATTCTAACCCTCTCACTTCCCTTTGCCAGTACAGGTTGCATCTTCCCTGTTGCTGAGTTTTTCACAAGTCACAAGTGCAGCTTTCTCTTAGCCACCTAGAGTTAAGCAAGAACTTTGTTCATTAATCTTTTATTGGTTTTAATAGCATTTCAAGTGTTGGAATAGTTATTAAAGGATATGCAAATTTCTTAGTAACTCTCAAATGGTACTATTCATTTTCTCTAATCTATATTTAACATTTTTAATTTCATTATCCCTCCAAATATATTCTCCTGATGTAGTAACCATCTGAGACTGAGACTTCTTTCTACATGTACAACATGATAATTTATAAAGGAAAAGGTTCAGAAAATAAGTAAATAATACTTCAAATTAATTAAATAAAAATTACTAGATGATATTAGTAAATATTGTATCTGGTGATCCTATGCCAAAAAATACTATTAAAGTATCTTCAGTTTTTTGAAAATGCACAAATTTAAACTCTCATTTGATTATCCAATTTTGGTGAGTAGTCCAAATACAATCCAATAAATTCTTTATTTTTCTTTTTCTCCGGATTTAATATCAATTTCCTTTTACTTCCACCCTCATTTATCTTTTCTATCTGATGTGGATTAATTTAACTGCTAGAAGGCATAGGAGATTTTATAGAAATATTGACAATAATCATACTGTTAAATGTTCTCATTCTTTAATCATGAACTACCAGACATCTTTTTGGTAATTGTCTCC
>NW_016844058.1:0-845 GCF_001698545.2 Rhinopithecus bieti | reverse complement strand
TTAAAATAAATTATTATTATTTAATAATACATATTACATAATAAATTAGTTCATTCCATCCATGCCTGCTGTCTTATAATATTTATTATCAGGCATATAATAATTTATTAATTTGATAAATTATTATATGTATTATAAATGTATTATATTTGTGTTAAGTTCTGGTTATGTAATAATAAATTGTTATATAATAAATTAGATAGTTCATTGTATCAGTGCCTGTTAATAATGGGCACTTCTATTAACAGGGTGTCTTATAATAATATTGTTTGTTTATTATAATATATTTATGACAATTTATTAGAAGATACCCAGTCTGTCCCACACTTCTGGACACTAGACATCTGAAATCAGCATGTCAACCAGGCATATCCGCTCTGTTCAAAACTTTGCAGAGAATCCTTTCTTGCCTCTTCTGGGCAGATAGTGGTGGTCATTAGTCTTTGGCATTGCTTGGCTTGTGGCTGCCTCAGTCCCATCTCTGCTTCCATCTTTATATGGACTTCCCCTGTGTCTCTTCTTATAAGGACATCAGGAATAGTGAATTAGGGGCCCAACTGACTCTAGTATGACCAAATCTGAACTAATTACATTCGCAAAGACCCTATTTCCAAAGGAGGTCACATTCTGAGGTGCTAGGGGATAGGACTTCAACATATCATTTTTGGGACAATAATTTGACACATAACATTCTCTATATAAAACAATCTGACACCATTTTTATTAACTTTGAAGCTGTGAACTCCAATGTGACTATTCTGGCATTCCCAAATCCTGAAGCCCATGTTTACTACTGTGTTCTCAGACAAGCCCGTATAACTTAATATCCAATTTGTTTGTTCTTT
>NW_016844057.1:0-315 GCF_001698545.2 Rhinopithecus bieti | reverse complement strand
CACTTTGGGAGGCCGAGACGGGCAGATCACGAGGTCAGGAAATCAAGACTATCCTGGCTAATATGGTGAAACCCTGTCTCTACTAAAAAATACAAAAAACTAGCCGGGCGAGGTAGCGGCGCCTGTAGTCCCAGCTACTCGGGAGGCTGAGGCAGGAGAATGGCGTGAACCCGGGAGGCGGAGCTTGCAATGAGCTGAGATCCGGCCACTGCACTCCAGCCCAGGCGACAGAGCGAGACTCCGTCTCAAAAAAAAAAAAAAAAAAAAAAATTAAAAAAAAAAAAAAAAAAAAAAAACAAAAAAAGTTAAACAACC
>NW_016844056.1:0-1220 GCF_001698545.2 Rhinopithecus bieti | reverse complement strand
TTTTCTCTCTCCACTCCTTTTATTTTGCATGTTTGTCAAAAATCAGTTGTCCATATAGGAGTGGGTTTATGTCTGGACTCTGTTATGTTTCATTAATCTATTTGTCTACTTTCATGCCAATAACACACTGTCTTTATTCTGCAGCTTAAAATATATATATTTTATTTTAATTGACAAATAGTGCTGCAAAATCAGATATTACCCCCAATTTTATTTTCAGAATTCTTTTGGCTATTCTAGGTCTTCTGCATTTCCTTATGATGTTTAAAACCTGCTCATCAATTCCTAAAAAAAAAAAAAAAAAAAAGTCTGCTGGGATTTTGATTGGGATTGTGTTGAATTTACAGATCAATTTTGGAAAGAGGTGACACCTTAACAATACTGAGATGTCCAGTCCATGAACAAGGAATACCCATTTATTTATGTTTTGTGTAATTTCTTTCAAGCAATATTTAGCAGTCATCAGTGTACACATCTTTCACATCATTTATTAGACAGTCCTAAAGATTTCATATTTTTGATGCTATTGAAAATATTATTATTTTTTAAATTTCAATTTCCAGTAGTTGTAATTGTATACAAATATAATTGATCTATATTGATCTTGTGTTCTGCAACCTTGCTAAATTCATTTATTAGTCTTAGTAGATGCTTTTGGTAGATTCTATCAGATTTTTTGCATAGGCAATCATGTCATCTGAAAATATAGTTTTGCTTCTTCCTTTCCAATCTGGATGTCTTTGTGTATTTATTTTTTCTTGCTTGATTACATTGACTAGAATGTTGCATAAAAATGGAAAAGCAGACATTTGCCTGTCTTATTCCTGATCTTAGGGGTAAAGCACTTCATCTTTTACCATTAAATAGGATGTTACCATTGATTTTTTGGAAGGAGAACTGTATCAGGTTGAGGAAGTTCCCTTCTCTTCCCAGTTTGTTGAGTGCTTTTATCATGACCTGCTATTAAGTTTTGTAAAATGCTTCTTCTGTGTCTGTTGAAATAATCATATATTTTTTTCCTTTTTAGTTTTGTGAATATTGTCAGTTACATTGATTTTTAAAAAACTGCTCATCCAAACTTGCATTTCTGGGATAAAACCCATCTGGTCATGATGTATTCTATTTTTCACATATTGCTGAACTCTGTTTGCTAAAATTTTGTTATAAATTTCTTCATAGGCCGGGCGCGGTGGCCCACGCCTGTAATCCCAGCTCTCAGG
>NW_016844055.1:0-1811 GCF_001698545.2 Rhinopithecus bieti | reverse complement strand
TTGTCTTTTAAAATTCAATCTGTTCTCTGAATATGTTGTACTTCATTTGTGAGTTATGAGTGTTTTTTGATTGTGAATATTGGAATTGGTTCACTTTTAAAGTGCAGGTGTATGTTTGTGGTAAAACGAAATATAATTTAAATGACAACAGTATTTCCAATAACAGTGTGGCTAATAAAGCTAAATTTCTCATGTAGGTATTCCTTATTAGTCTTTAAGTTTTAATTGACAACTAAAAATTGTATATATTTATGGTATACAACATATTTTGAAATATGCATACATTGTAGCCTGGTTAGCCTGAGCTAATTAATACATGCATTACCTTACATACTTATTTTTTGTAGTAAGAACACTTAAAATATACTTTCTTAGCCATTTTCAAGTATATAATACATTGTTATTAACTATCACCACCATGTTGTACAGCAGATCTCTTAAACTCATTCCTCCTATCTAACTGAAATTTTGTATGCTTTGACCAACATCTCCCAATCATCCTGATCCCCCCCACCCAGCCCCTGGTAATTAGCATTGTTCTCTTGTTTGAGTTCACTATTTTTAGATTTCACATATAAGTGAGATCATGCAGTATTTGTTTTTCCGTGCCTGGCTTGTTTTACTTAATGTCTTATCTTCCAGATTCATCCATGTTGTCACAAATGGCAGGATTTCCTTCTTTTTAAAGGCTGAACGGTATCTCATTGTGTATATATTTCAAATACTAGTATTGCTATTAAAGCTTGATTTCCCGTGTAGATGTTGCTTGTAAGTCTTTAAAACATTAATGATTAAATTAGCACTGAAGACAGAAGGATCGACCATTTCTTATATCTGCTTTATAAAATATATGCTTATATCTTGTATCTTCTATTTGGAATAAAGGTAATTAATTTAAAAGCCCATGTATATATGTGTATGTAGTTCATCTGCTTCTATATTGCAACATTTAAATGATATAGGTATATCTCAAAAGGATCCAGGAGAAAGTTCATTTCGATGTGTGTCTGAACGTTTTCAATAATGTATTAATCTAAGTAAAGGGCAGTATGTTGCTTGGTACTTATCATTAAAGGGAAGCCAGTACGGACCAGCTTTAAGATATTTTGACACAAACTGGCTCTGCCACAAAACATTGATGTATTCTTAAGCAAGTTGCTTACCATTTTGTACCCTATTTTCTTGTTTCCAAAATGAAGGGACTGTACTCGGACAGAGGTTGGCATACTATGGTCCATGGGACGAGTGTAGACTGTCACCTATTTTTATATAGCACATTAGCTAGGAACAATTTTTACATTGTTAGATGGTTGAAAAAAATAAATAGAAGAATACTGTATGACACAAGAACATTATATAACATTCCAATTTCACTGCCTATAAATAAAGTTTTACTGGAATACAGCAGAAGCACTTCCTTGTATATTGTCTATAATTGCTTTGCACTACAACAACAAAGTTGAGTAGACAGAAACCACATGGCTGCAAAGCTTAAACTATTTATTCTCTGTCTCTTTACAGAAAATGTTTGGAAAAGTATCTTTGGGATTAATTTGTATTGTCTGTAGCAATTGAGAAAAAGGGGAGTGGAAGTCCACGTTCACTGGATTTGCCATCCCGGGAAAGGACAAGAACTAAAACTCCATGAATTTTCAAAAGCCTTTCTCGGTCTCTGCTCCCTTAAAGATATTTCTTTGAGTATGGAGTAATAGATCATTTGTGTGTCCCTTCTTCCGCTGTATTGCATCGCAGCGGGTGGTGATGGGTAGGTGGTCAGTTTCTGAACATATTTCCCACAGCCTTCCTAAAAC
>NW_016844054.1:0-959 GCF_001698545.2 Rhinopithecus bieti | reverse complement strand
CTCAGGGGCTGGGGGCTCACAGAGGAGATGCTGCTGGGCCTGCTGGGAGCCAGGCTGAACTGCAGACAGGCGGGGAGGCCGGCGGTGGGGACGCTGGGCTCTGCTGCAGATGCCTCCCCTCCTGTAAGACCCCTCACAGGGGTGCGGGCTGCAGAGGCTCCCGGCCCTGCCCACCTGTCCGTGCCCTGAGGAGTGGAGGTGAGGGCTGAGCCCTGGAGAATAGGGTTGTTCTGATGATGAGTGATGATATTTCCAGTGTCCTCTCCTGCATCCTACAAGACAGGCTGTGCCCGGCAACTTCCCAAACAAAACACTAAATGCTCGGCATGAGGTGTTGGAGCAGGTGCTGCTGCCTGGCAGCAGAGGCTGGCAGGAAGACACCGGGCCTCTGGGCAGAGGCCCAGGGTGGGCCCCCAGGAGTCCTTCCCCTCCTGTCCCGTATGATGCTTCTCCAGGCCTTTGATGAGGGCTTCAGAACATCTCATCTCACCCCTGCCACTGGGCACAGCTGGGGCCTAGAGAAAGGTGCGAACTTATGAGAGGAAAGAGCTGTGAGGAAGGTGAGGTTTCAGTGGCTAAACCCACTGAACCCACGTGTACTAGAGGCCGATGGGCAGGTCTGGTTCAGGGAAGCCAAGGACAGGCCACGCGCATCCACAACCTGTGGGAGGGTCCTGGCAAGCGTCCCCTGGGACCAATGGCTCCCTCAGGCCACTCCATCTTGCCGGGGGAGTCAAGAGGTGCCCAGAGGCCAGATGCTCACTAAGGGAGTGCCAGGCAGGCTCTGAGAGCTGCCAGAGGCCAGAACCCATATCCTAACACGTTAGCCCCCCGGCCCTGCCCCATGTGTCTTCAAGGGGACAAGACTGGAGGGCAGAGCGGAGGAGACTCAGGTGTCCTGGCACCTGCCGCCAGGTGGGAAGTGTGATGAGGCCTCTCCCCACACTCCTGCTCTGCAG
>NW_016844053.1:0-516 GCF_001698545.2 Rhinopithecus bieti | reverse complement strand
GGGAGCACATTGAGGACTATAGGGTAAATGGATATATCCTCAGATAAAAACTAGAAAGAAGCTTTCTGCGGAACTGCTTTGTTATGTATGAATTCATCTCACATAGTTACACCATACTTTTCATTGAGCAGTTTGATATCACTCTTTTCATGGAGTCTGCAATAGGATGTTTCAGAGTGCATTGAAGCCTATGGACAAGGGAAATATCCTCAGATAAATACCAAAGAGAAGTTTTCTGAGAAACTGCTTTGTGATGTGTAAATTCATCTCACAGAGTTACCCCGTTATTTTCGTTGAGAAGTTTGCTAACACTGTTTTCTTGGAATCTGCAATGAGATATTTTGGAGTGCATTGAAGCTTACGGTGACAAAAAATATCCTCATACAAAAAATAGAAAGAAACTTTCTGAAAACTGCTTTGTGTGATTTGTGAATTCATCTCACAGAGATACACCTTTCTTTCCATGGAGCAGTTTACTAACACTGTTTACGTGGAATCTGCAAAGGGATATTTGGG
>NW_016844052.1:0-517 GCF_001698545.2 Rhinopithecus bieti | reverse complement strand
GAAAAAAAGAAAAAAAGAAGAAGTCACAGCAGTGGAGTTTTGCCACATGAATATGATGGAAGGAGAAGGGACCAGGGAGTTAAGTTTATATGCAAGCGACTAATTATAATGATGAGGCACGGAATCAAAGCTGAGGAAGGGGAAGGGTGGATGTAATGGGGATAGGGGATGGTGAAAAGGAGATAGAATCAACAAATAAAAGACAAGTCCGGGGCCAGGCGTGGTGGCTCATGCCTGAAATCCCAGCATTTTGGGAGGCTGAGGCAGGTGGATCACCTGAGGTCAGGAGTTCGAGACCAGCCTGGCCAACATGGTGAAACTCCATCTCTACTAAAAATACAAAAAATTAGCTGGACATGGTGTCACACGCCTATAATCCCAACTACTCAGGAGGCTGAGGCTGAGGCAGGAGAATCACTTGAACCCAGGAGATGGAGGTTGCTGTGAGCTGAGATGAAGCCATTGCACTCCAGCCTGGGCGACAGAGCCAGACCCTGTCTCAAATAATAATAATAAT
>NW_016844051.1:0-1215 GCF_001698545.2 Rhinopithecus bieti | reverse complement strand
TTGAGACTGAGTCTCAGCTTGTTGCGCAGGCTGGAGTGCAGTGGCACAATCTTGGCACACCGCAACCTCCACCTCCCAGATTCAAGCAGTTCTCCTGCCTCAGCCTCCCAAATAGCTGGGATTACAGGTGTGCACCATCATGCCCAGCTAATTTTGTATTTTGGTAGAGACAGGGTTTCACCATGTTGGCCAGGCTGGTCTCAAACTCCTGACCTCAAGTGATTGACCCGCTTCGGCCTCCCAAGGTTCAGGGATTACAGGTGTAAGCCATCGCACCCAGCCTTTCCTACTACTTTTATGTATTTTGCCCAACCGTGTTTGAAAACTGCCTCAAAGTTACGGGCCAATCTCTGATATTTATACATAACAATGAATGTTTTGTGTATTTCAAAAAAAGAAAGTAAGTAAATCTGTATATGTTGTGGTTTGTTGATTGTAACAACTGCATGCTAGAATGGGTTTCCATGGCACAGATTCATACTGTACAAGTTTCAATGTAGAGAAAATATTCTCCTTAGAGAACTAATGAATCAATAGTTCAAACATTAGGTTAATTTTAAAACATTTTCCAGACACAAATAATATAATTTTTTTGCAATACATAGCTGAAATCAGACTGAGGCTGATTAAAATGGCCCCAAATTGTTATTTCTATAATATGTTCATGAAAATACCCCTTCAAAATTCAGGTAAGGCCAGGTGTGGTGGTGGCTCATGCCTGTAATCCCAACACTTCGGGAGGCCAAGGTGGGCGGATTACTTGAGGTCAAGAGTTTGAGACCAGCCTGGCTAACATGGTGAAACCCTATCTCTACTACAAATATAAAATTAACCAGGCGTAGTGGCATGTGCCTGTAATCCCAGTTCCTCGGGAGGCTGAGGCAGGAGAATTGCTTGAGCCTGGGAGGTAGAGGTTGCAGTGAGCTGAGATCACGCCACTGCACTCCAGCCTGGGTGACAGAGCAAGACTCTATCTCAAAACAAACAAACAAACAAACACAAACAAACAAAAAAGGGCCAGCCGTGGTGGCTCAAGCCTGTAATCCCAGCACTTTGCGAGGCTGAGGAGGGCAGATCACGAGGTCAGGAGGTCGAGACCATCCTGGCTAACACAGTGAAACCCCATCTCTACTAAAAATACAATAAATAAATAAATAAATAAATAAATAAATAAATAAATAAATAAATAGCCAGGCGTGGTGGTGGGTGCCTGTA
>NW_016844050.1:0-696 GCF_001698545.2 Rhinopithecus bieti | reverse complement strand
CACTCCCAAATATCCTATTGCAGATTACACGAAAACTGTGTTAGCAAACTGCTCCATGAAAAGAATGGTGTAACTCTGTGAGACTAATTGAGACATCATAAAACAGTTTCTCACAAAGCTTCTTTCTAGTTTTCTCTGAGGATATTTCCTTTTCACTACAGACGTCAAAGCACTCCCAAATATCCCTGTGCAGATTCCACGAAAACAATGACAGAAACTGCTCCATGAAAAGAAAGATGAAACTCTGTGAGATGAATTCACACATCACAAATCAGTTTCCCAGAAAGTTTCTTTCTAGTTTCTATCTGAAAATATTTCCTTTGTCACCATCAGCTTCAAAGTGCTCCAAAATATCCCGTTGTAGAATCCAAGAAAATGGAGTGAGCAAACTGCTCCAGGAAAATAACAGTGTAACTCTGTGAGGTGAATTCACACATCACAATGAATTTTCTCAGAAAGATTCTTTCTAGTTTTTATCTGACGATATTTCCTTTTTCACCATAGGCCTAAATGCACTCCCAGATATTCCTTTGCAGATTCCATGAAAAGAGTGTTAGCAAACTGCTCCATGAAAAGAAAGGTGTAACTCTGTGAGATGAAATCACACATTGCAATGAACTTTCTCAGAAAGCTTCTTTCCAGTCTTTATCTGAGGATATTTACTTTGTCACCATAGGCTTCAATGCAATCCAAATT
>NW_016844049.1:0-866 GCF_001698545.2 Rhinopithecus bieti | reverse complement strand
TGCTCCCAAATATCCTATTGCAGAATACATGAAAACAGTGTTAGCAAACTGCTCCATGAAAAGAATGGTGTAACTCTGTGAGACTAATTGAGACATCATAAATCAGTTTCTCAGAAAGCTTCTTTGTAGTTTTCTCTGAGGATATTTCCTTTTCACTACAGACGTCAAAGCACTCCCAAATATCCCTGTGCAGATTCCACGAAAACAGTGACAGAAACTGCTCCATGAAAAGAAAGATGTAACTCTGTGAGATGAATTCACACATCACAAATCAGTTTCCCAGAAAGCTTCTTTCTAGTTTGTATCTGAAAATATTTCCTTTGTCACCATCAGCTTCAAAGTGCTCCAAAATACCCCATTGTAGATTCCAAGAAAATGGAGTGAGCAAACTGCTCCATGAAAATAACAGCGTAACTCTGTGAGGTAAATTCATACATCACAAAGTAGTTTGTTAGAATGCTTCTTTGTGGTTTTTATCTGAGGATATTTCCTTTGTCACCATAGACTTCAATGTACTCCCAAATACCCTAGTGCAGATTGCACTAAAACAGTATTATCAAACTTCTCAATGAAAAGAATGGTGTCACTCTGTGAGATGAATCCACACATCACAAAGAACTTTCTCAGAAAGATTCTTTCTAGTTTTTATCTGAGGATATTTCCTTTTCACCATAGGCCTAAATGCACTCCCAGATATTCCTTTGCAGATTCCACAAAAGATTGTTAGCAAACTGCTCCATGAAAAGAAAGGTGTACCTCTGTGAGATGAAATCACACATTGCAAAGATCTCTCTCAGAAAGCTTCTTTCCAGTTTTTATCTGAGGATATTTACTCTGTCACCCTAGGCTTCAATGCAATCCAAATG
>NW_016844048.1:0-1298 GCF_001698545.2 Rhinopithecus bieti | reverse complement strand
TTAGGTGAATAAATGAATGAATGATTGGAATGAGTCCCCAAAATGGTGATTTCCTGAGGCCCTTCTCCAGCTGGCCCAGGCGGAACCAGTTCCACTTTTCACAGGAAAGCCAGGTGTGAGGAGTGGGGCAGGTATGTGTGAGGGGCCAGGTTCTCAAAGGCTGGATGGACACGGGGCTTGTGGTGGGTCTGGGGGTGGCAGTGCTGCTGTGGAAGCCTCGGGGAGGGCTCGTCCCTGGAATACCCCAGGGTATCCTGCTGCGTGGTGTGAGAATTCCTGGCTGGTGGGGACACACAGGTACTTGCTTGGATTGGCCACCTGGTCCAGCCCAAGGAGCTGCACCTCCAGCCCCTCAGGGAAAAACTCACTTTTGATGTGTGACAACAGCTGCAGGCAAGGGGAGGGAGAGGTGTGATGGGCCTTGGCCTTAGAAACCAGGAACCAGTTCATGCCCCTACCTTGGTCTATGTGGGAAAGGGATGGGACCTCAGCTAGCTCTAGGGTTCTGGGTTATGGTAAGGGCCCTCCCTTATGGACTCAGTGATGCAGGCTGACCCAGCCCCTCCCCGAGCCTCATCAGTGAAACCAGGGGTTTCGACAGGACTGGGCCAGGGCTCTTGACACCTCCCAGCTCTGACCTCTGGCTTTCTCCCAGGAGAGCAGGAGATCAGACAGAGGTGACCCAGGCTCCCCTGTTTACCTCAACCTCCTTGTGGAGCCTCCCTCTTTCTGCCTGGGAAGTGGGTGGGGCTAGAAGGAGGGGCACTCACCTATAGGTCTCTGACTTCTCTGCCCAGGTGTGCCTGGAGAGCCTGGTCTATACCCAGTGCTCTGCTACACCCCACAGCCTGGCCGCAACCTCCCTGCCTCCAGAGCAGCCCTGGCCCAGGGAAGAAGCTGGTCTCTGCATTGAATGATAGGTAGAAAATGGAAGTGGGGATGACAGCTCTGGAAAGGAGCCAAGGAGGAGGTGACTTCCCAAGGATGTGGAGGTTTTTTTCCAGAATGGAACTTGACTGGTGCGGGCAAACATCAGGAGGTGGGGAGGATGGCGCCCTCTGTGGGAGCTGGGGCGACTTGCCTGGGCCAAACAGTGGTAGGCTCTGGGTAGGAGCGGCCAGAGCCTGGGGTCCCTGTCCTTGCAGAGGACTGGAATGCAAAACAAGTGTCCCCTGCCTTCTGGCTGGGGGACATCCTCTACTTCCAGGCCCAGACACACACCAGCTGCCACAAGCCCCTGAGGCTCTTCAGAGGACCAATGGGCAGCCACACCCACTCTGGGTCAGCCTTCTGGGCCC
>NW_016844047.1:0-1220 GCF_001698545.2 Rhinopithecus bieti | reverse complement strand
AAATGAGTTAATACTTTGAGGAACTGTTGGGAAGACATGATTGGTTTTGAAATGTGAGGACATGAGATTTGGAGGGGCCAGGGGAGTGGAATGATACGGTTTGGCTGTGTCCTCACCCAAATCTCAACTTGAAATATATTTCCCATTATTACCACGTGTTGTGGGAGGGACCCAGGCGGAGGTAACTGAACCATGGAGGCTGTTCTTTCCTGTGCCATTCTCATGATAGTAAGTCTCATGAGATCTGATGGGTTTATCAGGGGTTTCTGCTTTTGCTTCTTCCTCATTTTTTTTTTTTTTTTTTTGAGACAGATTTTTGCTCATCACCTAGGCTGCAGTGTAATGGCCCGATCTTGGCTCACTACAACCTCCGCCTCCCAGGTTCAAGCGATTCTCCTGCCTCAGCCTTCTGAGTAGCTGGGATTACAGGCATGCACCACCATGCCTGGCTAATTTTTTTGTATTTTTTGTAGAGGCTTCACTATGTTGGTCAGGTTGGTCTTGAACTCCTGACCTCAGGTGATCCACCCGCCTTGGCGTCCCAAATCCCAGGTTCACACCTGGGATTACAGGTGTGCACCACCATGCCCAGCCCTTCCTCATTCTCTCTTGCTGCTGCCATGTAGGAAGTGCCTTTTGCCCTCTGTCATGACTGTAAGACCTTCTCCAGTCACGTGGAACTGTAAGTCCAATTAAACCTCTTTCTTTTGTAAATTGCCCAGTCCCGGGTATTTCCTTATCAGCAGTGTGAAAACAGACTAATACAGTGCCCTAGGCTGGGAGCTGGGTAGGGGTAGAGGGATAGCCCTGAAGCTACAGGAAGTCAACAGGTGCAGCTGGTAAAGACCTTAAGACCTTTTGGTTTAAAATATCTGCTTCTCTGGTTTAAAATGTTTATTTCTGGCCAGGCACAGTGGCTCACGCTTATAATACCAGCACTTTAGGAGGCTGAGGTGGGCGGATCACCTGAGGTCAGGAGTTCAAGACCAGACTGAACAACATGGTGAAACCCTATCTCTGCTAAAAATACAAAACTTAGCCAGGCATGGTGATGGGCACCTGTAATCTCAGTTACTCAGGAGGCGGAGGTTGCAGTGAGCCGAGATCACACCATTGCACTCCAGCCTGGGCAACAGAGCAAGACTCTGTATCAAAAATAAATAAATAAATAAATAAAATAAATAAAATAAATAAATAGATAAAATGAAATGTTTATTTCT
>NW_016844046.1:0-1221 GCF_001698545.2 Rhinopithecus bieti | reverse complement strand
GAGGCCGGGTGCGGTGGCTCAAGCCTGTAATCCCAGCACTTTGGGAGGCCGAGACGGGCGGATCACGAGGTCAGGAGATCGAGACCATCCTGGCTAACACGGTGAAACCCCATCTCTACTAAAAAAAAAATACAAAAAACTAGCCAGGCGAGGTGGTGGGTGCCTGTAGTCCCAGCTACTCGGGAGGCTGAGGCAGGAGAATGGCGTAAACCCGGGAGGCGGAGCTTGCAGTGAGCCGAGATCTGGCCACTGCACTCCAGCCTGGGCGACAGAGCAAGACTCCATCTCAAAAAAAAAAAAGAATTGAAAGCAGGGTCTCCAAGAGGTATCTATACCCATATTCTTAGCAGCACTATTCACAGTAGCCAAAGGGTAGAAGGAACCCAAATGCCCATCAGCAGATGAATGAATACACAAAAGGTGGGATGTATATGCAATGGAATATTATTCAGCCTGTAAAAGGAAGGAAATTCTGACACATGCCACACAACATGGCTGAACCTTGAGGACATCATGCTAAGAGAGTCACAAAAAGACATGCTGTGTATGAGGCATCTGAACTCAGGTATGAATCGTATATAAACTCAGAAACAGAAAGTACAGGTGGTTGCCAGGGGCTGGGGTGAGGGGGAAATGAGTTTTTTGCTTTTGGTTTTGTTTTGAGATAGGCTTTTGCTCTGTTGCCTAGGCTGGAGTGCAGTGGCGCTATCATAGCTCACTGCAGCCTCTAACTCCTGGGCTCAGGTGATCCTCCCACCTCAGCTTCCTGAGTAGATGGGACTATAGGTACACACCACCACACCCAGCTAGTTTTTGTATTTTTTATAGAGATGAGGTTTTGCCATATTGCCCAGGCTGGTCTTAAACTCCTGAGCTCAAGTGATCCTTCCACCTCGTCCTCCCAAAGTTCTGGGATTATAGGTGTGAGCCACCGTGACTGGCCAAAATGAGTTGTTTAATAGGTAAAGAGTTTCAAATTTGTAAGATGAAAAAATAATGGAGATTGTTACACAGCCAATGTGAATATACTTAACACTACTGAACTATATGTTTAAAAATGGTTAACCCAGCCTGGCTTACATGGTGAAACCTTCTCTCTACTAAAAATACAAAAATTAGCTGGGCGTGGTGGCATGCGCCTGTAGTCCCAAAGACTCGGGAGGTTGAGGCACGGGAATTGAACCTGGGAGGTGGAGGTTGCAGTGAGCTGAGATCGCACCA
>NW_016844045.1:0-854 GCF_001698545.2 Rhinopithecus bieti | reverse complement strand
CACAATAGACTCCTAAATGTCCACTCGCATATACTGTTGGAACAATTTTCCAAAACAAGCTGAATCAAAGGAAACGTTTAATTTTGCGAGATGAATCCAAACATCCAAAAGCAGTTTTCCAGATAATTTCTTTCTAGTTTTTATCTGGGGATATTAAGTTTTCACCATAGCCCTCAAAGAGCTCCCAAATATCTCTTTGCAGATTCTAAAAGAAGAGTGTTTCCAATCTGTTGAATCAAAACAACAGTTTAACTTTGTGAGATGAATCCATACATCACAAAGCAGTTTTACAGAGAGCGTTTTCTAGTTTTATATGGGAATATTCAGTTTTTAATCAGAGGCCTCAATAAGCTCCTGCATGTCCCTTCGCAGATTCTACAAGAAGAGTGTTTACAACCTGCTGATCCAAAAGAAAGGTTTAACTCTGAGATTAATCTACGCATCAGAAAGCAGTTTCACAGATAACTTCTTTCTAGTTTTATTAGGGGATATTTGGTTTTCACCATAGGCCTCAATGGGCTCCCAAATGTCCCACCACAGATTCTACAAGAAAAGTGTTTCCAACCTGCTGAATCAAAAGAAAGGTTCAACTCTGTGAGATGAAGCCATACTTCACAAAGCAGTTTAACAGATAGCTTCTTTCTAGTTTTAACTGAAGATATTCTGTTTTCACTATAGGCCTTAATCGGCTTAACGTTCATTTGAAGATTGTATAAGAAGAGTGTTTCCAACTTGCTGAATTAAAAGAAAGGTTTAACTCTGTGAGATGAATCCACACATCACAAAGCAATTTCACAGATAGCTTCTTTCTAGGTTTCATTTGGAGATATTAGGTTTTTCACAAGAGCCTCAAT
>NW_016844044.1:0-330 GCF_001698545.2 Rhinopithecus bieti | reverse complement strand
TGGAGCTACTATTTATTATATTAAGGAAGTCTTCTTCCATTTCTAAAGTTCTAAAGGTTTTTTTCTTTTTCATGGATAGATGATTTTTTTTTTTTTTTTGAGATAGAGCGTCACTGTGTCGCCCAGGCTGGAGTGCAGTGGCGCGACCTCGGCTCACTACAACCTCCACCTCCCGGGTTCACGCCATTCTCCTGTCTCAGCCTCCCGAGTAGCTGGGACTACAGGCGCCCGCCTCGTCGCCCGGCTAGTTTTTTGTATTTTTTAGTAGAGACGGGGTTTCACTGTGTTAGCCAGGATGGTCTCGATCTCCTGACCTCGTGATCCGCCCGT
>NW_016844043.1:0-967 GCF_001698545.2 Rhinopithecus bieti | reverse complement strand
TATTTATATATATATTTATATATATATTTATATATATATACACACACACATTTATATTTATGAGGAAGTCAGAATCTTATATATAAAATGACATTTCAATAACCTTTGTGATTCAAAGAAGGCTGAAATGTTTATATCAGCCCAAGTCAATTTGAGACTCAGGAACCAGAATGCATTAAAAAATCATCAATGCCTTTGAGAATGCACTAGTAGTGTATGTGACAGTGATATCAATTTAAACACATGCCTAAAAATACAGCTAAGCAGCAATCTACCAGCTCTTGTAAGATTTATGTTATTGCCAAGCTTTAACTTCTTATTTTCTTTCTCTATTTAACAATTATAGTAATTATAGTCATCATAGTCCTTAAGGAAAATGTGAAATACAGAAAACATTACGTGAAGGATAAGGGGACACTATTGATTCATTCCTACTCACAAATACTATCTCTATAAATGTTTTAGCTCACTTCTAAACTCTGTTCCTATGTTTCGGTAATTTATATGTTAGTTAATGATTTTCTATTTATCCAGTCTCTTTCATTTTTTAAAGTGCATATTACTACACTTCGGCATAATTTTAAACATAATTGTAATGGTAATTAGTTAATCACCATTACATTAACGAGCATAATTAATAATGCTCATTCAGTGGATGTACAACGTCTCATTTAACCATTATTTGAAAATTGAGGTTATTGCCAAGATCTTTTTCCCTATGAGAAACATTTTCATGATGGTCCTTTTTGTGCTCACATAGATTTGCCTCTCACACATACACACACACACACACATTTCTGATTATTTCCTTAAGACAAAGCACAGAGAGGGAAATATTTCAAAAGGAGTTTAAGAACTTCTAGAGAGTACACATTTATTACATATAATTAGTTATAAATTTATTATGTGTAATAAATACAAATTACATATGTATTTATGTATTTATATTGTATATTTATGTATAAAG
>NW_016844042.1:0-330 GCF_001698545.2 Rhinopithecus bieti | reverse complement strand
GGAGTGCAGTGGCAATATCTCGGCTCACTGCAGCCTCCACCTCCCAGGTTCAAGCGATTCTCCTGCCTCAGCCTCCTGAGTAGCTGCAATTACAGGCGTGAGCTACCATGCCCAGCTAATTTTTGTATTTTTAGTAGAGACAGGGTTTCACCATGTTGGCCAGGCTGGTCTCGAACTCCTGACCTCAAGTGATCTGCCTGCCTCGGCCTCCCAAAGTGCTGGGATTACAGGCGTAAGCCACCATGTCCAGCCTTTTTTTTTTTCCCTTCAGATGGAAATTATTTTTTTTTTTTGAGGTGGAGTCTCGCTCTGTCGCCCGGACTGGAGTGC
>NW_016844041.1:0-330 GCF_001698545.2 Rhinopithecus bieti | reverse complement strand
TGTATGTGTGCATGTGTATGTGTGCGTGCGTGTGTGTGTGTGTGAATGAAGAGTCAAAATGACAGCAGGGTGTCTGGGCCAGGGAGAAGCTGAGAGGCTATAAAGAGGACTAACAGCCCATAAGGTTTATTTGCTCAACAAACAGGGCAGAAAGGTCAAAACCAGGTGCTACAAAAATCCCTTTCTTCTTCTAGAATATAACCATAAAACGGAGAACACAGGCAGTTCCTAATTTGTAGGCAGGATGTGCTCCAAATGTTTCTCCTTCCACCTCTTTTTTTTTCAGGGTTCAGGTTTCCCATTACCATTTTATTATTTATTTATTTATTT
>NW_016844040.1:0-1298 GCF_001698545.2 Rhinopithecus bieti | reverse complement strand
CACTGCCATTTGTAATAGTACCCCACCAAAACAATAAAATACCTAGCAATCTAATGAAAAACATGCAAGACTTCTGCATTGAAAACTGCAAAATGCTATTGGGAAAAGAGCGTATCTTCAAGACCTTGGAGTAAGCAGAGAGGACACAAAAAGTGATCATGTCTTTGGGAGGCTGAGGTAGGAGGATTGCTTGAGCCCAGGAGTTAGAGGCCAGCTGGGACAAAACAGCGAGACCCCATCACTACAAAAAAATTAAAGACCAGGCACGGTGGCTCATGCCTGTAATCCCAGCACTTTTGGAGGCTGAGGCAGGCAGATCACTTGTGGTCAGGAGTTCGAGACCAGCCTGCTGGCTAACAGGGTGAAACCCTGTACTAAGTACAAAAATTAGCTGGGTGTGGTGGCAGGTGCCTGTAATCCCAGCTACTCGCAAGGCTGAGGCAGGAGAATCACTTGAACCTGAAAGGCAGAGGTTGCAGCGAGATGAGATCACTGCACTCCAGCCTGGGTGACAGAGCAAGACTCCATCTCAAAAAACAAACAAAAAAAATAAGTAAATAAATAAATAAAATAAAAAACATCTCCGCTTGGAACCCTGTAGCAACTTCAGAGCTGGCTTGGAGGACTCTGGCACTGTGTGGAAGGAATAAAGACTCACATATTAGGTCCTCCTTCCCACTGTGCCTGGAGGGAGCCGATAAGCTGCGGGCTGGCTGGTTGGCTGGCTGGCTGGCTGGCTGTGAGCTCCTTCCAGGCATCAGAATCACTGCCAAGGACAGCCATTCTGACAGCCACAGTACCCTTTTTGTTAGGGCTAATAAATCCCCTCTTGTTTTAGTGAGAAGGAGTTAGGGTTATTACATTTTGATAACCAAAAGGAAAGTCCACTTACATGGGAAAAGGGGATGGAGTTCTAGTTTCTTCAGCCAGATGGGCCCAAGAAGATTTCTCATGCCCCTTAGCCCTGGCCCCTGATGGGCTTAAGAATCTGAGGGGATGCTCATAATTTTCATTGTTCAGAACCCCTCCAAAAAATGTTCAACTTAGGCTGGGGACAATGGCTTGCGCCTGTAATCCCAGAACTTGCGGAGGCCAAGGCAGGCAGGTCACTTGAGGTCAGGAGTTCAAGGCCAGCCTGGCCAACAGGGTGACCCCGTCTCTACTAAAAATACAAAAATTAGCCAGGCATGGTGGCATGCGCCTGTAATCCCAGCTACTCAGGAGCCTGAGGCACAAGAATTACTTGAACATGGGAGACGGAGGTTGCAGTGAGCCGAGATCATGCCACTGCACTCCAG
>NW_016844039.1:0-966 GCF_001698545.2 Rhinopithecus bieti | reverse complement strand
AGCTGCTGCAGCTAGCTCAGTGTCTACTCAAATAGCTGCCCAATTTTGTGCTTGAAATCTAGGACCCTGGTGGTATAGGCACACGAGGGGATCTCCTGGTCTGCAGGTTGCAAAAACCATGGGAAAAGCATTTGGGCCAGATAGCACAGTCCCTCATGGCTTCCCTTGGCTAGGGAGGGAGGTCCCGGCCCTTTGCACTTCCCGGATGAGGCGACGCCCCACCCTGCTTCTGCTTGCCTTTCATTGGCTATACCCACTGTCTAACCAGTCCCAATGAGATGAACCAGGTACCTCAGGTGGAAATGCAGAAATCACCCACCTTCTGCATTGGTCTCGCTGGGAGCTGTTCCTATTCGGCCATCTTGCCAGATCTCTCAAGCAATTCTTCTGCCTCAGCCTCCTGAGTAGCTGGGTTTACAGGCGTGCACCACTGTACCCAGCCAAAACTCACTTTCTCTTTACCCCGACCCACACTTCGCGGCAGAATATATTTCCACCTCCCCTCCCCCAAGCAGGAATGAGCACATGACTCAAGCCAGACCTATCAGAATCCTCCTGCCATTTTCAAACTAGATCTAGTGTGCTGGCTTGTGAGAATGATTCCCACGCCACAGAAAGAAGTAGGGGGAGAGATATGGAAAGCTGATGGTGTTTGAGCTGGTTCCAGTTGCTCCTACATCCTTCCTGTGGTTTGAGTGTGTTTGCCAATAAATGCCTCCTCTTTTTGGCACAGGTTGAGTCAGCTTTCTGTCAACTGCAACCACAATGTCCTGACCAATACACAGTTCAGTAATAGTAATCTAGAGAATATGACTGCCTGTTACCTACTAAGGATTATGACCTGGGTTTAGGGTTGTAAAATACGTTATAGAATAATCCTAATCCATTATTTTTCTTTAGATTGACAGACCTTCATGAATATTTATAAAAGGAGCAAAATGCTAAAAGAGGTTTTTGAATAATACT
>NW_016844038.1:0-957 GCF_001698545.2 Rhinopithecus bieti | reverse complement strand
AATCAAACAACAACTTAAAATAATCCACTTTAAATAAAACATATATTTAAATATATAACAACTAAATTAGTAAAAAAAAATTTAAAGATCCAGTCAAATAACTAACTGATAGTTTTGTAAAAGTTTTCAGTTGGATTATTTGGTTTGTGACATTATTCAATTATTCATATTTATTCAGACAAATAAAATATGCATTTGCTTTATAAAAGAAAAAGAAACTGGTCCACATGATGGACGTTTAGTTTCACTATATGTCATCCATAGGCCAATCACCAACAGATACGTACTTTTGTACTCGTGCTTGAAAGAAAGGCAACATCATTCAAATATCATGCTTGAATGAAGCAAGGGAATACCGCTTCATGAAACGATGACGCTCATTTCTGTCTTAGGAATACAGGCCTATGTTTCTGTACCTAAACCAGACTATTTTACTCTACTGCCTAAAACTTCCAATGCTTTTCCATTGCATTTAGAATGAAGTGGCAATTTCCTTACTGGGGTCAAATTTCCTTACTGATATGACTTGACTACAGCCTATGTCTCAAATCTAATTTCTTCTAATTCTCCTTTTGCTGACTACTCTCCAGTCACTCTTGCTTTCATTTTATTCCTTAAATACATCAAATTTGATAGGGCCCAGTGGCTCATGCCTGTAATCCCAGCACTTTAGGAGGCCGAGGCAGGTGGATCACCTGAGGTCGGGAGTTCGAGATCAACCTGACCAACATGGAGAAACTCTGTCTCTACTAAAAATACAAAATTAGCCAGGCGAGGTGGCACATGCCTGTAATCCCAGCTACTCAGGAGGCTGAGGCGGAGAATCACTTGAACGTGGGAGGCGGAGGTTGCAGTGAGCCGAGATCATGCCATTGGACTCCAGCCTGGGCAAGAGAGTGAATCTCCATCTCAAAAACAAACAACAAAAAACATCAAGTTCATTTTCTTCTTTGAAAT
>NW_016844037.1:0-599 GCF_001698545.2 Rhinopithecus bieti | reverse complement strand
TTTTTTTTGACAGAATCTTGCTCTCTGTCATTCAGGCTGGAGTGCAGTGGTGCAGTTTCAGCTCACTGCAACCTTTCCCTCCAGGGTTCAAGCAATTCTTGTGCCTCAGCCTCCTGAGTAGCTGGGATTACAGGTGTGTGCCAGCATACCCAGCTAAATTTTGTAGTTTTGGTAGAGATGAGGTTTCACCGTGTTGGCCAGGCTGGTCTCAAACTCCCAACCTTAGGTGATCCGCCCACCTCGGACTCACAAAGTGCTGGTATGCATTTGTTCTTATGCCAGAACTACACTGTTTTGACTATGTAGTTTTGTAGGAAGTTTTGAAATCAGGAAGTATGAGTCCTCCGGCTTTGTTCTTCTTTTCAAAGATTGCTTTGGCTATTTGGGGTCCTTTGATATTCCATATGAATTTTCAGATGGATTTTTCTGTTTCTGTATAAAACGTGATAGGGACTTTGGTAAGGGTCGCATTGCATCTGTAGATCACTTTGGGTAGAATTGTCATCTAAACATTGTCCCAATCCATGAACATGGATGTCTTTCTATAGGTGGGTTTATTAAAAAAAAAAAAACTACTTATGTGAAAATGATACTTGCAT
>NW_016844036.1:0-599 GCF_001698545.2 Rhinopithecus bieti | reverse complement strand
GAAGAGGTCCTTCACATCCCTTGTAAGTTGGATTGCTAGGTATTTTATTCTACTTGAAGCAATTGTGAATGGGAGTTCACTCATGATTTGGCTCTCTGTTTGTCTGTCATGCAGTGGCTGGAATGCAGTGGCACGATCTCGGCTCACTACAACCTCCACCTTCCAGGTTCAAGTAATTCTCCTGCCTCAGCCTCCTGAGTAGCACACCACCACACTTGGCTAATTTTTGTATTTTTAGTAGAGACAGGGTTTCACCATGTTGTCCAGGCTGATCTTGAACTCCTGACCTCAAATGATCCACCTGCTTTGGCCTCCCAACGTGCTGGGATTACAAGCATGAGCCACTGCACCCAGTCTATTTTATTTTTTCCCACAAATATTTATTGTCCACCTATGGCATTATTAGGTACTGGTTCACATCAGTGTACAAAATACAAAAATTCATGTCTTTATAAAACGTTTGCTGTAGTGCACAGAGACAGACAATAAAAGTAAATGTTAAAATCATGTGTTAATAGTGTCCTATGTGATAAGGACTACAGGAAATGCCGAATAGGGGCTGTGACTGCGGGGTTTTAATTGGCGGGGCTGGTGGGGGG
>NW_016844035.1:0-594 GCF_001698545.2 Rhinopithecus bieti | reverse complement strand
ATTTATTTGATGAACTGACCTCAAAAGAGAGCTTGAGATTTGTTGACAATTTTGATCATTTCTTTACGTGGGCAATATACATGAAGTTGGGGTTTATTTTACAAATGTACCTTATTTTGTTTTTTTGGGGTTTTATAGAAATTGTTGAGAAGAAAATGTAATGTTTTTTAGTAATGAGCAATAATATTACATTTCACATTTGCTCCATACATGGAGATTTCAGATTCTCAACAAAAAGTAAAAATTTGAATGATTAATGCCATGAGCCAGAAAATACAGTAACTCCTAGATATGAATTATATAACGTGAATGCTACAACAGTATGAGGTAGAAAGCCATATCGTCCCCATTATACAAATGAAGAAAAGGCAATTACCTTAGATTGTGCTAGCATTTCCAACTCAGCAAATCCAACTTCGCACACATCACAATAAATTAGCAACACTGAGAAGATTTAAGTATTTTATCACTGAAGACTTTATAACTGGAGGAAGGTATATACAGAATCTATACTTATATATGAATATATATGTATTCATTTGAACAAATATAAATAAATTTTTTGCCAATACCATTAAGCAGATGTGGAAAAAA
>NW_016844034.1:0-598 GCF_001698545.2 Rhinopithecus bieti | reverse complement strand
GTCCAGAGAAGGAATAGAGAAAATCCTGTAAGTCACAGCAGGTTAAACACAAAATAAAATCTAGGCAGGAGCAACTTGCAAGAGGTTGCAAAGCCAATAGTAAGAGGTTCTTTTGCTCTATCAAAGGGAGGAAGCCAGTTAGAGGAACCACTTAATCACAGTCACAGGGCTAAAAAGGAGATGGTGGAGAGACTGAATGAATTCTTTGTCTTGTAAGGAGATGTGCATTTCCAAACCAGAACACTGAACTCCCCAGGTCAGAGGTACTAGATCAAATAGTGGTAAACATGATGCCCTGCGTCTAATCAACAAACCAGGAGTAGATAAATCACTGGGACCAGATGGTATCCACCAGCCAGTTTTGAAGTAACTCAAGGGTGAAATTGTTTTGGCCAACATGTGTAGGCTGTCTTTACAAACAGCCACTGTGCCCAAGAGACTGGTGCTTGTCAATGTGATTCCTATTCATAAGAGGGGTTCTAGAAGGGACCCTGGGAAGTAGAAACCAGTAAAGCTCATTTCCATATCAAGCAGGCTGGCCAACTTTACAGGAAAGGTGAAATCACTACACATTTATGAAAATAAGGCCTATGGTGGC
>NW_016844033.1:0-597 GCF_001698545.2 Rhinopithecus bieti | reverse complement strand
CTTATATACATGAGTTTACTTCTGGGCTCTCAAATCTGTTCCATTCATCTGTATGTCTGTCTTTATGCCTATTTCATATCTTTTTGATTGCTATAGCTTTGCAATACAATCTGAAATAAGAAATATGATGCCTCCAGGTTTGTTCTTTCTATACATAGCTTTAGCTATTCTGAGTCTTTTGTGGTTACATTAGAATTTTAGGATTGTTTTTACTATTTATGTAAAAGCTGCCATTATAGTTTTGACAGAGATTGCATTGAATCTGTAGATTGCTTTAGGTAGTATTGATATTTTAAAGATATGAGTTATTCTAATTCAAGATCATGGGATATTTATTTGTTTCTTCTTCAATTTCATTTGTCAATGTTTTATAGATTTCAGAGTACATTTTATTTCCAAGTATTTTATTAGTTTTGATGCTCTTGTAAATATAATTCTTTTCTTAATGTTTTAGATAATTCGTTGTTAGTATCTAGAAATGCAGTGTGTTTTATATGTTGATTTCATATCCTGCAACTTACTGATTTTTACTTCTAATAGTTTTTTCTGGAAGTTTTTGATGTTACTTTTAAATAGACACAATTTTATATCTTTCTT
>NW_016844032.1:0-598 GCF_001698545.2 Rhinopithecus bieti | reverse complement strand
ATAATCCTTTGGTTATATACCCAGTAATGGGATGACTGGGTCATATGGTAGAATAAATTTTTTAAAAGCAACCAACGATATGCCACATCTGGCTTATTTTTTAACTCTTTTGTAGAATCTGAGTCTTGCTATGTTGCCCAGGCTGGTCTCAAACTCATGGGCTCATGATCCACCTCTACTTCTAACTGGGATAAGATATCTCATTGTGATTTGATTTGCATTTTCCTGATGATTAGTGCTGTTGACCATTTTTCACATACCTGTTGGCCATTTATATGTTCTTTTCAAACTATCCAAAACAATTGAAAAGGAAGAAATTCTCTCTAACTTATTCTACAATGCCATTGTTACCCTTATACCAAAAGAGACAAGAATGTAATGACAACAACAAAAAAACTACAGACCAATATTCCTGATGAAATTTGATGCGAAAACCATCAACAAAATAGCAGCAAACTGAATCCAATAGTGTATCAAAAAGATAACATACCATGATCAGGTAAGATTTATCCTAGGGATGCCAGGGTGGTTCAACACAGGCAAATCAATTAAATCAATCATATATATATTATATATGTTATATAATATATATTATATA
>NW_016844030.1:0-856 GCF_001698545.2 Rhinopithecus bieti | reverse complement strand
ACACACCTGTAATCCCAGCACTTTGGGAGGCTGAGGCAGACAGATCACAAGGTCAGGAGATCATCTTGGCCAACATAGTGAAACCCTGTCTCTACTAAAATACAAAAAATTAGCCAGGTGTGGTGGCAGGTGCCTGTAATCCCAGCTATTTGGGAGGCTGAGGCAGGGGAATCACTTGAACCTGGGAGGCGGAGCTTGCAGTGAGCTTGCACTCCAGCCTGGTGACAGAGCAAGACTCTGTCTAAAAAAAAAAAAAAGAATTAAGTTTAAAATTAATTTTCTTTTCTTTCAAAAGACTTTGTGTCATGAAAGCACCTTAAATCTCTGTTTAAAAACCTTATTTAACATTGGTTAGATTATCTTTCAGGTAAGAGTACAATTTTCTCTTTGGAGCTGTTTCTGAGGAATTCTTTTGAGGTAGTTGTAAAATTGTGGGTGAGTCATTGACAATAACCAGATACCTCCAGGTATCCATGGGTCTCAGAGGCCAGCAGGTTCACGCTGTGATTTTCACATGTGGATGAACTTTCCTACATACATACATTATATAGCAGCAGTTCTCAAAGTGTGATCCTGGGAAGCCTAAGCATTCCTGAGAACTTTTGGGGAGGATATATGAGGTCAAAATTATTTGTGTAATAATGTTAAGGCATTATTTGCCTTGTTTTACTCTCATTCTTAGACTAGTGCACCATGGAGTTTTCTGAAGGCTGCATTGTAGGGGATATTGCAAAAGAGAGAACGCAGAAGCAGGTGTGAGACTCCAGCTGCCTTCAGTTAAACTAAACATTAAAGAGCTTGTAAATCTGGCCACTTTTCTCCTTAAATTGTTTTTTGTTTTGATAAATTTAATAAT
>NW_016844029.1:0-516 GCF_001698545.2 Rhinopithecus bieti | reverse complement strand
CCACTGGCTGTACCGCAAATGTGCCAAGTGACTCCTGCCTCAGGGACTTCTCCTGGTTATTCCTGTGTCCTGGAAAAACCTTCTCCCAGACTTTCCCAATGCTCCTTCCCTCACTTCCATCCATACTCTGCTTCAATTCCCCTTCGCAGAGAGGCGTCCCCGGTCACTGTCTCTAAAACAGTTCCTCCTCTTCTTACTTTGCTTTAGTGTTTCTTCATAGCACTCGTCACTACCAAATATCCTGCTTGTTATTTACTTGTTTTTTGTGTGTATTAACTACATATATATTTCAGTTGAAAGGTCTGTTCAAAACTTTGATCCTTTTTTAAATTTCCTTGTTTTTTGTTGCATTTTAGAATTTTTTAGTTTATTCTGTTTTGTTTACTGCAGTATCTCCAGAGTGTGGAATAGCACCTGCCACAAAGGAAGCTATTTCCTGAGGAAATGAGGGAATAAATGAAGGGATGGATGGATGAATAAATGAATGCATGAGACAGACTGTACCTCGTGGTAGGA
>NW_016844028.1:0-702 GCF_001698545.2 Rhinopithecus bieti | reverse complement strand
GCATTTTTTCATGTGTCTTTTGGCCGTATGAATGTCTTCTTTTGAGAAATGTCTATCATATCCTTTGCCCACCTTTTCATGGGGTTGTTTGTTTCTTTCTTGTAAATTTGTTTGAGTTCTCTATACGTTCTGGATATTAGCCCTTTGTCAGATGAGTAGATTGCAAAATCTTCCTCCCGTTATGTAGGTTGCCTGTTCAGTTTGGTGGTAGTTTCTTTTGCTGTGCAGAAGCTCTTTAGTTTAATTAGATCCCATTTGTCAATTTTCTTTTTGTTACCATTGCTTTTGGTGTTTTAGACATGAAGTCCTTGCCCATGCCTATGTCCTGAATGATATTACCTAGGTTTTCTCCTAGGGTTTGTATGGTATTATGTCTAACATTTAAGTCTCTAATCCATCTTGAATTAATTTTCATATAAGTAGTAAGGAAAGGATTCAGTTTCAGCTTTTCTGCTTATGGCTAGCCAATTTTCCCAGCACCATTTATTAAATAGGGAATCTTTTCCCAATTTCTTGTTTGTCTCAGGTTTGTCAAAGACCAGATGACTGTAGATTTGTGGTGTTGTTTCTGGGGGCTCTATTCTGTTCCATTGGTTTGGAGATATTTCCTTTTGTCACCATAAGCTTCAAGGCACTACCAAATATATTGCAGATTCCACAAAAATATTGTTATCAACCTACTCAATGCAAACAATGGTGCAA
>NW_016844027.1:0-331 GCF_001698545.2 Rhinopithecus bieti | reverse complement strand
CTCACAGAGTCACACTCTTCTTTTAATTGAGCAGTTTACTAACACTGTTTTCTTGGAATCAGCAATAGGATATTTTGGACCGCATTGAAGCTTATGGTGACAGAGAAAATATCCTCAGACAAAAACTAGAAGGAAGCTTTCTGAGAAACTGCTTTATGAAAACAGTACAGGACATTTTGGATCACCTTGAAGCCTATGGTGACAATGGAAATATCCTCAGATGAAAATTATAAAGAAGCTTTCTGAGAATCTTCTTCATGATGTGGGAATTCATTTTACACTGTTACCCCTTTCTTTCATGGAACAGCTTGCTGACTCTTTCTGTGGAATA
>NW_016844026.1:0-594 GCF_001698545.2 Rhinopithecus bieti | reverse complement strand
AATCTACAAGAATTAAACAAATTATAAGATTTGATCCAGAATTAAACAAACTTACAAGAAAAAAAACAAGCAATCCCATCAAAGAGTGGGAGAAGGTTATGAACAGACACTTCTCAAAAGAAGACATTTATGCGGCCAACAAACATATGGAAAAAAGCTCATCATCACTGGCCATTAGAGAAATGCAAATCAAATGAGATACCATCTCATACCAGTTACAATGGCAATCATTAAAAAGTCAGGAAACGGCCGGGCACGGTGGCTCAAGCCTGTAATCCCAGCACTTTGGGAGGCCGAGACGGGCGGATCACGAGGTCAGGAGATCGAGACCATCCTGGCTAACACAGTGAAACCCCGTCTCTACTAAAAAATACAAAAAACTAGCCAGATGAGGTGGTGGGCGCCTGTAGTCCCAGCTACTCGGGAGGCTGAGGCAGGAGAATGGCGTGAACCCGGGAGGCGAAGTTCGCAGTGTGCCGAGATCCGGCCACTGCACTCCAGCCTGGGCGACAGAGTGAGACTCTGCCTCAAAAAAATAAAATAAAATAAAAGTCAGGAAGCAACAGATCCTGGAGAGGATGTGGAGAAATAGGA
>NW_016844025.1:0-858 GCF_001698545.2 Rhinopithecus bieti | reverse complement strand
TTTTCAATTAAAGACTAAGTGTTATATCCCTAAAATTTGGAACAAAGTAAGAATGTCCATTCTCACACAACTATTAAATATTGTGTTGGAATTCCTAGCCAGTGTAACAAGGCAAGAAATAGAAATCAAAGGCATACAAATTAGAAAGAATTATATGAAACTATCTATATTTGCAGATCACATTTGATTTACAGAATTGTCTACACAGAAAATTTCAAGGAATATAAAGAATTTCTTATAACCGATATGTGAGTTTACTAAGGTCAGAAGTTACAAGACCAACCTGTAAAAATCCCTTGGGAGGCCTGGCACAGTGGTTTATGCCTGTAATTCCAGAGTTTGGGAGCCCATGGTGGGAGGAATGCCTGAAGTCAGGAGTCTGAAACCAACCTGATCAAGATAGTGAGATTCTATCTCTACAGAAAAGCAAAAGCTAAAACTAAAATATAGTTGTGTTTCATTACATTAGCAAATTAAAAATAAGAACCATTACAATAGCTCTAAAACAAACACAAAGACATACTTAGGTATAAATATAACAAAACATGTACATTTTCTGTACACAGCAAATTGCAATGCTAATGAATTAAATAAGTAATTTGTAAATAAATAAGCAGAAAAACTGTGTTCATGGATTGGTCAAGTCAATATAGATAGTATGTTAAGTCTCCTCAAATTTATCTATAAATACAATGTAATTCAAATCTTAATTACAGCAGAATTTTGTTTACATATGAATTAGCTTATTTTAAAAATTATATAGAAGGGCATGGAAATTAGAATAATCAGAAAAGTGCTGAAAAAAATAGAGTTGGAGGTCACACATTATTTTCTTTTAAGACTTTTTATAAAATAAAA
>NW_016844024.1:0-967 GCF_001698545.2 Rhinopithecus bieti | reverse complement strand
TTTTTTTTTAACACAGGTCATTTCCTCCTTGATTGCTAGAATAACACCTCTTTTTTGTTTTTTTTGAGAGGGAGTCTCGCTCTGTTGCCCAGGCTGGAATGCTGTGGTGCAATCTCGGCTCACTGCAGTCTCCGCATCCTGGATTCGAGCAATTCTCTTGCCTTCGCCTCCTGAGTAACTGGGATTATAGGCGCACTCCACCATGCCCAGCTAATTTTCATAATTTTAGTAGAGACGGGGTTTCACCATGTTGGTCAGGCTGGTCTCAAACTCCTGACCTCATGATCCACCCGCCTGGGCCTCCCAAAGTGCTGGGATTGCATGCGTGAGCCACCACGCCTGGCCAATAACACCTCTTTATTGATAGAAACTGTGGTAAACTAGAAAACTTGAAACAAAAAAATTACCTTAAATCCTTATGTCAGAAAACCACTGCTAATATGTTTGGTATCTGTTATTTTAGCCTTATTATTTAATATTTTACAAAATTGTCATTCTGTCCACGTGGTTTTCCATTCTGATTTCATACTTTACTATGTTATTTTGTGTTCTTTTAAATGACATTTTTACTAGGTACATTTAAATCCATCAAAGGATACTTTGACTAGTCTATTATATTTGATATTTCATTTATATCAGTATTTTGGTGTGTGTGTGTGTGTGTGTGTGTTTTTTTTTTGAGACAGAGTCTCACTCTATTGCCCAGGCTGGAGTGCAGTGGCCGGATCTCAGCTCACTGCAAGCTCCACCTCCTGGGTTTACGCCGTTCTCCTGCCTCAGCCTTCTGAGTAGCTGGGACTACAGGTGCCCGCCACCTTGCCCGGCTAGTTTTTTGTATTTTTTAGTAGAGACGGGGTTTCACTGTGTTAGCCAGGATGGTCTCGATCTCCTGACCTCGTGATCCGCCTGTCTCGGCCTCCCAAAGTGCTGGGATTACAGGCTTGAGCCACCGCGCCCGGCCTATTTT
>NW_016844023.1:0-966 GCF_001698545.2 Rhinopithecus bieti | reverse complement strand
TTTTTGAGACAGAGTGTCACTCTGTTGCCCAGGCTGGAATGCAGCGGCGCGATCAACTTCTGCTTCCAGGGTTCAAACAATTCTCGTGCCTCAGCCTCCCAAGTAGCTCAGATTATAGGCACCTACCACCGCGCCTGGCTGATTTTTGTATTTTTAGTAGAGATGGGGTTTCACCATGTTGGCCAGGCTGGTCTCAAACTCCTGACCTCAGTTGATCCACCCCTCTCAGCTTGGATTACAGGTGTGAGCCACTGCACCCATCCTTTATGATTATTTTTTTTTTATTTTTATTTTATTTTTTTTTTTGAGATGGAGTCTCGCTCTTGTTGCCCAGGTTGGAGTGCAATGGCATCATCTGGGCTCACCACAACCCCTGCCTCCCAGGTTCAAGCGATTCTCCTTCCTCAGCCTCTGGAGTAGCTAGGATTACAGGCATGTACCACGATAGCAGCTAATTTGTTTTATTTATTTTTAGTAGAGACGGGGTTTCTCCATGTTGGTCAGGCTGGTCTCAAACTCCCAAGCTCAGTTGATCCACCCCCCTCGGCCTCCCAAAGTGTTGAGATCATAGGCATGAGCCTTCAAGCCCGAATGAGTCCATTTTTTTTTTTTTTTTTTTTTTTTGAGGGGAGTCTCGCTCAGTCGCCCAGGTTGGAGTGCAGTGGCACGATCCCGGCTCACTGCAAGCTCCGCCTCCCGGGTTCACGCCATTCTCCTGCCTCAGCCTCCCAAGTAGCTGGGACTACAAGCGCTCGCCGCCACGCCCGGCTAATTTTTTTGCATTTTTAGTAGAGACGGGTTTCACCGTGTTAGCCAGGATGGTCTCGATCTCCTGACCTTGTGATCCGCCCGTCTCGGCCTCCCAAAGTGCTGGGATTACAGGCTTGAGCCACCGCGCCCGGCGAGTCCATTCTTAATAGAAGTATTTCCTAATGTTTGACGCAGAGACCACCTATATCAGAATCA
>NW_016844022.1:0-860 GCF_001698545.2 Rhinopithecus bieti | reverse complement strand
GAAAAAAAAAAAAAAAAGACAGAAAAGGACATTACATACTGGTAAAGGGAAAAATTCAGCAAAAAAGAGATATCCAATTTAAATGTATATACACCTGACACAGGAGCATCCGGATTCATAAAACGAGTTCTTAGAGACCTAAAAAGAGACTTAGACTTCCACACATTAATAGTGGGAGACTTTAACATCCCACTGTCAGTATTAGATCAACGAGACAGAAAATTAACTAGAACATTCACGACTTGAACTCAGCTCTAGATCAGGTGGACCTAGTAGACATCTACAGAGCTCTCTACCCCAAATCAACAGAATATACATTCTTCCCAGTGCCAAGTGTCACGTATTATATAATCAACCACATAACTGAAAGTAAAACACTCCTCAGCAAATGCAAAAGAACAGAAACAATAACAAACAGTATCTCAAACCACAGTGCAATCAAATTAGAACTCAGGATTAAGAAACTCACTCAAAGCCACACAATTTCATGGAAAATGAACCACCTGATACTGAATGACTCCTGGGTAAATAGCGAAAGTAAGGCAGACATTAAGGCAGACATCAAGAAGTTATTTGAAACCAATGAGAACAAAGAGACAATGTACTAGAATCTCTGGGACAGAGCTAAAACAGTGTTAAGAGGGAAGTTTATAGCACTAAATGCCCACATCTGAAAGCTAGAAAGATCTCAACACCTTAACATCACAATTAAAAGACAAACAGAGGCAAGAGCAAATGAATCCAAAATGCAACAGAAGACAGGAGATAACTAATGTCAGAGAAGAATTTAAGGAGATAGAGACACACACAAAAAACCCTCCAAAAAATCAATGAATCCAGGAGGTGCTTTTTTTTTTTTT
>NW_016844021.1:0-1568 GCF_001698545.2 Rhinopithecus bieti | reverse complement strand
AAAATATTTATTGAACATACCTTACGACACAATCCACAGGAAACTTATGGGCAATTTTGTGCAGTGTTCATGAATTCATTATGGCAAAATGCAGGACTAGTTCTACACAAATTTATGAAATTGATAAAATTCCTCTTTTTTACCTTCCCATTTGGTCTTTCACACTGTGCCCACCTCTCTTTTATTTTCTATTCTGTGCTTCTCCTACTCCAATTTAGGCCAGTTACCATGAATGCAACAGAACAGTGATGAACGTGTGTTTTATCTTCACTGTTTAGTATTGTAGCCACCAGCCACATGTGATTTTTGACCCTTCACAATTATAGGATTTGATTATAAAGCCTTTGTAAGGCTCTGTCTCTAGTGCTAGAGCCTGAAGTTTTCAGCAGGTAGTTGGGAAGGGAATATGGTGAAAAAGGAGAGGTTTTTAGTCAGAGCCTATTTTGACCCCTAGGAGACATTTGGTACTGTTTGGAGACATTCTGGCTTGTTAGAACTTGGGTGTAGGCTATGACTCATATTGAGTAAAAGCCAGGCACATTGCTAAATATCCTACAATGAATAGGCCAGTCCCCCATAGTAAAGAGTTATCCAACCCAAATGTCAACAATGCTGAGGCTGAAAAGCTCCCACGTAAAGTGAGGAACAAACTGAAACCTATGAGTTTAAGCTGGTGCCCAAGAAGATGAACTAGAACCAATGCTTCCTAATTCTTCCAACTTTAACAATGCAGGTGTTCTGCAGCAGATGTGAGTGCCTTTTGTCAAAGAGCTAACCATGCATTTCACTAGAGCCAGAAAAGCCAAAGAAAGATCCAGTGGCAGGTGGAAAAGCTGCCAGCCCAGCTGCTGTTTCACATCAACGTGAGCCAACAGATGGCGACAAGTTGTGTGAGCTGCAACCAGCATCTTGTGCCTCTCCACCCACGACCTCTGCAACCCCCAACTCTGCCCCTTGCACATAAAAGCAGTATTGCCACTGCTTCCAGATCCTAAGCCCAATATGTCTTGTGGTCCACCTTAAACATACAGGGAAGAAATTTGTGGAAAATGAAGTTTAGCCTTGGTAAGTTGACACTTCATAAAGGTTCCCACAGGTTATGCAAGGAGAATTTACGTATTAGTCAAAGTTCTCCAGAGAAACAGAAGCAATATAAGGTGTGTGTGTGTGTGTGTGTGTGTGTGTGTGTGTGTGTGTGTGTGTGTGTTTGGAGAGAGAGACAGAGAGAGAGGTGTATTATAGGAAATTGGCTCACATGATTATGAAGTCTAACAAGTCCCAAGATCTGCAATCAGCAAGCTAGAAACCCAGAAAAGCCAATGGTATAGTTTCTCTCCAAGTTTGAAGGTCTGAGAACCAGCATAGGCAATTGTTGAAGATTATTCCAGGGGGGACGAAGCAAGATGGCCGAATAGGAACAGCTCCAGTCTCCAACTCCCCGTGCGAGCGACACAGAAGACCGGTGATTTCTGCATTTTCAACTGAGGTACTGGGGTCATCTCGCTAGGGAGTGCCGGACAATCGGTGCTGGTCAGCTTTTGCCGCCCGACCAGCGAGAGCTGAAGCAG
>NW_016844020.1:0-963 GCF_001698545.2 Rhinopithecus bieti | reverse complement strand
TCGTCTTTATTTCCTAAAATAATATTAAAGGGATGGTAATATGAAAAGAACCACATAGTTATTTAGGATCGTAAAATAAGATATTTTCAATATGCAGAAGGCAAAGAAAACACTAAGTATGTAAAAGATGATAATACAGTTACATAATTTAAGGAAAATACAATATCCAAATCTCATAAGTGTTCTGTTTCAAATAATTACTTAACGGAAATTCGGAGGAGCAAAACAACGTAACTACCGTAGTAAATACATACATATACAAAAATAGACTAAATATAAAATATATCTTATTTTTGTATATTTACTAACACAAATTGTTTTAAAATAACATTATAGGTTTATGCTTCATACCTTCTCATTGAAACATTTTCCAATAAAATTGTTGATGCTTCCAACAATTCCTGTCATAGCAATTTGATATTTAAAATCAAGAACTATCTAAAGCTACTAAATCTTTGCCATTAGCCTTAATGAAGCAATATTCTTCTATTCCCATGAATTATTCAAGTTTATAATATGGTGAAATCAGATGACAAAATATTGTATTTTAATATGGACTATGTATTCTTATATAAACCATTACGAATCAAAAGAAAACTGGAAGTAAAAATGAAACTTCATGGCCGGGCGCGGTGGCTCAAGCCTGTAATCCCAGCACTTTGGGAGGCCGAGACGGGCGGATCACGAGGTCAGGAGATCGAGACCATCCTGGCTAACATGGTGAAACCCCGTCTCTACTAAAATACAAAAAACTAGCCGGGCGACATGGCGGGCGCCTGTAGTCCCAGCTACTAGGAAGGCTGAGGCAGGAGAATGGTGTGAACCCGGGAGGCGGAGCTTGCAGTGAGCTGAGATCCGGCCACTGCACTCCAGTCTGGGCGGCAGAGCGAGACTCCGTCTCAAAAAAAAAAATAAATAAATAAATAAAAAAAAAAATAAAATGAAACTTCATTTGGTTGTTTT
>NW_016844019.1:0-1214 GCF_001698545.2 Rhinopithecus bieti | reverse complement strand
ATTTCAATTTTGCAGTAATCATTTTGCCCTACCATTAAATATTATTTAAAATATTATTTTAATGACAGTATACTAGTCCTTCCTCTTAATATAACTTATTTAATCATTTCCCTATTACTGGGCATTTAGAAATTTTTCAAAATTTTCCTGTCATAGTGTTTTGATGAACAATGATATACATCAAACTCTTTGTTTTCCATTTATAAAATTTATAAAAGATTCCCCAAAGCAAAATAACTTATATTAACATTTTAATGGCTCTGTTTATATAGTATCAAATTGCTTTCTAGACAACTAAACCAATATACACTAAAATCAACAATAAATATCTATTTTAAGCACTGGTGCCAGGATTGAGTGTGCATAATTTTAAACATCTTTGCCAAAGTTAACAGTGTCTCATACTGTTGTAATTAAGCATTTTTTATTAGTAGTAAGTTGAATATTTTGCTCACATATATTGAACATTTATATTTCTTTGTAAATGATCTGGGTTTTTGAGACTTTTCTACTAGGAAATTGGTTGTTTAAAAGCTAAAGGCCCCTTTACAGATAGAGCAAAATGTTTGTTCATCCTTTTAATTTTAAAATTAGCATTTTAAATTACACAAGCAGCTCTTCTTCACTGTCAGAAAATTAGAAAGTAGAGAAGAAAAGTATTAGATGTTTTAAAATTAAGCCATCCTTATAGTCCAGATATTTAAATAAATCAACTTAGTTATGATGGATTATTCTTTAAAACGGTGCTTCCCAAACTGTCCCATACAAAACTAGTTCTAAAATAGATAGACCACTAGCCAGACTAATAAAGAAGAAAAGAGAGAAGAATTGAATAAACACAATAAAAAATGATAAAGGGGATATCACCACTGATCCCACAGAAATACAAACTACCATCAGAGAATACTATAAACACCTGTACTCAAGTCAACTGGAAAATCTGGAAGAAATGGATAAATTTCCTGGACATATACACCCTCCCAAGTCTAAACCAGGAAGAAGTAGAATTGCTGAATAAACCAAAAACAAGTTCTGAAATTGAGGCAGTAATAGTCTACCAACGAAAAAAAGTACAGGACCAGAAGGATTCACAGATGAATTCTACCAGAGGTACAAAGAGGAGCTGATACCATTCCTTCTGAAACTATTACAAACAATAGAAAAAGGACTCCTCCCCAACTCATTTTATGAGGCCAGCATCATAATAATACCAA
>NW_016844018.1:0-860 GCF_001698545.2 Rhinopithecus bieti | reverse complement strand
TGTCACCATAAGCTTCAATGTACTCTGAAGTATCCCATTGCAGATTCCAAGAAAACACTGTTAGCAAACTGCTCAATGAAAAGTATGGTGTGACTCTGTGAGATGAACTCACACATCACAAAGCAGTTTCTCAGAAAGCTCCTTTTTGGTTTTTATCTGAGGATATTTCCTTTGTCACCACAGGCCTCAATGTGCTCCAAAATATCCTATTGCAGTTTCCAAAAAAAATTGTCAGAAAACTGCTCAATGAAAAGCACAGTGTAACCCTTTGAGATGAATTCACACACCACAAAGCAGTTTATGAAAATGCTTCTTCCCAGTTTTTATCTGAGGTTACTGCCTTTGTGACCATAGTCTTCAATGTGATCCAAAATACCTCTTCTCAGATTTCCCAAAAACAGTGCTACGAAACTGATCCATGAAAAGAATCGTGTACCTCTGTGAGATTAATTCACACATCACAAAACTGTTTCTCAGAAAGCTTCTTTCTAGTTTTTATATGTGGATATTTCCTTTTAGACAATAGACTTCAATGCGCTCCATAATATCCCTTCTCAGATACCACAAAAACAGTGATGCCAAGTGCTCCCTCAAAAGAAACATTCAGCTCTATGAGATGAATGCACACATCACAAAGGAGTTTCTAGAAAATATTCTTTCTAGTTGTGACCTTAAGAAATTTTTTTTTTACCTTAAGCCTCTATGCATTCCCAATTATCCCTCTGCAGATCTCACAAAAACAGTGCTAAAAAACTGCTCCATGAAAAGAATGATGTAACTTTGTGAGATAAATTGACCCATCACAAAGCAGTTTCTCCGAAGCATTTTTCCTGTTTTATCTGAGGACATTTGCTTTTCCA
>NW_016844017.1:0-702 GCF_001698545.2 Rhinopithecus bieti | reverse complement strand
AGTCTGGGCGACAGAGCGAGACTCCGCCTAAAAAAAAAAAAAAAAAAAAAATTAACCAGGTGTGGTGGCACATGCCTGTAATCCCAGCTACTGGGGAGGCTGAGGCAGGAGAATCGCTTGAACCCAGGAGCAGGAGGTTGCAATGAGCCGAGATTGTGTCATTGCACTCCAGCCTGGGCAACAAGAGCAAAACTCGGTCTCAAAAAAAAAAAAAGAAAGAAAGAAAATATCAACCGAATATGCACAAAAGGAAAGGAGAAGGAAGTCAAAATGATTAACTACCAAAAACATACACACTTTTTAAAAAACTAAGTACAAAATAAGGCAATAATGAAGCAAACGAGGAGCAAGAGCTACAGATAATGAATGGCAAAATGGCAGCAATATGTCATTTCTTATTAACTATAACTTTAAATGAAGATGGTTTAAACTCTCCAATCAAAAGGCAAAGACTGGCAGGATGCAAAAAAAATATGATCTAACTATATGCTGTCTACAAAAGATTTATTTTAGATCCAAAGACAACAATAGATTTAAAGCAAAATGGTGGGAAAAAATTTCATTAGTAACCAAAAGAGAGTTGTGGTAGTTATATTAATATCAGACAAAACAGACTTTAAGTCAAAAACTGTTACAACAAACAAAAGTCACTATATATTAACAAAAGGGTTGATTCCGTAAGAGTATATAATAATTATTATT
>NW_016844016.1:0-1942 GCF_001698545.2 Rhinopithecus bieti | reverse complement strand
AAACAACTCCTTTTCTTTCCATCTTTCATTCTCCAAACAAGCCTCCAGAGTATAGTACACTGGCCTCAAACCTTGGACCAAATATACCCCATAAACATCCTTTGTTTTATCAACTGAGTGCTAAATTTTATTTTATTTTTTTGAGACTAAGTCTCGCTCTGTTGCCCAGGCTGGAGTGCAGTGGTACGATCTCAGTTCACCGCAACTTCTGCCTCCCCAGTTCAAGCAATTCTCGTGCCTCAGCCTTCCAGTAGCTGGGATTACAGGCGTCCGTCCCCATGCCTGCCTAATTTTTGTTTTTTAAGCATACATGGGGTTTCAACCTGTTGGCCAGGCTGGTCTCAAACTCCTAACCTCAAGTGATTGGCCCACCTCGGCCACTCAAAAGTGCTGGGATTACAGGCGTGAGCCACAGCGACCAGTTGTATTTCTTATTTAAATTAATTTTATTATTATTATTTTTTTTTTTTTGAGATGGAGTCTGGCTCTGTTGTCCAGGCTGGAGTGCAGTGGCGCAGTCTCGGCTCACTGCAAGCTCCGCCTCCTGGGTTCATGCCATTCTCCTGCCTCAGCCTCCCCAGCAACTGGGACTACAGGCGCCTGCCACCACGCCAGGCTAATTTTTTTTGTATTTTAGTAGAGACGGGGTTTCACTGTGTCAGCCAGGATGGTCTCGATCTCCTGACCTTGTGATCCACCCACCTTAGCCTCCCAAAGTGCTGGGATTACAGGTGCGAGCCACCGTGCCCGGCCTCTTATTTTATTTTTTTGAGACAGGGTCTCTCTCTATTGCCGAGGCTAGAGTGCAGTGGTGTGATCATAGCTCACTGCAGCCTCCAACTCCCAGACTCAAGCAGTCCTCCTGCCTCAGCCTCCCAAGTAGCTGGGACTACAGGCACACACTACCACATCTCATTAATTTTTAAAATTTTTTGTAGAGCAGGGTCTCACTATGTTGCCCAGGCTGGTCTCCAACTTCTGTGCTCAAGCGATCCACCCTCCTTGGCCTCCCGAAGTGATGGGATTATAGACGTGAGCCACCATGCCCGGCCACAGAGTGCTAAATTTTTAAAAATTAGCTGACATCATTTATCAACCGGGAATTTTAGTCTACCTTCCCGTTTTCCCTCTGATTTGCCCGTTTCCTTCCTCGCCCTGGCAGGCCATTGTGTTTGAGACCAGACTGGCCCCTGAAGACTTTAGATTGAGATTCCAGCATCTACTTTTTTTTTTTTTTTTTTTTTGGTGGGTGAGGTGAGCGGGGAACGGAGTCTCACTCTGTCACCCAGGCTGGAGTGCAATGGTGTGATCTCGGCTCACTGCAGCCTCCGCCTTCCCGGGTTCAAGTGATTCTCCTGCCCCAGCCTCCCGAGGAGCTGGGATTACAGGTGTCTGCCACCACACCCGGCAAATTTTTTGTATTTTTAGTACAAACGGGGTTTCACCATGTTGCCCAGGGTGGTCTCAAACTCCTGACCTCAGGTGATCTGCCCGCCTCGGCCCCCCAAAGTGCTGGAATTACAGGCGTGAGCCACCGCACCTAGCCCCAGCATGTACTCTCGTTCAACTCCTCTGCACCCTCTCGAAGCCCTCTTCGCCCCCTAAGGTGTCAGAGTTCCTGGCTCTGAGCTCTGGCCTCAGTTTGCCACTCTGTGACTTGGGCACAGCCATCTATTCCCGGCCGGCTGGGTGCAGTCACTGTCCCTCGATCGCCCCTCAGCTCCGTGTCCCGTCCAACCTGACCCTGCTTCCTGGGCACCTATACATGATGGCTGAAGTCTTGGCCAAAGAGGAGGCGCGCCGTGCACTGGAGATACCCTCGTGAGTGCCCCGCGTGCCCCGAGGGGCTGCAGAATGGGGACGGGAGGTGGGTGTGTGGCTGAGGGTGGGCCGTGAGCTGAGTCCCCTGGAGTTGGGTCTTGGATTTTGCAAGACGATGGCA
>NW_016844014.1:0-516 GCF_001698545.2 Rhinopithecus bieti | reverse complement strand
TGGTTCTAGGGACTGGAATACAGGATCAAGGTGCTGATTTGGTGTCTGGAGAGGGCCTGCTTTCTGGTTCAGAGATAGTGTCTTCTTGCAGTGGCCTCACATGGTGGAAGGGGTGAGCTGGCTCCGTTGGGTCTCTTTTATAAAGGCACTAATACTCTTCATAAGGGTTCCATTCTCATGACCTCTTCACCTCCCAAAGGTTCCCATCTACAAATACTATCACATTGGAGGTTAGGTCTCAACACATAAATTTTGGGGGGACACAGACATTTAAACCATAGCAGGGTGCAAAATAAAATAATCATAACAAGAAAGGGATTTTGGCTATGAAAAAGCAGAATAGTTGAAAGTAAGTATTCAAAAGAAAGGATAGAAAATAATTGATAAAGGCTGGGCGTGGTGGCTCACATCTGTAATCCCAGCACTTTGGGAGGCCGAGATGGGTAGATCACGAGGTCAGGAGTTCAAGATCACTAGCCAAGATGGTGAAACCCTGTTTCTACTAAAAATACAAAA
>NW_016844013.1:0-515 GCF_001698545.2 Rhinopithecus bieti | reverse complement strand
TAACATCGTAGGCCTCAATGCGATCCACAGTAGCACTTCTCAGGTTCCTTAAAGTGTTAATCGACTGCTCTGTGAAAGGTACGTGTAACTCTGTGAGATGAATTGAGACATCACAAAGAAGTTTCTAAGAAAGCTTCCTTCTAGTTTTGTCTGAGAATATTTCCTTTGTCACTGTAAGCCTCATTGCACTAAGAGATATCCCATTGCAGATTTCAAGAAAACTGTGTTAGCAAACTGATCTCTGAACAGAAAAGTGTAACTCTGTGAGTTGCATTCACACATCATAATGCAGTTTCTCAGAATGCTTCCTTCCAGTTTTTATCTGAGTATATTTCCTTTTTCACCATAGCCCTCAAGGAGCTCCCAAAGATCACTTTGCAGATTCCACAACAACAGTGTTAGCAACCTGCTTCATGAAGACAAAGTTGTAACTCGGTGAGATGAATTCTCATGTTGCAAAGAAGTTTCTCAGAAAGCTACTTTCTAGTTTTCATCTGAGGATCTCTCCTTTGACA
>NW_016844012.1:0-1299 GCF_001698545.2 Rhinopithecus bieti | reverse complement strand
TTGATATGGGAAAAAAACCTCTTAATGGATAGAGAAATGAGCAAATGATATTAACAGATAATTCATATAAAAAGCAGTATAAGGCCACGCACGGTGGCTCATGCCCGTATATAATCCCAGCACTTTGGGAGGCCGAGGCTGGAGGATCACCTGAGGTCAGGAGTTGGAGACTTGCCTGGCCAACATGGAGAAACCCTGCCTCCAATAAAAATATAAAAATTAGCCTGGTGTGGCGGCGGGCGCCTGTAATCCCAGCTACTCAGGAGGCTGAGGCAGGAGAATCGCTTGAACCCAGGAGGCAGAGGTTGCAGTGAGCCGAGACTGCGGCACTGCACTCAGGCCTGGGCAACAGAGCAAGGCTCTTTTCAAAAATTAAATAAATAAATAAATAAATAAGCATTATACGTACTCATTAAACTTTAAAAAAATGTGTCAAATTACAAAAAGTGCAGAAATGCAAAACAATATTCCGGGCTAACATGCTGAGTTAAAAAGGCAAATTTAATGTGATCTCAGGTTTTTTGTTTGTTTGTTTATATTTTGTTTGTTTGTTTTGTTTTGAGACAGAGTCTCATTCTCTCACTCTGTCGCCCAGGTTGGATGCGGTGGTGTGGTCGTGGCTCACTGCAACCTCCACCTCCTGGGTGCAAGTGATTCTCATGCCTCAGCCTCTTGAGTACCTGGGATTACAGGTGCGCTCCACCACGCCTGGCTAATTTTTGTATTTTTAGTAGAGATGGGGTTTTGACATGTTGGGCAGGCTGGTCTTGAACTCTCAAACTCCTGACCTCATGTGATCTGCCCGCCTCAGCTTCCCAAAGTGCTGGGATTACAAATTTATTTGACTTAATAAACAGCGAGACTAGTCAGATAAACCCTGCAAAAGAAGAAAGAGTGAAGGGAGGGAGCCCTACCAGGTACTAATGCATATAATAAAGTATGTGCAATATACAAGTATGACACTGGCTCATAAATAGACGGAAAAAGCTAATAAAATAGAGAAAATGCTGATACGGTATTTATATTATAGTATTATATTTGGAAATTTGTTAATAGCATGTGATTAAGATGCATTTCAAATCATTGAAGATATGATTGATAATTTCAGAAGTGGTGTTCTGATAGCTAGCAAACCAAATAGTTATAAAGACAAAAAGGGATTCATTTTACATCAGAATAAATTCCAAAGGGTGCAGATTTTAATGTAAAACATGAATGCATACAAATATTAGGAAAAAACATTGGTGAATTCCTCTATCATGAGGAAGTGAAGAACACTTTCATAACTATGATTCAAAA
>NW_016844011.1:0-544 GCF_001698545.2 Rhinopithecus bieti | reverse complement strand
TGTCGCCAGGGCTCAGCCAGTGCCAACGCTAACAACTTATCTTGGATGTAAACCAAAGCAAATCTCACCAGATGGAATGTGGCCCCTGGCCAGAGCCCACCCAGAGCTCAGTTTCAGTCCCCGCCACCAGTCCCTCACCTCTCCCCACCTCCCACGCGATCCCCACCCCCTGTGCGGAAGCTTGGACTGCGTTCCTTCCTGGGCCTGAGGGGGAGATACCTGAGTCCCACAATGACTAGTATGATCTGCTGCCGCAAGAGAATGGCTGGGACGTTGGAATCCTTCTGAAGGATGTGCTGGGATGGCAGAGAAGGAGCCAGTGTGGCAGGGCTGTCAGCCGGACCCCACCCTCCCACAACCCTGGTGGCCGTGCGGGCCCCTGCTGGGCAGGACCCCGGGGGACACTCCCCAGGAGGCACTGGATGAGCTCTGGGATCTAAGTGAACTTGTAGCTCTGTGCACCGTGACCCGGCTGAGAGCCTCTGAGAGCGTCATGGCCACCAAAAGGAAGCTGGTTTTGAGAACATTGTCCTGCCAGGCACAG
>NW_016844010.1:0-8389 GCF_001698545.2 Rhinopithecus bieti | reverse complement strand
CTAGTAGTAAAAGCAGGGGTGACAGCCCCAGAACTGTGCAATGTGCTGGAAAGAAGGTGGCGGATAAATCCACTCTTCTCTTACTAGGAAATAAGCCAGGCTGGCCCATGCCTTCTCTATACTTGCAGAACAACTCAGAAAGCTTCCCAAAAAATCACTCTGGCTGGCTGTGAGAGTCTCAGAGACAGTGGATTCCCAGGCTTGTTGAAACTCAGTGCATTGGGTTCCCGCAGGATTTTCTTCATTTTTTAATTGTCCCAACCTCTGTCTATATTTTACAATTCAGAATATTTCTTGTCATTGTGATTCTGGCAGATTCTGTATTTTTTTGTAACTGTTAAGTTTGAAGGCGTCTCACACTCCCCATTATATGCAATATACACACAAGCGGGAGAGACTTAATCTTTTATTTTTTTATATTTTATTTTATTTTTTGTGACAGGGCCTTACTCTATAGCCCAGGCTGGAGTGCAGTGCTGTGCTGGAGTGCAGTGCTGTGATCTTGACTCACTGTAACAACCTTCACCTCCCAGGCTCAAGCAATCCTCCCACCTCAGCCTCCCAAGTAGCCGGGACCACAGGTGTGCACCACCACACCCAGCTAATTTTTTTGTATTTGTGGTAGAGACGGCATTTCACCACATTGCCCAGGCTAGTCTCTAACTCTTGGACTCAAGTGATCTGCCCACCTCGGTCTCACAAAGTGCTGGGTTTACAGGTGTGAGCCACTGTGTCTGGCCAATCTTTTAGAAAATAGAGCAATTGTCGTCTTGTATTTTCTCTTTCTTCTATGCCTTGTCCTAAAATAATCTCCTTTATTCTCTCAATATTTTAGTGTCACTTAAAAAATACTCTAAGAAGAGCTAATGTGTTCAAGTGCTTGGGAATCTTGGCTAAGGCGTCTGAGAGAAACAAGAAAGAGGAAAGGCAAGCACATCCCATACATTGTTGCAACATCCATGCTGAGAGATTATGAGCAGGCAGAAAACAAAAGGGCCCTATGAAGGACTTAAGGGAGAAATTGTATCCCAACCTACAACTGTGGAGTTGTTACAAAGGGTTCTTTAAATATTTCTGATGGGAATGAAATGAATGATGGCTAAGGAAGGGGGAAGAGGGTTGAAAGGGCAGGTGTCAGGTAAATGAAAATGGTGAATTTCCTAGTTGGCCACACCGACCTCACCTCCTCAATGAGTTATTTTTCTTTTTTATTTAACACTTGGAAGTTACCTCTTGCATAATTTGTTTCTGACCTCAATATAATCTAGTTTGGAATTGCTTCTGTTTGGATCACCCTCCTTCATTAAAAGATATTTCCATCTTAGGAAGTTTAGAAAAGGCTCTTGCCACTCATCATTTGTAGGAAAGCTTTTACACGGAAACAAATACACGCCAGATCCTTTGCTATGGGTTGGATTTACTAAACATCCCTGGATTACTTTATAATTGGAGTCCTTTTTATGGAGATCTGGACCAAATAAAATCCACACAGACCTGCATTATATCATTTAATCTTCACAACAATCCTTGGGAAAATGAGCATCTGTTATTCTATGCTACAAAAGAGGAAACGGAAATGCTTTGTAGCTAAATAATTTACCTACCGTCACAGAAGAAGCTTTCCCGCTGTGTCTGACACAATCTGTGCTTTCCTTCCCGGCTACCACCTCTTTGCCCTAGTGGAGAAAGGCGGGATTGGAGATCTTTGGTCTTTCAAGCCAACTTAAATTACAATTTAAAATTTTACACTTCTTTGCCAGAAATAATAGAAAAAGCCAGATCTTAGATCTTAGTCTTTCAGTTTAATTACATGTATATTTATGATTATATATAAATATATTTTATATATGTAAACATATATATATTTCCTTTTTAAATCAGTTTCTTGCTCTGTTTTCCAGGCTGCAATGCAGTAGTGTGATCACAGTTCATTGCAGCCTCAGTCTCCCGGGCTCCAGCAATCCTTCTGCCCCAGCCTTCGGAGGAGCTGGGACTACAGACATGCGTCACCACACCCCACTAATTTTTAAAATTTTTTGTAGAGACAGGGTCTCACCATGTTGCCCAGGCTGGTCTGTAACTCCTGGGTTCAAAAGAACCTCCTACCTCAGCCTCCCAAAATGCTAGAATTACAGGCGTGAGCCACCACACCCATCGTAAAATACTTATATAATTTTAAATGTCTGATCTTAAAATTTTAAATGACCATGTCACTATTTGGCACCAGGCTTTTCTACGTTTTGTTTTTTATGTTTATTTGGCTTTAGCCTGGAAAAGGAAAAACAGTTTAAAATGCATGAAGTCTTAGACCAGGCGCGGTGGCTCATGCCTGTAATCCCAGCACTTTGGGAGGCCCAGGCGGGCGGATCACGAGGTCAGGAGATCCAGACCATCCTGGCTAACACGGTGAAAGCCCGTCTCTACTAAAATACAAAATTAGCCGGGCGTGGTGGCAGGTGCCTGTAGTCCCAGCTACTCGGGAGCCTGAGGCAGGAGAATGGCGTGAACCCAGGAGGAGGCGGAGCTTGTAGTGAGCAGGTATCGCCCCTGCACTCCAGCCTGGGCCACAAAGCAAAATTCCGTCTCAAAAAANTCTTTCTCTCTCTCTCTCTCTTTCATTCGTTTGCCAAAGGCAGAATGTATATGTAGAAAACCCACTGAACCTGCACACTCGTGGCGTCTCCTCTCTGGTCACACCGCTGCACACTATTCCAGGAGTCAAAAATCTTTTCTGTAAAGGGCCAGGCAGGAAACAGGTCAGGCGTTGCAGGCCGGAAGGTCTCTGCTATAACTAGTCAGCTCTGCATTTAGAGCTCAAAAGCAAGCAGAGGCAATACAGAAATGAATTGGCGTAGTCGTATTCCAACAACTGTGTTCAAGAAACAGCCCAAGGGCTTGCTATAATCCATCCGGTAACACAGGCAATTACAGTGCTATCCCCACGGGATCTCCTTCGATGTCAAAGTTCTTAACACGGGGTCCGCAGGCTTCAGGGAGTCTCTAAATTGCCCCTGAAATCATTTGCAAGCTGTTGTCTTTATGTCTTTTTGTTCATATGGTCATTTTTTAGGAGGTGGGGCCCATAGCTCTTATCGGGTTCTCAAAGTTTTGACTCAGAATAAGGTTAAACCTGAGATCCACAGTTCAATACTGGCTGGTTCCTGCAGGGTGAAGTAGCACAAGACACGCCCCGCTGTATTTTCAGTTCCCTTTTCCCTGTGATTCACAGGGCTCACATTGCACTATCACGTGGGTCCTACAATCACCTCACACGACTTTCCCATCTTTGAGCCTCTGCAAATGTTTGCCAAGCTGTTTGACATGAACCTTTCATCTAATCCAATTCAACTCATGAACAACCTAAGCAGCTCCTCAAAGCCAGGCTGTGTGTCCTGGGATTACAGAAACAGATCATGGAGTGGGAAGGAAGTCGGATGAGCAAACCACCAGGTCAGTGTGGCAGGGAGAGTTAGAGGCTCAAGAAGGGTGCCTACCCCAGATTTGGGGTCAGGGAATGTTTCCGGAGGAAATCCTCGTGATGCTGGGGTCTTATTTGAGAGGTGAAGCTGGCTGGGCTTCTGGGTGGGTGGGGACTTGGAGAAATTTTCTGTCTAGCTAAAGGTTTGTAAACGCACCAATCAGCACTCTAAAAATGCACCAATCAGCACTCTGTGTCTAGCTAAAGGTTTGTAAACACACCAACCAGCACTCTGTAAAAATGGACCAATCAGTACTCTGTAAATGGACCAATCAGCACTCTGTAAAATGGACCAATCAGCAGGACATGGGCAGGGCCAAATAAGGGAGTAAGAGCTGGCCACCCAAACCAGCAGCAGCAACCTGGTGGGTTCCTCTTCCAAGGTCTGGAAGGTTTGTTCTTTTGGTCTTCATGATAAATCTTGTTGCTGCTCACTCTTTGGGTCCACACTATCTTTATGAGCTGTAACACTCACTGTGAGGGTCTGCAGCTTCATTCCTGAAGTCAGCGGGACTAGGAGCCCACTGGGAGGAACAAACAACTCCAGACATGCCACCTTTATGAGCCATAACAGTCGCTGCAAAGGTTTGCAGCTTCACTTTTGAAGTCAGCGAGACCACAAACCCACCGGAAGGAAGAAACTCTGGACACATTTGAACATTTGAAGGAACAAAGTCTGGACACACCATCTTAAAGAACTGTAACACTCACTGTGAGGGTTGGCAGCTTCATTCTTGAAGTTGGTGAGACCAAGAACCCACCAGAAAGAATCAATTCTGGACACATTATGAATGCATGGGAATCTGAATCTCGGACTGGAATTTCTCTCTGCTTGCTGAACAGAGAAAAAGAGGGCAGGTAGAAGAGGAGACACATGCCAGTGTCCTTAGACAAATCACAATTGAGTTTGTTGGAACATAAAGCAGGGTGGAGTGAGGAAAAGACTAGACTGCGGAGGGGAAAGAGGTTGTATCACCAAGGACATTGTTCAGTACTCTATGGTAAAGACAATGAGAAGTCGTCTTTTTTTTTTTAGACAGTCTTGTTCTGTTGCCCAGGCTGGGGTACAGTCAGTGGCACGATCTTGGCGCACTGCAACCTCCACCTCCCAGACTCAAGAAATTCTCCCTCAGCCTCCCAAGTAACTGAGATCACAGGTGCCCACCACCACACCTGGCTAATTTGTGTATTTTTGGTACAGATGGGGTTTCACCATGTTGGCCAGGTTGGTCTCAAACTCCTGACCTCAAGTGATCCACACGCCTTGGCCTCCTGAAGTACTGGGATTACAGGTGTGAGTCACCATGCCTGGTCAAGAAGTCTTATAGAGATAAAAGCCTGCTGCTCTGTGTGGCGGGTTGGACAGCAGATTTGACATAACTGGGAGCCTATTAGAAATGAAATCCTGGACCCAACCTAGACCTACTGAATCCAAATCTGCATTTTAACACATCCTGGGGTGATTCATATACTCAGAGGTGATACATATACACAGGGGCACTTATTTATCCTGAGTAAACCCTGTCCCCCATTTCACGTTGCAAACTCCTACCTACTCAAGTTTCCCAAATGGCCCTTTGAGTGTTTCCCAAATGGCCCCCAGGGCACTTGTTAAGTATAGGGATTTCTGGCCTCTCCCTCGGACCTTCTTCAGTATGTCAAGGATGGGGCTAAGGAATTTGTTCTTCCAGCAGGTATTCAAGAATGACTCTTAAGAAAGTTTGGGAAGATACATTTCCTGATCCCCAACTCAGCAAAATGAATTCCTTCTATGTCCCCGTGTGTCCAGAATTTATTCCTTCCAGTGGGTTCTTGGTCTCACTGACTTCAAGAATGAAGCTGCGTACCCTCGCAGTGAGTGTTACAGTTCTTAAAGATGGTGTGTCTGGAGTTTGTTCCTTCAGATGTTCAGATGTGTCCAGAGTTTCTTCCTTCTGGTGGGTTCGTGGTCTTGCTGACTTCAGGAGTGAAGCCACAGACCTTCGCAGTGAGTGTTACAGCTCATAAAAGTAGTGTGGACCCAAAGAGTGAGCAGCAGCAAGATTTATTGTGAAGAGCAAAAGAACAAAGCTTCCACAGCATGGAAGGTGACCCCAGCGGGTTGCCTGGGGTGGCCAGCTTTTATTCCCTTATTTGGCCCCGCCCACATCCTCTGATTGGTCCATTTTACAGAGAGCTGATTGGTCCATTTTACAGAGTGCTGATTGGTGCATTTACAAACCTTTAACTAGACACAGAGCACTGATTGGTGCATTTTAGAGAATGCTGATTGGTGCATTTACAAACCTTTAGCTGGACACAGAGCACTGATTGGTGTGTTTATAATCCTTTAGCTAGACAGAAAAGTTCTCCAAGTCCCCACTCGACCCAGGAAGTCTAGCTGGCTTCACCTCTCACCCATAGCACTTTATTCACACTTGTATCATGGTGTTAGTGAGTTGTTCTATTATTATTATTACTTTTTTTTTTTGAGACGGAGTTTTGTTCTTGTTGCCCAGAGTGGCCAGGCTGGTGTGCAGTGGCGCAATCTTAGCTCACTGCAACCTCTGCTCCTGCAGATTCAAGCAATTCTCCTGCCTCAGCCTCCCAAGTAGCTGGGACTACAGGCATGCACCACCACACCCACCTAATTTTGTATTTTTTTTAGTAGAGACGGGGTTTCACCATGTTGGCCAGGATGGTCTTGATCTCTTGACCTCATGATCTGCCCACCTCGGCCTCCCAAAGTGCTGGGATTACAGGTGTGAGTTATTATTATTTTTTAAAAGTACCTGTTTTCCTTGGTAGACATTGAGCCCTTTTGTGTTGCCAGGGCCTGGCTCAGGACCTTTAAATTCAGTAAAAGATCCAGTGCGTGCATGAATAACAATGACGACCACATGGCCACCAATTAGTGTGAGTCCTTTGGTCTGACCAAAGGTCAAATATGGCATTAAAACGAAAGTAGCTTCAGTTTGAATGAGGCATTCATCAGTAGCATTTTGTTCCGAATATCCAAATCAAGGTCGAGAGGATGTTCCTGTTACCAGTTCAAGCTGAAACTTTTCTTTGCACTAAAACTGGACATTTTGTTCCCTCTGGCAACGGCCAATTAGGGCAGCTCCTGCCTGCCTCCCAAGGCGATGCTCCCGTCCTCCAGCAATTACTACCTGAAGACGGCTTTATTTCCCTGGTCTTGCAAACCACCCAAGGACTGTGTTTGACCGGTTGACCTTCTTTGACAGCAAATTCCTCTAGCTGACCACAAGTCACATGAAGAAGTTATTTCCTTTTATTTGTTCTAAATTTCCTTTGTAAACTGTTGACCTCCTTTAAGGGTATAACTTTTAAAAGAGAAATTAATACAGTTGTTTTGTTGTGAGCAGGAATAGTTAGGGAATATAAATATTTTAAAATCCCTTGCAGAATCTCTGATTTAATTATATATATATATATATATGTGTGTGTATTTTTTGGACATAAATGTGTTCATTTTCAAATTTTGCAAAATAAGGAAAATGTAAAGAATATACATCCAGGCCGGTGCAATGGCTCACGCCTGTAATCCCAACACTTTGGGAGCCAAAGGCGGGCAGATCACTTTGAGCCCAGGAGTTCGAGACCAGTCTGGGCAACATGGTGAAACCTCGTCTCTACAAAATACGGAAAATTAGCCGGGCATGATGGTGTGTGCCTGTAGTCCCAGCTACTCGGGAGGCTGAGATGGGAGGATCACCAGAGCTCGTGAGGTTGAGGTTGCAGTGAGTGGAGATCGTGCCACTGCACTCCAGCCTGGGCAACAGAGCCAGACTTTGTCTCCAAAATTAAAAAAAAAAAAATACACACACACAAACACACACACACACACACATCCTACCACCTAGAATGTTATGATTATATTCTCTATTAAATAAGAATTAGTCTTAAACATTAGTCACATTAGCATTTTCTCGTATGTAAATGCTTTTGTCATCTAAGCTTCATGCAACCAGCATCAAATACACGTCTGCACAATGCTTTTCTTTTCTTTTTTTCTTTTCTTTTCTTTTTTTTTTTTTTTTTTTTTTTTTTTTTTTTTTTTTTTTTTTTTTTTTTTTTTTTGAGACTTAGTCTGGCTCTGTTGCCAAGGCTGGAGTGCAGTGGTGCAATCTCGGCTCATTGCAACTTCCACCTTCCAGGTTCAAGCCATTCTCCTGCCTCAGCCTCCCAAGCAGCTGGGACTAAAGGCGCCCGCCACTGTGCCCGGCTAATTTTTGTATTTTTACTAGAGACGGGGTTTCGCCATGTTGGTCAGGCTGGTCTGGAACTCCTGACCTCAGGTGATCCACTCGCATTGGCCTCCCAGTCATGAGCCACCTGCCCAGCCACAATGCTTTTCATACCTGAAGAATCCACTGCCTCCCAGGCAGAAAAGTGATGTGAGGGATCAGATCATAAATTGCATGTGTGACTGGGGAGGGATACGATATTAGAATAAGCCTGAAAACAGACTGTGAAGGGTTTTCTCACCATCCTAGAGAATCTGGAAGTCATCCTATCAAAAAGGGGAAGAAGCCAAGGAGATGGTGGGACAGGTCATTAATTCTCAGTGGCAGTGATGAAAATGGCTGAGGAGGAAAGAGATTGGTAGCTGGCTGGGCGGGGTGGTTCACACTTGTATTCCCAGCACTTTGGGAGGCCAAGGCGGGTGGATCACTTGAGGTCAGGAGTTCGAGACCAGCCTGGCCAATATGGCAAAACTCCGTCTTTATTAAAAATACAAAATTAGCTGGGTGTGGTGCCACACACCTGTAGTCCCAGCTACTTGGTAGGCTGAGGCAGGAGAATCGCTGAATCCTGGGAGGTGGAGGTTGCAGTGAGCCAAGATGACGCCACTGTACTCCAGCCTGGGCGACAGAGTGAGACACAGTCTCCAGGAAAAAAAAAAAAAAA
>NW_016844009.1:0-484 GCF_001698545.2 Rhinopithecus bieti | reverse complement strand
GCCGCTGCCGACGCCACCGCCGCAGCCGCCGCCGCCGCCGCCCCGGCACCCGCCTCCCGGCGCTGACGGTCTCGTACGAAGCCGGCGAGGGGGAGCCAGCAGCGGCGGTCGCCGGCACGCCGCCCAGCATGGTCCGGGAAACCAGGCACCTCTGGGTGGGCAACTTACCCGAGAACGTGCGGGAAGAGAAGATCATCGAGCATTTCAAACGGTGAGTGACACGAGGCCCGCGGCCGCGCTTGCTCCTCGGGCGCCGCTTCTCGGCCCGGCCCGTTGCCGGCCCCTCCCGGAGCGCAGAGCTGGTGAGGAGGACCCCGGCCCGGACCCACGGGCTCTGTGGGACCTCGTCAGCCGCTCGACCTGCGTTGCGGCGTTGGGCCTCGGGTGTCGGCGGTGCGGGCGGTCGAGCCGCGCCGCCTTCCAAGAGCCCGCGGGGCCCGGGCGCCCGCGTCCCTGACGAGGGAGGTGGCCGAGGCTCGGCCTC
>NW_016844008.1:0-484 GCF_001698545.2 Rhinopithecus bieti | reverse complement strand
TGATGGGAATTGCATTGAATTTGTAGATTGCTTTTGGAAGGATGGTCATTTTCACAATATTGATTCTACCCATTCATGAGTATGGGATGTGTTTCTATTTGCTTGTGTCATCTATGCTTTCCTTCAGCAGTGTTTTATAGTTTTCCTTGTAGAGGTTTTTCACCTCCTTGGTTAGGTCTTTTCCTAAGTATTTTATCTTTTTCGCAGCTATTGTAAAAGGGGTTGAGTTCTTGATTTGATTCTCAGCTTGGTCACTGTTGGTGTATAGAAGAGCTACTGATGTGTGTACATTAATTTTGTATCTGAAAACTTTGCTGTATTCTGTTATCAGTTTCAGGAGCTTTCTGGAGGAGTCTTTAGGATTTTCTAGGTAAACAATCATATAATCCACAAACAGCGACAGTTTGACTTCCTCTTTACCGATTTGGATGTCCTTGATTTCTTTCTCTTGTCTGATTGCTCTGGCTAGGACTTCCAGCACTAC
>NW_016844007.1:0-482 GCF_001698545.2 Rhinopithecus bieti | reverse complement strand
GCCGGGCGCGGCGGCTCATGCCAGCTGCTCGGGAGGCTGAGGCAGGAGAATGGCGTGAACCCAGGAGGCGGAGCTTGTAGTGAGCTGAGATCGCACCACTGCACTCCAGCCTGGGCGACAGAGCGAGACTCCGTCTCAAAAAAATAAAAAATAAAAAAATAATTAGCTGGGCATGGTGGCACATTTCAGTTGTCTTAGTTCTTTTCAAGGACATAAAAGCCACGGGGGGTTGGGGGGAAGCCCTGTGCATGCGGATCACGAGGTCAGGAGATCGAGACCATCCTGGCCAACATGGTGAAGCCTTGTCTCTGCTAAAAATACAGAAATTAGCTCGGTGTGGTGGCATATGCTTGTGGTCCTGGCTGCTCAGGAGGCTGGGGTGGGAGGGTCGCTTGAACCCAGGAGGCAGAGGTTGCAGTGGGCCGAGATTGTGCCATTGCACTCCAGCCTGGCAACAGAATGAGACTCCATCTCAAATAAAT
>NW_016844006.1:0-859 GCF_001698545.2 Rhinopithecus bieti | reverse complement strand
ACGGAGGACAGCAGCGACGATTCAGATAACGAGGATGTCGACTCCTTTGCTTCAGACTCTACGCAAGATTAACAGGACACTAAGATGACCCAGTAAAGGAACCGACACCCCCAACCCGTTCCACACAGGCAGTTCATTCCCCTTCCCCGCCTGGGTTCACGACAACGCCTGAGCCGCCATGCCCTGCCCTGCCCTGTCAGGGTCCCTGGAGCAGGCCGGCTGACCGAGGGCGACCGCGGTCCCGAGAGGGCTCCGGCCGCAGCAGGCTCCCACCTCGGGGTGCCGCGACGGTGCCTGGATCTGGAGAGACGCGCTCTCCGCCTCCTCCCACCCAAGCCTCGCACAGTAACAGGCCGGGCCGGGCCAGTTTCGGGAGAAAGGGGCGGGGAACCGGGACCTCTGGGGACAGGTGCCTCTTTGTCCCGGACTCCGGGTGCCCCCTCGGCAGGCCCGGGAGGCCGCTGCTGGGCGCCTCACCTTGATGTTGCGGTGGAGCGTGAGCGGCAGCGGCTCCTGGTTCTCCTGGAAGACAGACGCTCAGTTTGGCCTTGAACCCTGACAGGGACATCTTCCCCTCATCTCCGGCGGGAGGGGCCTCTCCAGAGCCACTGGTATGGTCGCGACCACCAGGCAGGGCAGCCCGGCGGAGCTCTCACGGCTCTGCGACCCTCCTGTGAGCACGGCTGGAAAATGGCAGGGGGCACCGCGGACTTGGCGGGAGCCCTGTGGGGGCGCTGCTCCCTCGGTTCCCTCTGCTCCTTTCGGATTCCACCCAGGGAGGGCGGGCGCCTGTCAAGCCGCAGCGTAAAGGGCAACAGCACCGCCGCCCCCGATACCACCTGGGAAAGGGCTGCCCCTG
>NW_016844005.1:0-1567 GCF_001698545.2 Rhinopithecus bieti | reverse complement strand
TTTTGAGACAGAGTCTTGCTCTGTCACCTGGGCTGGAGTGCAGTGGTACAGTCTCAGCTCACTGCAACCTCTCCAGGTTCAAGCAATTCTCCTGCCTCAGCCTCCCGAACAGCTGGGATTACAGGTGTCTGCCACCACACCTGGCTAATTTTTGTATTTTTAGTAGAGATTGGTTTTGTCATGTTGGCCAGGCTGGTCTTGAACTCCCAGCCTCATGTGATCTGCTGGCCTTGGCCTCCCAAAGTGCTGGGATTACAGGCATTAGCCAATGCACCTGGCCTTACCTACATTTTCAAACTTTTTCTCTAATAAACAAATGTTACTCTATTATTATTATTATTATTATTATTATTATTATTTCTGAGAAAGAGTCTTGCTCTGTTGCCTAGACTGAAGTGCAGTGGTGTGATCTTGGCTCACTTCAACCTCCACCTCCCAGGTTCAAGCAATTCTTCTGCCTCAGCCTCCCGAATAGCTGGGATTATAGGCGCCTGCCACCACACCCAGCTAATTTGTGTATTTTTAGGAGAGACGGAGTTTCACCGTGTTGGCCAGGCTGCTCTCAAACTCCTGACCTCGTGATCCACCTGGCTCACTCCCAAAGTGCTGGGATTACAGATGTGAACCACCAGGCCCAGCCTCTAATAAACAGGAAGGACAGGAGGCAAGAAGGAAGGGAAAAAGGAAGGCAAGAGGGAAGAAAGAAAGGAAGGCAGGCAGGAAGGAAATATTTGGTTTCTTTTCCTAAGATCCAACAGGTGGAAACCACAGTCTATGTCTGCTCATGGCTCCATGACCTCCTGCTCATTGTGTTGAAGAACATGTTTCTTTTTGTTGGTTTTTACATGAGATTGGATTGGTTTCCATGTTAATTAAGAAGATGCTTGCTCTCTGAATGAGTTACCACTTGTGAAGTCTTCGTCTGACCTCCTGGAGTTCATCTGGAATTGCTCAGATCAAGTAGTGAAACTTTGGGATGATCCCCTGTCAGTTCAGATTCCTTCGACTACTAAATATATTTAATCCCTCTTCTATGTGTAAGAATAATCTGCCGATCTATTATCAAAGTCTGTAAAGGACATCATTCCCTTCTCAACGACCCTCTTACTGTGTCCTGCATTAAACTGGGCACTTCCAGCTTAAAGCCCAGCTAGGTTTCCTATTGGAGATCTCAGTCTGATGGATGGCAGTCTAATCGGAATGATCTCTGTCCTCATGGAGCGCACAGTGTTGGGGAAAATCATGGGACTGCTGAGAATGCCAGTGAGGGAAGCAGGAGCCCAATCACCAAAGGCCAAGTCCCAAGGTCAACAGTTTGAACTCCCTCCTTTGGCAAGAGGGCAGGGAAGGGCCCTGTTGAGGGGTTTGAGGCACAAAAGGCCTATTGATAGTTGAAAGACCACCTTGGCTGCCAGGTGGGAAGGAATTGGTGTGGGAAAGCCTAGAAGCCGTGAGGGAGGCCCCTTAGTAGTTCCAGCCTTGAGGTCAGATTGCAAACACTACATGGTCATTGGCTGTAAGCCCCTAGTTCCTCCCACCAAAATGCAGGATGTCACAGAGCCATTCT
>NW_016844004.1:0-1221 GCF_001698545.2 Rhinopithecus bieti | reverse complement strand
CAAAAGCCAAAATTGACAAATGGGATATGATCAAGTAGTCTCTTTTAGGGACCATGTTGAGTCCTGAGAGATAGAAAAATATAATAATACCTAGTGGTAAAATGAGAAGGATGTGGAATATGACAATAGAAGGGTAGGTTAATAAAACAATGCACCATACAACACAAAAATAATTAAAAATAGACATGTTGTTCATTCAGTAAAGAGTGACTAAATGCTTACTTTAAACAGGTGCCTTGTTTGATAGGAGACACCCAGAAAGTGATCAGTTAAGATCTATACATCTACAAACTCATTTTTCTTGAGTCCCGATATAAAAGACTTTTTGTGATGTTAGAAGTTGAAAAGGAAATACAGCATTTCTCTCCATCTCTGAGTACTTTTCTGCATATATAATGCTACCACAAATATTTATTTCAAGTCTAGAGTCACTTCTAGTAGTTGAGTTCCTGGCATCTCGCACTCTCTTAGAGTCTCCAAATAGTAAAAATAATCTTTTAAAATGGAAATGTTGACCTTGTTTTTAAAACACCTACTACATGCCAGGAATTCTGTTATGGACTTTATACATAATATTTTTTATTCTTTTAACCCTCAAAATAATTCTGCATGGTGTGGATTACTCAGTGTGTCTTTACAGAAAGGGAGTCCAAATGAAGACAATTTAATGTATCTAAACTTCCAAGAAAGGGCTGAGAATCTGAATTCAGCCTATCTTAGGCAAAAACTAATCTCTTTTACCTTTTCTGCCTCAAATGGATTCACAATCAGGTGCCCAGTGATATTGCCTGGCTCTGTGTTCCTATCCAAATCTCACTGTGGATTGTAATCTGAATTCTAATCCCCACGTGTTGAGGGAGGGGCCTCAGGAGAGGTGATTAGATCATGGGGGTGGTTCTCCGATGCTTTTATTGTGATAATGAATGAGTTTTCATGAGATCTGATGGTTTTATAAGGGAACTTTCCCCACTTCGGTCTGCACTTCTCCTTCCTGCCACCAAGTGAACAGGACATGTTTGCTTCCCCTTCCACCATGATTGTAAGTTTCCTGAGGCCTCCGAAGTTCTGAGAAAATGTGAGTCAATGAAACTCTTTTCTTTATAAATTATCAGCCCTCTAGCTGTTCTTTATAGCAGTATGAGAATGGAAGGACTACATCAAGGAAGAATGAAAACAATTTTTTCTCTTCCCATTTCCTTTTTGTTACTGCCATCGCATTAT
>NW_016844003.1:0-965 GCF_001698545.2 Rhinopithecus bieti | reverse complement strand
GCTAACGCAGATGGTCACCCAATAACCACATAAAGTTAAGATAAACTGTATGTGACTGGCTGGGCATGGTGGCTCACACCTGTAATCCCAGCACTTTGGGAGGCCAAGGAGGGTGGATCACATGAGGTCAAGAGTTTGAGACCAGCCTGGCCAACATGGTGAAACCCCGTCTCTACTAAAAATACAAAAATTAGCCGGGCGTGGTGGCACCTCTGCCTCCCGGTTCAAGCGATTCTCCTGCCTCAGCCTCCCAAGTAGCTGGGATTACAGGCATGTGCCACCACTTCTGGCTAATTTTGTATTTTTAGTAGAGATGGGGTTTCACCATGTTGGTCAGGCTGATGTCAAACTCCTGACCTCAGATGATCCACCCGTCTCGGCCTCCCAAAGTGCTGGGATTACAGGCATGAGCCACCGTGCCCAGCCGCATTGGGGTTTTAAGAGTTCTCAAGCTTGAGCCTGCTTGAAGGTAAAGTTTGCCTCTCTCCCAGCTCAAGTGACTTAATGTCGCTCTTTCCCACACACACCTTTCTGTTCCTTCACCTGCACGAGTTTGAGGACCATGCTAGTCTGGCCCTAACTCCCCCAACTGCCAACCTGGGCTAGCACCCGACAGGCAGTCCCGTAGGCAACCTGCCCCTTTAAGAGCACCCCCTCCTCCAGCTCCTCCTTCAGGCCTGGCGGCCGGATTTCCCAGTTGGGACCCAGCCCTTTAAAGCCATCGCTCCTTCTTTCTGGCCGGATGTGTGCTGAGACCCAGAGTCACCCAGGGGTCTCCATCACGTGCCGGGAGTAGGCAGAAGTGGGCTGTGACAGGTGCATGTGGGCATGGACCCCACAGCCCGGGGCTCAGGAGGGACAAGGAGCTGGGACAGGGTGGATCCTGAGAGAAAGCAAAGCCGCTCGGGAGTGGGCAAGAGATGTCATTACGCAGCCGCTGTGTGCCGGATCAACCCTGTGTCAAA
>NW_016844002.1:0-1299 GCF_001698545.2 Rhinopithecus bieti | reverse complement strand
AGTTGCTGTCACTGAGTGCAGTAAGAAGGCTGTTTGCTGTGCTGCAGGAGCCTCTGAATGGTATAGGCCGGGGCCACCCAGGTAACTTCTTGATAACGCCTTGGGGGTGGGAGGAAGGAATTGGAGGTCTTGGGCATGGGCAGGGCAGTGCCAGGAGTGCTCTGGGCATAGTGCTGCATCCCAGGGCTATGTGTCCTGCTGGCTTAGCCAGTGGCCCTCACGGTTTGCTTCTGCCCCACAGCCTCGCCACTCCTGCTATTTGCCAACCGCCGGGACGTACGGCTGGTGGACGCTGGTGGAGTCAAGCTGGAGTCCACCATTGTGGTCAGCGGCCTGGAGGATGCGGCCGCAGTGGACTTCCAGTTCTCCAAGGGAGCCGTGTACTGGACAGATGTGAGCGAGGAGGCCATCAAGCAGACCTACCTGAACCAGACGGGGGCCGCCGTGCAGAATGTGGTCATCTCCGGCCTGGTCTCGCCTGACGGCCTTGCCTGCGACTGGGTGGGCAAGAAGCTGTACTGGACGGACTCAGAGACCAACCGCATCGAGGTGGCCAACCTCAATGGCACATCCCGGAAGGTCCTCTTCTGGCAGGACCTTGACCAGCCGAGGGCCATCGCCTTGGATCCTGCTCACGGGTAAACCCTGCTGTGACTCTACCTGGGTCCAGGGGGCGGGGAGCATCACTGTTTCTCTCTCGAATTTACGTGAGCCAAGTTATTTTCCAGAAAAAAGATGTGAATCTTAAAACAAGTTCGTGGGGGCTGCTTTGGCTCATGCCTGTAATCCCAGCACTCTGGCAGGCCAAGGCGGGTAGATCACTTGAGTCCAGGAGTTCAAGACCAGACTGGGCAACATGGTGAGACCCCATTTCTTAAAAAAAAAAAAAAAAAATTAATCGGGTGTGGTGGTGTGCACCTGTAATTCCAACTCCTTGGGAGGCTGAGGTAGGAGGATCATTTGAGCCTGGGAGATCGAGGCTACAGTGAACTGTGATCCCACCACTGCACTCCACCCCAGGCGACAAAGTGAGGAGACCCTGTCTCAAAAAAAAAAAGAACGCAGCTTTCAGGATTTGTTATGGTTGAGAGAATTACTTCCCCTTGAGATTCCATAGTTACGTTTCCTTTTTTTTTTTGTGAGATAGAATCTCGCTCTGTCACCCTTACTGGAGTACAGTGGTGTGATCCTGGCTTACTGCAAGCTCCGTCTCCCAGGTTCATGCCATTCTCCTGCCTCAGCCTCCCTAGAAGCTGGGACTACAGGCACCCACCACCATACCCGGCTAATTTTTTGTAT
>NW_016844001.1:0-601 GCF_001698545.2 Rhinopithecus bieti | reverse complement strand
ACACACAATTCACACAAACCACAACTTCCCAACACGAGCCACACAGACCACAACTTCTCAACACACAAGTCACACAAGACAACCTCCCAACATGTGAGCCCCACAGATCACGACCTCCCAACACGTGAGTCATGCAAACCACAACTTCCCAACACATAAGCCACACAGACCACAGCAACTTCCCAACACGCAAGCCATGCAGACCACAACCTCCCAACATATAAGCCACACAGACCATGGCAGCTTCCCGACATGCAAGCCATGCAAACCACAACTTCCCAACACATAAGCCACATAGACCACAGCAACTTCCCAACACATGAGCCACACAGACCACAACCTCCCACCACGTGACCCATGCAGACCACAGCAACTTCCCAACACATGAGCCACACAGACCACAACCTCCCAACACACAAGCCACACAAACAACCTCCCAACACACGAGCCACGCAGACTACAACTTCCCAACATATGAGCCACACAGACAACCTCCCAACACGTGAACCATGCAGACTACAGCAACTTTCCAACACGTGAGCCACACAAACCACAACTTCCCAACACACAAGCCACACAGACCACAACTTTCTAACACATG
>NW_016844000.1:0-1575 GCF_001698545.2 Rhinopithecus bieti | reverse complement strand
CTAATCATCAGAGAAATGCAAATTATTTTCTTTTCTTTTCTTTTTTTTTAGATGAAATTTTACTCTTGTTGCCCAGGCTGGAGTGCATTGGCACGATCTCTGCTCACTGCAACCTCTGCCTCCTGGGTTCAAGCAATTCCCCTGCGTCAGCCTCCCGAGTAGCTGGGAGTACAGGCATGCACCACCATGCCTGGATAATTTTGTATTTTTTTTTTTTTTTTTTTAGTAGAGATGGTTTTTCTCCATGTTGGTCAGGCTGGTCTCAAACTCCTGACCTCAGGTGATCTGTCCACCTTATTTTCTTATAATAATGTTTTGAGTCCCTGAACCTATCATTAGAAATTCAAGAAAATGGGCTATGTCATGGAATTTTCCCTCATTTCCCAAAAAGTTAGTCATGTGTTCAGCAAATACTAAGTAATCAAGACATATTTAAAGGTTTTGTCTGTATAGTGGGTGCGTCTCTGCCATTTAAGTCACTGCTGTCTTTGAGTGACAACTAGTAGTATCACAGAGGACGTTTGACAGGAGTAAGGACTGAATTAGAGTTCTTTGTTGGATGTGGTTCTGAGGCACAGGAAAATCATTAGAAATCACTGCAATTTGTAATCTTTATGTGGCATACACAAATACATATCATTTAGCTCTGCAGTTTGCATTGTGCCTCTGTTTTATTGGCATGTATATTTTGCTCCCTAGGAACTCCAGAGGACAAAATGTTACCACTAATTTGCTAACATTGTTTGGACTTATATTGCAATACCTAGAGTGAACACAACATTCCCATTGTTGAAAAACTTCATCACATATGCAATAGATGTTTTACTAAGAAAAGGTGCCCAATTTTAAATGCCTAGAGACATAATATACTTGAAGGCAAAGTCTTACCAATAGGATGTTTCTGATAAGAACAACTTCTTCACCATGTAAATGGTAACTTATCTTAGCCAAGGCTTCTTATCAACTCATCACCACTTCAACTGAATGAGAGGCCAAGTGGCTGAATTACCCTTCAAAAGTCCCTGTTTTGTCATTTTAAGATGTTATAGCCTGTGTGCATAATAATAATAAATATGCTTTAATAATTAATTTGCATCTGTTTAACATGAATTATGCCATTAAAACTAAATTAAATATCTAGCCAAAGATCTTAATGGAACTTATTGCCCCAAAATGCAAAATCTCCTTTCAATTAAAACTCTTTGCAGCAATAATTGTAATAAATGCATCACCTCACTTACATTTCTCTCTTATCATCCTGGACATGTCTCTCATCTTGGCACTGTAGGACATTTTGTGTTGGCAGGATATTAGTGAAGCATGTTGTAGTTAACACTAATTAATTCATGTTGATCTCTTCACAATCTAATGAAACAAAATTAAACCTGTACTTTGTTCATTTGGTTCATATTTTCAAATGAGACACCTAATGAGACTTTTAAAGGGCATGTCAACTCTATAGTCTCTGAGATTTCTTTGAGCTTTCCAAAGGGAAAACCTGAATATGCCAATAATAATGATTAGGATTGTATAACAAAAAAGGGAAATGAATTGCCATAAAGTGGCTGATGATTT
>NW_016843999.1:0-514 GCF_001698545.2 Rhinopithecus bieti | reverse complement strand
GGTTTTTTTTGAGACAGAGTCTTGCTCTGTCACCCAGGCTGGAGAGCAGTGGCGGCATCTGGCTCACTGCAACCTCTGCCTCCCGGGCTAAAGGGATTCTCGTGCCTCAGCTTCCCAGGTAGCTGGGATTACAGATGTGCCCCACCTCACCGGGCTAATTTTGTATTTTCGTAGAAACAGGGTTTCGCCATGTTGTCCAGACTGGTCTCGAACTCCTAGCCTCGTCTGATCCACCTGCCTTGGCCTCCCAAAGTGCTGGGATAACAGGCGTGAGCCACCACACCTGGCCCATATTATAGTTTTATTTTGAACATTGAACCGTGTTTGTCTGTGTAATTAGCATGCGGATCTCCTCTTTTGTGAAGTGTCTGTTCACATAAGCACGTCCTCTCACCATTTCAGGATAGTCCCTGACCCTCTTCTCCATTCACGTTTGCTTAGGTAACTTAGTAAAATGCATGCAGCGGATTTGGAGAAGCCCCTGGTAGAAAAGCAGGATCATTCCCCTTCATTA
>NW_016843998.1:0-1566 GCF_001698545.2 Rhinopithecus bieti | reverse complement strand
TAGTTTTCTTTTCGGTTATGTCCTTTCCTGGTTTTGGTATTAGGGTGATGCTGGCTTCATAGAATGAATTAGGGAGGGTTCCCTTTTTCTCTATCTTGTGGAATAGTGTCAAAAGGATCGGCACCAATTCTTCTTTAAATGTCTGGTAGAATTCTGCGTGAATCCATCTGGTCCTGGACTTTTTTTTTTGTAAAAATTGTAAATTACCATTTCAATCTCGCTGTTTGTTACTGGTCTGCTCAGGCTATCTAATTCTTCCTGATTTAAACTAGGAGGACTGTATGTTTTCAGGAATTTATCCATCTCTTCTAGGTTTTCTAGTTTATGTGTGTAAAGGTGTTCATAGTAGCCTTAAATGATCTTTTGTATTTCAGTAGTGTCCGTTGTAATGTCTCCCGTTTCATTTCTTAATGAGGTTTTTTGGATATTCTCTTTTCTTTTCTTTGTTAATCTTAATCTTGCTTGTGGTCTATCAACTTTATTTATCTTTTCAAAGAACCAGCTTTTAATTTCATTTATCTTTTGGGGTTTTTTGTTTGTTTGTTTGTTTCAATTTCATTGAGTTCTGCCCTGGTCTTGGTTATTTCCTTTCTCCTGCTTGGTTTGAGTTTGGTTTGTTCTTGTTTCTCTAGTTCCTTGGGGTGTGTCCTTAGAATGTCAGTTTGTGGTCTTTCAATCTTTTTGATGTAGGTGTTTAGGGCTATTAACTTTCCTCTTGGCACGCCTTTGCTGTATCCCAGAGGTTTTGATAGGTTGTGTCATTATTGTTGTTCAGTTTGAACAATTTTTAAATTTCCATCTTGATTTCATTTTTGACCCAATGCTCATTCAGGAGCAGGTTATTTCTTTTCCATGTATTTGCCTGGTTTTAAAGTTTCCTTTTGGAGTTGATTTCCAGTTACGTTCCACCGTGGTCTGAGAGTGCTCCATATAATTTCAATTTTTGTAAGTTTATTGAAGCTCGTTTTATGGCCTATCATATAGTTTATCTTGGAGAAAGTTCCATGCACTGTTGAATAGAATGTATATTCTGAAGTTGTTGGATGAAATGGTTCTGTATATATATGTTAAGTCTATTTGTTCCAAGGTATACTTTAAATCCACTGTTTCTTTGTTGACTTTCTGTCTTGATGACCTGTTTAGTGCTGTTAGTGGAGTATTAAAGTCCCCTACTATTATTGTGTTGTTGTCTATCTCATTTCTTAGGTCTATTAGTAATTGTTTTATAAATTTGGGAGCTCTAGTGTTAGGTGCATATATGTTTAAGATTGTGATATTTTCCTGTTGGACATGGCCTTTTACCATTATATAATGTCCCTCTTTGTTTCTTTTAACTGCTGTTGCTTTAAAGTTTGTTTTGTCTGATATAAGAATAGCTACCCCTGCACACTTTTGGTGTCCATTTGCATAAAATGCCTTTTTCCATCCCTTTATTTTAAGTTTATGTGAGTCCTTATGTGTTAGATGAGTCTCCTGAAGGCAGTAGATAGTTTATTGGTGAGTTCTTATCCATCCTACAGTTCCGTATCTTTTCTTTTTTCTTTCTTTCTTTCTTTTTTTTTTTTT
>NW_016843996.1:0-484 GCF_001698545.2 Rhinopithecus bieti | reverse complement strand
CGGGGTCATGGGCTGCACCGAGGCCCGGCGGCGCTGCGACCGCGACAGCCGCTGCAACCTGGCGCTGAGCCGCTACCTGACCTACTGTGGCAAGGTCTTCAACGGGCTGCGCTGCACGGACGAATGCCGCACCGTCATTGAGGACATGCTGGCTATGCCCAAGGCAGCACTGCTCAACGACTGCGTGTGCGACGGCCTGGAGCGACCCATCTGCGAGTCGGTCAAGGAGAACATGGCCCGCTTGTGCTTCGGCGCCGAGCTGGGCAATGGCCCAGGCAGCAGCGGCTCGGACGGGGGCCTGGACGACTACTATGATGAGGACTACGATGACGAGCAGCGCCCCGGGGGCGCGGGTGGTGAGCAGCCGCTGGACGACGACGACGGCGTCCCGCACCCACCGCGCCCGGGCAGCGGCGCTGCTGCAGCGGGCGGCCGCGGGGACCTACCCTATGGGCCCGGGCGCAGGAGCAGTGGCGGCGGCGGC
>NW_016843995.1:0-858 GCF_001698545.2 Rhinopithecus bieti | reverse complement strand
CAAAAGGAAAACCTCAGGCCATTAGCATCATTCATCTCTGGGAGATAACTCTCATTCATCCTTACCGAGATAACTCAGTTTTGCTTGAGTACAGTACTTGAGTTGCTAAAGAAATCATTTTACTGAGACGTAATTTACTTACAATGAAATATACTGATTTTAATGTTTACTTTCATAAGTTTCACAAATGCACACATGCATGTAACCTGCCTCATCAAGATATAGAACATTTCTAATCACTCCAGAAAGCATCTCCCCTGCCACTTCGGGTTAGTAACAGCCACACCTCCCTACCCCCTACCCCAAGCAACCACTTATCTGATTCTGTTACCACAGATTAGCTTTATCTGCTTTAGAGCTTCACAAAAATCCAGCGGGTTCATTTTGCCCACTGCCCAGATAGAGCCGATTTATCAAGACAAGGGAATTACAATAGAGTTTAATACACCCAGAGCCGGCTGAACGGGAGACCAGAGTTTTATTATTACTCAAATCAGTCTTCCTGAAAATTTGGAGACTGGGGTTTTTTGAGGATAATTTGGTGGGTAGGGGGCCAGGGAGGAGGGAGTGCTGATTGGTCAGGTTGGAGATTAAATCATAGGGGGTCGAAGCTGTCCTCTTGCACTGAGTTGGTACCTGGATGGGAGCCACAAGACCAGATGAGCCAGTTTCTTGATCTGGGTGGTGCCAGCTGATCCGTCGAGTCCAGGGTCTGAAAAATATCTCAAGTATCAATCTTAGGTTTTACAGTAGTGATGTTATCCCTAGGAGCAACTGGGGAGGTTTAGAATCTTGTGGCCTCTGGCTGCATCACTCCTAAACCATATTTTCTAATCTTGTGGCTAATCTGTTACTCCT
>NW_016843994.1:0-1580 GCF_001698545.2 Rhinopithecus bieti | reverse complement strand
ATATATATATATTTACAATTTGACCCTGTGTTAACAGAGTACTTGCCCGCGCTCCCCTAAATGTCCCCATCCTAATCCCCAGAACCTGTAAATATGTCATGGCAAGAGATAACTAAGGATGCAGGTGAAATTAACATAACTCATCAACTGACTGCTGGATTCTCCCGGTGGCCCCAGTGGAGTCACAAGGGTCCTTAAATGGGGAAGAAAGAGGTAGAGGAGTCAGAATTAAGAGACAGGGTGTCATGAGAAAGACTCGACAGGCTATTGGTTGCCTGGAAGATGGAGGAAGAGGCTGTGAACCAAGGATGTGGGCAGCCTCTAGAAGCTGGAGAAGGCAAGGAAAGTTTCTCCCCGAGAGCCTCCAGAAGGAACCAGCTATGTGGACACATTGATGCTAGCCTACAGAGACCCATTCTGTACTTCTGACTTCCAGAATTATAAAGAATAAATTTGTGGAATTTTGTTTTTGAGACAGAGTCTCGCTCTGTCACCCAGGCTGGAGTGCAATGGTATGATCTCGGCTCACTGCAACCTCTGCCTCCCGGGTTCAAGCGATTCTCCTGCCTCAGCTTTCCATGTAGCTGGAATTACAGGCATGCGCCACCACACCCAGCTAAGTTTTTGTTTTAGTAGAGACAGGGTCTCACCACGTTGGCCAGGCTATATTTGTTTTGTCTGACACCATGAAGTTTGTGGTTATTTTTTACAGTGGCAAGAGGAAACTAACACGGCTTTAAAGAAAAAGCTAGCCAGGCACAGTGGCCCACGCCTGTAATCCTGGCACTTCGGGAGGCTGAGGTGGCAGGACTGCTTGAGCCTGGGAGTTCAAGACCAGCTTGGGCAACATAGTGAGACCCCGTCCCTACAAAAAAAAAAAAAAAAAAATTAGCTGGGGGTGGTGGCATGTGCCTGTAGTCCCAGCTACTCTGGAGGCTGACGTGGGAAGATAGCTTGAGCTCAGGAGGTTTAGGCTGCCGTGAGCTAAGACAGTGCCACTGCACTCCAGCTTGGGCTACAGAGCAAGAAACTGTCTCTAAAAATATAAAGAAAGAAAATTTAAAAGTAAAGAAACAGTTGATCATTCGGTCTTTTAAGATGTGGCACCACCCAATTAGAAGGTTCCTCGATGCAATGCAATTACAGTCACTGAGGCACTGGATTTTCTAGTTTTCTTTAACTAAGACAGAGACTGAAACAGTCACATGTGGTTCCTGGCGACCGTGCTGCTGAGCACAGGCCCTCACTACTCAAAAGTGTGGTCTATGGACCAGCAGTATTAGCATCACCAGGAAGCTCCTTAGGAACATAGGTCCTTGACCAGGTGTGGTGGCTCACACCTATAAACCCCAGCATTTTGGGAGGCCAAGGCAAGAGGATCACTTGAGCCCAGAAGCTCAAGACCAGCCTGGGCAACACAGTGAAACCTCATCTCTACAAAAAAATACATTAGCCAGCTGTGGTGTTATGCGCCTGTTGTCCCAGGAGGCTGAGGTGGGAGGATTGCTTGAGCCTGGGGGAGGTCGAGGCTACAGTGAGCCATGATCACCTCACCTGGGTGACAAAGTGAGACTGTGACG
>NW_016843993.1:0-329 GCF_001698545.2 Rhinopithecus bieti | reverse complement strand
AAAGAAAGAAAGAAAGAAGAGGAAGGGGAAAGGGAAAGGGAAAGGGAAGAGGAAGAAGAGGAAGAGTAAGAAGAAGAGGAAGAAGAAAAAGAAGAAGAAAAGAAGAAGAAGAAGCAGGAGGAGGAGGAGGAGAAGAAGAGAAGAAGAAGAAGGAAGGAAGGAAGGAAGGAAGGAAGGAAGGAAGGAAGGAAGGAAGGAAGGAAGGAAGGAAGGAGAGAGAAGAGGGGAGGCGAGGAGAGGGGAAGGGAGGAAGGGAGATGAGGGGAGAGGAGAGGACGGGAGAAGAGAAGAGAAGAGAAGAGAAGAGAAGAGAAGAGAAGAGAAGAGAA
>NW_016843992.1:0-484 GCF_001698545.2 Rhinopithecus bieti | reverse complement strand
AATTAACAATAAAAATAAATAATAAATAAGATAAAATAAATAATAAAAAGTAATAAATAAAAAATTGCTTCATAAAATTTTATAACAGTTTATTTGTTCAGAATAAGGTCCACTTATTATGATTGGCTGATACATCGTTAAATATTTTTAAAGTATAGATTCCTTTGTCATCTCTTTTTTTCTCTTGCAATTTGTCAGTTAAAGAGAAGGCTAACATGACCAACTTGTCCTGGTTTGCCTAGGACTTCCCCTGTGTTAGCACTGGAAGTCTCATGTCTTGGACAGTCCCTCAATCCAAGGATGTCTGCTCTGTAATGTTTCCCATAATATGGATTTTGCTGATTGCATTCCAGTAGCTAACATTTTTCTCTGTAACTATATATTTCTGTAAATTGGTAGTTGGATCTAGTGTCTTGGTTAAATTCAGGGTCAACTTTCCTTCCTTCCTTCCTTCCTTCCTTCCTTCCTTCCTTCCTTCCTTCCT
>NW_016843990.1:0-1567 GCF_001698545.2 Rhinopithecus bieti | reverse complement strand
GGCCTCCCAAAGTGCTGGGATTACAGGCTTGAGCCACCGCGCCCGGCGAGCCATATCCATCTTTACAAACAAGGAAACTGAGTCCCAGTCATAACTGACTTGCCCTAGGTAACACATGAATCAGGGCTATTGCTTCTACAGTTAATCTTAGCCAAAAGGCCGAGAAGCGATGGAGCTATTGCTTCTAAAACCTCAGGACTTCAGATGCACAGTGTAGCCTGAATCCTACTTACCGAATCCACGACTTAAGCTTAGACCCCAGATCGTCCAGAGAAAAACAATCTACTGCACTGAAAAGCTCTCAAGTTACAGTCTAAGAGCTACTCACTGGGAAGAGTAAGGGAAGAGGAGAGGAGCTGCTCTAAGATTCCAGAAGATTGGTTCGAAAGAAGGCGCCTGTACCTTTAAGCACCAGCCAGCTGGGGCCAGCTAAGGACACAGGTTCAGGGCCGAGTCACGTGCTGACGCCTGCTTCCCTCCTCCTCCCTCCCTTCCAGGCCCCCCTGCCATCGGCGCCCTCACGTTCCCCGGCCCCGCCCCCTCGCGCGTGAAGGCGCCTGCGTGAAGCGCGGAGGAGGGAGGGGAGACTCACGTGGCGCAGGAATGTGCGGCTGGGAAGGGTAGGGCCCTGGTTCGGCCCGGAGGTCGGACCTGGGGCAGGTGTGCCCGGGAATTCCCGAACTGCAGTCGGTCCCTGGAGACCTCAATATGCCCAAAGGGAAACATCTTTCCTCTTGCTCTTCTAGTCACTTAGCTCCAACATCTCACCCTCCAAAGATCCGAATCCCCCGCTCTCCGGGGAGCCTCGGCCTCCTGGACCTTCCCAGGCCCCCCCGCCACTGCGGTAACCACAATTCTGGGATCCCAGGCCTCTCCTAGGAATACAGGAAGCTTGGCCCTAGCCCCAGTTGGAGAATCCAGAAACAAGATCCCTAACGTCTTCCCTTCTGAATAACTCTGGGACCCAGGGCTGCAGCACGCCCCACTGGGGGACCCAAGAACTGGGCTGCCAGTCTTTTATGTCCTGGGTAATCAGAATTCTGTGCCCCTCCTTTGCTCCTGTAAAGGACCTAGGGGCTCCAGTCCTATCCCAGTTCCATCGATTATGGGCCCAGATTCTGGGGTCAGTCCACTGCCCAGTAAATAACTCTGGTGTTCCGGACTTCCAGTTCTGGCTTCACGACTATCCACATCCTTTGTCCCCATGTCCCACAGAAAAACCCACAAAATCTCATTGGGCAGGCTTCCTGGAATTTAGGGTTCAAGTCTCTCCTCCCCTATGGAGCCATAAAACCAAGTTCCTGACCCATTAAGAGACACAGAATCTGGCCCCCTCCCACGACACCGCTCGACAACTGGACACAAAATTCGGGACCGCAGCCGGGTCCCACGGCCCCGCCCCCTGAGTCCAAGCCCCGCCCCGTCAGGACCCGCCCCGCCCCCTTCGCCGCACCTGCGCGGTGGCCGCTGGCGGCCCCGAGGGCAGCCCTGGCGGGGGCGTGCCCAGGAGAGGAGCGGGGGGAAGCGGAGCCGCACGAGCCCGGCCCTGGGGAGGGTGCTGGCGTCC
>NW_016843989.1:0-1943 GCF_001698545.2 Rhinopithecus bieti | reverse complement strand
ATAAATAAATAAATAAATAAATAAATAAATTTAACGAAGTTCGTGGCTACTATAACGGACAGTGCCAGGCTACAGAAAGAGGCACCTTTTTCTAATTTGCACATGGACCCCAGTATAGCAACCAAAGTCCACTCTGTTATCCGTCTGCAGGGCACCATGCCCATTGCCCTCATGGTCTGAACTTAACCATCACTGGGGAGAGCATCTGATTCATGACCGTCCCCACCATCCACGTTCAGCTCCCGGAGCGCATGATGCAGGCCCAATTTCACTCCTCAATGAAGACCCAGCACCTGGCACCCGGCCTTGCACAAACATCTGCTACAAGAATGACTTAATTGGAGCCAGGTGCAGTGGCTCATGCCTGTAATCCCAGCACTTTGGGAGGCTGAGGCGGGCGGATCACTTGAGGTCAAGAGTTCGAGACCAGCCTGGCCAACATGGTGAAACCCCATCTCTACTGAAACTACAAAAATTAGCCAGGCGTGGTGGTGCACGCCTGTAGTCCCAGCTACTTGGGAGACTGAGGCAGGAGAATTGCTTGTACTCAGGAGGCAGAGGTGGCAGAGGTTGCAGTGAGTCAACACAGTGTCACTGACTCCAGCCTGGCAGACAGTGAGACTCCGTCTCAAAAAAAAAAAAGAAAAAAAGAAAAAAAAGAATGACTTAATTGGGTCTTCATGGCAATTGCTGCTGCCATTTTCCACCATCAAGCATTCCCTTGTGGCTGTCACATGCCATCTGTCTACTGAGGACTCCCAGATTTCCATCTGCAGTCCAGATATCTCGCTTGAGCTCCAGATTCACACGGCTGGGCGTCTACTCAATACTTCCACACAGATGCCCCGTGGGCTTCTCAACGCCTCCGCAAGGGCATCCTCTTAAACCCACGATGCCTGAAACCTGCTTCTCTCACCGTCGTCCCCATCTCAAAAGATGTAACTCTCTTCCAGGTGCTCAGGCCCAAAGCCTGGGAGTCATCCTGGAGTCCTCCCTTTCTCACACATCCAACCCATTGGCAAATCCTGATGGCACCACATTCAAAACAGATGCAAAATCTGACCGCTTCTCACCCCTCGGTCTCAGCCACCCTCCTCCCTGGCCTGGGAGCCCCATCCCCATCCCCAGTGTGTTCCCCAAGCAGCCACCAGAGGGTGCCCGTTGGCACCTACAGCAATTCCAGTCTTTGCTTAGAACATTCCACTTAGCCACCTGCTCACTCAGTCAAAGCAAAGTCCTCACCACCGCCCAGGGAGCCCTGCAGGATCTGGCCTCAGGTCCCCCTCCCTCTGCCCTCACCTCCTGCTCTCTTCCCCTGGTTCGCCTGGCTGTGGCCCCACAGGCTTCCTGGCTGTTCCTCTACACACCTGCACACTCCTGCCCCAGGGCCTTTGCACGTAGGGTTCCCTCAGATATCCACAGGGCTTCTTCCCGTCTCCTTCAGGTTTCTGCTCAAATGTGCTCTGCTCAGTGAGGCCTTCCTGACCACCTTACCTGAAACTGCAAAACACTCCCTCCCTTGCGTTCCTTTTCTCCTTATTAGGCTTTGAAAAAAAGAAAAATACAGCCATCCCTTGGTATCCATAGGAGATCAGTTCCAGGATGTCCCATGGATACCCAAACCTACAGATGCTCAAGCTCCTGATATAAAATGACATGTCTGCGGCCAGGCGCGGTGGCTCATGCCTGTAATCCCAGCACTTTGCGAGGCCGAGTGGGCGGACCACGAGGTCAGGAGATTGAGACCATCCTGGCTAACATGGTGAAACCCCGTCTCTACTACAAATACAAAAAATTAGCCAGTCACGGTGGCGGGCACCTGTAGTCCCAGCTACTCGGGAGGCTGAGGCAGGAGAATGGCGTGACCCCAGGAGGAGGAGCTTGCAGTGAGCCGAGATCACTGCACTCCAGCCTGGGCAACAGAGGGAGACTGTGTCTCAAAA
>NW_016843988.1:0-1566 GCF_001698545.2 Rhinopithecus bieti | reverse complement strand
AGTGTCCAGAAAGGAAGCCCTACATTGGTAATCAATTGATATTTAACAAGGTAGTATAAAACCTTGTTAAGGTTTCCTTTAATGAGGAAAAGATATGCTTTCAAACATAGTATGCTGACAAAATTCCATATCAACATACAAAAGAAATATTGGACACTATGTCACACCATATATAACAATTAACTGAAAATGCATTTAAAACTTAAATGTAAGAGCTGAAACTAAAACAGTCTTAGAAAAAGGCATTGGTATTAACCTTCATGACTATGGTGTAGGTTAGGGTTTCTCTATTTTTTATCTTTTAACTTTTGTGAGTACACAGTAGGAGTATATATTGATGGGGTACATGAGATGATTTGATACAGGCATGAATGGGTAATAATCACATCATGTAAAATGGGGAATCCATTTCCTCAAGCCTTTATCTCATGTTACAAACAATTCAATTATAACCTTTGTGTTATTTTTAAATGGGCAATTATATTATTATTGATTATGGTGACCCTTCTGTGCTCTCAGATAGGTTTTACTCATTCTTCCCAACTACCTTTTTTTTTTTGTGCTTACTAACCATCCCCACCTTTCTCCCCACATCCTACTACCCTTCCCAGCCTCTGGTAACCATCCTTCTACTCTCTATCTGCATGAGTTAAATTGTTTTGATTTTCAGATCCCACAAATAAGCAAGAACAAGCAATGTTTGTCTTTATGTGCCTGGCTTATTTCACTTAGAGTAATGACTTCAAGTTCCACCTATGTTGTTGCAAATAACAGGATTTCATTATTTTTTATGACTGAATAGCACTCCCTAGTGTATGATTACCACATTTTCTTTATTCATCCATCTGTTGGACATTTGGGTTGCTTTCCAAATGTTAGCTATTGTAAACAGTGCTGCAACAAACACAGGAGTGGGGACATCTCTTCAATATACTAGTTTCTTTTTTTGGTATACATACCCAGCAGTGGGATTGCTGGATCATATGGTGTCTCTATTTCTAGTTTTTTGAGGAACCCACAAAATGTTCTCCATAGTTGTACTAATTTACATTCCCACTTACAATATACAAGGGTTCCCTTTTCTCCATATCCTTGCCAGCATTTGTTATTGCCCGTCTTTTGAATATAAGCCATTTTAACTGGGGTGAGATGATATTTCATTGTACTTTTGATTTGCATTTCTCTGATCATCAATGATATTGTGCACCTTTTCATATTCCGATTTGTATGTCTTCTTTTGAGAAATGTCTATTCAAATATTTTAACCATTTTTGATGAGATTATTAGATCTTTTCCTACAGGGTTGTTTGAGCTCTTTATATATTCTGGTTATTAATCCCTTGTCAGATGGGTAATTTGCAAATATATTCACCCGTTCTGTGGGTTTTCTCTACATTTTCTTGATTTTATCCTTTGCTATGCAAAAGCTTTAAAACTTGATTTGATCCTATTTGTCCACCTTTGCTTTGGTTACCTGTGCTTGTGGGATATTACTCAAGAAAGCTTTGCCATGACCAATGTAATGGAGAGTTTTTCTGATGTTGTCTTGTAGTTTCACAGTTTGAG
>NW_016843987.1:0-1565 GCF_001698545.2 Rhinopithecus bieti | reverse complement strand
CACCAGCTTATTTTTTTTCCTGCCTTTTTATACTTTTAAATTTGTTATACAATGAGTAAAATTACTCTTGTAGTCAGAAAAGAAGCCTCTTCTCTAATCCTATTGGATGACCTATACTCCACTGGCCAGTATTTCTATTGCGCAAACAGGCTAGGTGATTTATGTAGGGGTGGGGATTCCAGAAGCATAAGGTTTTAGAGTGATCACCCAAGTTAGGCTACAGGGGCAGAAGAGCAAAAGAGTTTCTAGAGAAATACTGAAATCCCCTTGGGGCAATCTCATTCTCATTGATTCCATTTTGGTTTTCACTTACAAAAGAGCCCCTTGATTCCCTTCTGACATCACCTTTGGAAATCTTTCCTGTATAAGGTGGCAAAATCTAGCCAGGCTGATTTAAATATTATAATACGGTTAACAGCTTCAGCACAATGATAAAAAGGTCTGTTTCTCAAACAGAGGTAAGTAAACCTGGGGAAGAGAACAGGCTGGGAAAGGGGGTCGTGTGTAAAGCAACAAGGTGCATCTTCCTGGAGTTTCCATTTTACTAGACAATGAGTAATTTTGTTATTATTATTATTATTATTTTTGAGACAGAGTATCGCTCTGTTCCCCAGGCTGGAGTGCAGTGGTGTGATCTTAGCTCACTGCAACCTTCACCTCCTGGGCTTAAGCGATTCACCCACCTTAGCCTCCCGAGTAGCTGGGATTACAGGCGCGTGCCACCACACTCAGCTAATTTTTGTATTTTTAGTAGAGATGGGGTTTCACTATGCTGGCCAGGATGGTCTCGAATTCCTGACCTTAAGTGATACACCCATCTTGGCCTCCCAAAGTGCTAGGGTTACAGGCATGAGCCACCTTGCCCGGCCGACAATGAGTAATTTTAAATAGTATTTTTATATTAAAACGCATTTGGGTATGTTATGGAGCAGGAAGCAAACTTTGCATGGATTTTTGGAATAATACCTGTGAGTTCAACAAAATTGTGTGCTTACCGCATTCATACATTTGTGCTTTGGGACACTTCTGTGGACAGATGTGGGAAGTGCAGAAGGGCATCCCTCTGCTTCTTTGTTAGGTAGGCATTTGATTCCTCCCAGTATCTGGATGATTGGGTTCTTCATAGAATATCTCTTTCCAATTGCTCAGGGGACCCCAGGGGGGTTAACTGAGAATAAGATCCGTTTTATTTAACAACTCAAGATTTATTCAACATGACTAAGTAAATGGGCAGTAATAATTTCTTTTTTCCTCTCAAAGCTCATGTAATCCATTTTTCTCCTTTGCCTACTTGGTTTGTGTCCTGGAGTTTTTGTGCAAGACTGGATGATGTATTTCTATTCAACCTTATCTGATGATACCAGAATCAAGTGTCATTAGGGAGATCTTTCTTATCAAGGCTTTCCAGATACCGTCTATGACTTTAGAGTCACACCTAAATTCTAGCGTGTAGGTTCCTCTTCCCGAATCTCTTAAAAAACTTTTGTCCTTTTGTAATATTTTGTTCCAAACCCTAGTGTGACCTCTGTTCTCCAAAGTGATTGCAGGACATTTCCGTTTCCTTG
>NW_016843986.1:0-598 GCF_001698545.2 Rhinopithecus bieti | reverse complement strand
TCAGAGATGGGCTTTCTAAACATTTTTTCAACAATAAAAAAGTACAAAATATCTCTAATTTTTAAAAATGCATTAAACTTCTGTGGTCTCTTTTTGCTCTCTCAAATGGTATTTTTTTTTTGAACTTACGAACGATACAGTAATTCTGGGGAAACCCTAGAAAGCAAACCAAATTACAAAAATGACCTCTAAATTTCAGTGTTTAAAACAATCTCTGCTATGTCATATTAACTCCAAAATACTTCCTGATAAATGCTTGATTATAAAAGATTAAAGAATATTAAATGCCCTTTGTACAGGTGAAATATAAGATTCATAAAGAAATAAACATTACTGGTTAGTGTTTTTTTTTTTGAGACCGAGTCTCACCGTCGCCCAGGCTGGGGTTCTGTGACGCAGTCTCGGCTCACTGCAACCTCCGCCTCCCAGGTTCAAGTGATTCTCCTGCCTCAGCCTCCTGTGTAGCTGGGACTACAGGCATGTGCCACCATGCCTAGTTAATTTTTTGTATTTTTAGTGGAGATGTAGTTTTACCATGTTGGTCAGGTTGATCTCAATGGTTACTGGTTTTTTTTTTTTTTTTTTTTTTTTTTTTTTT
>NW_016843985.1:0-1298 GCF_001698545.2 Rhinopithecus bieti | reverse complement strand
ATCTTGTGCAGGAAAATTTTCATTTTTAAAACCATCAGAACTCATGAGACTTATTAAATATCCTGAGAACAGCACAAGAAAGACCCGTCCCCATGATTCAGTTACCTCCCACCAGGTCCCTCCCACAACACGTGGAAATTCAAGATGAGATTTGGGTGGGGACACAGCCAAACCATATCATTCTGCCCCGGCCCCTCCCAAATCTCATGTCCTCACATTTCAAACCAATCATGCCTTTCCAACAGTCTCCCAAAGTCTTAACTCATTTCGGTATTAACTCAAAGTCCACAATCCAAAGTCTTGTCTAAGACAAGGCAAGTCCTTCCACCTACGAGCCTGTAAAATCAAAAGCAGGTTAGTTACTTCCTAGATACAGTGAGAGTACAGGCATTGGGTAAATACAGCCATTCCAAATTAGAGAAATTGGCCAGAACAAAGGGGCTACAGGCCCCATGCAAATCTAAAATCCAGTAGGGCAGTCAAATCTTAAAGCTCCAAAATGATCTCCTTTGACTCCATGTCTCATATCAAGGTCATGCTGATGTAAGAGATTAGTTCCCATGGTCTTGGGCAGCTGTACCCCTGTGGCTTTGTAGAGTACAGCCTCACTCTTGGCTGCTTTCACGGGCTAGCATTGAGTGTCTGCAGCTTATACAGGTGCACGGTGCAAGCTGTCAGTGAAGCTATCATTCTGAGGTCTGGAGTGTGCTGGCCCTCTTCTCACAGCTCCACTAGGCAGCACCCCAGTGGGAATTCTGTGTGGGGGCTCCAACCCCACATTTCTGTTCTGCACTACCCTAGCAGAGGTTTTCCATGAGGGCCCTGACCCTGCAGCAAACTGCTCTGGCATCCAGGCATTTCCATACATCCTCTGAAATCTAGGCAGAGGTTCCCAAACCTTAATTTTTGACTTCCGTGCACCCACAGACTCAACATCTCATGGAAGCTGCTAAGGCTTGGGACTTTCATCCTCTGAAGCAACAGCCTGAGCTGTACCTTGGCCCCTTTTAGTCATGGCTGGAGCAGCTGGGATGCAGGGAACCACATCCCTAGCCTGCACACACAGAGGGACCCTGCGCCCAGCTCAGGAAACCATTTTTTCCTCCTAAACCTCTGGACCTATGATGGGAGGGGCTGCTGTGAAGACCACTTACCTGCCCTGGAGATATTTTCCCCATTTTCTTGGTGATTAACATTCAGCTCCTTGTTACTTATGCAAACTTCTGCAGCTGGCTTGAATTTCTCCTCTGAAAATGGGATTTTCTTTTCTATCACATTGTCAGGCTATGAATTTTCCA
>NW_016843984.1:0-1298 GCF_001698545.2 Rhinopithecus bieti | reverse complement strand
TTTTTATTAATTCGTCTATCATATAAAATGAAGCATTTAATTATACTAATAATTTGAAGTAGTTCGAAGCACCACACTGAGGTGAGGACTTAAAATGATAAGACCAGTTCCCTATTTTATAAGAAAAATAAGCCAAAATTAAATATTCTTTTGGATATAAATTTCAACAGTGAGATAGCTGCCTAGTGGAAATGAATAATATCCCAGCCACTAGTGTACAGGGTGTTTTGTGGCAAAGGAGTATGTAACATGGAACTGCTCAAGCAAATAACTAGTTATCACAACAGCAGTTCTTTGTAATAACTGAAAAAGAATATTGTTTCTCTGAGAAGGATGTCAAAAGATCGGCCCAGCTCAGGGAGCAGTTTGCCCTACTAGCTCCTCGGACAGCTGTAAGAAGAGTCTCTGGCTCTTTAGAATACTGTAAGTACTACTTTGTAGCTATTAAGTAATCTTTTTCCTATTCTATTTTCTTTCTCTTAGATGCCACCTATAGAAAAGTCAGAGGGTCCAGTAAGTTTCTTTCCTTCTTCCCACCTCATCTGCAATATATATAGATAGATAGATAGATAGATAGATAGATAGATAGATAGATAGATAGATTCATACATACATAAATACATATGTGTGAGTTAACCAGCAGAACTGTAGAATTAATATTGTGGACCCAGCTCTATGCTAGGTTACATTGATAACCTGGGTGGGAATGATATCATCCTATATAATTCCATTCCTGAGATGGTTTTATTGTTGAGGAGCTAATATAAGCACATTTGAAATAACTTTAGAAAATAATAATAAAGTGCTGTTTTGTGTGAATCATAAGTAGTAGTTTTAAGAAGGGAACCCACAAGGATTTGAAGTTGATAGAATAAACTTAAGGAAGTGGGGTTGCTTTTTCTCTTTAAGCCAAGATAGGATTAATATTGCAGCCATCTGGATAGTCCAGTTGGTTTATATTAATTTCATTTGCTTTTTACCTCTTTTGGAGCCGTGGAAAGAGATGAAAGGGATAGGGCATAGCCATTGTGTTTGGCTTTTTGCCAAGATTGGCAAATTAGTGATTGTTAAATCTCATAAGCTTGAGTATTTTAAAGTTCAGAGATTGAAGGTATGAATCTAATACTTCGGCTCTTTCCACAATTTTACTACATTTCTGCCCAAGAACACATAACCATGGACAATGCATATCATAAATACTTTTTTAGTTCGGAATCTTTTTGCCAAGAGAGTAGTGGAGAAGTGAAGTCAAAACCTTGACCTTCCTTGCCTACTTTATGCTGTAGTTTATATACCCT
>NW_016843983.1:0-1579 GCF_001698545.2 Rhinopithecus bieti | reverse complement strand
AATAAAAAAAAAGTACTTTTATAACTTCTCTACGAAAGATTCATTTTGTCAGTTTTTAAGAGTTATATCAATGAAGTCACACGGTACACACAATTTTGCCTTTGTGTCCTTTTGCTCAACTTTATGTGAATGAGAACCATCCATTTTATGTATTATATTTGTGACTGTGTGCATACTAATTCTTCCTGAACTAAAGTAAAAGTGTTAATTGAGTGTTAATCATACTAGTTTAAGTCCTGTCGAGGATACTATATATCAGAGTAAGGGATTTTCTTTCTATTCCTTTTAAGTCAAACATTTATTTTAACTATCAGTGGATGTGAAATACTGTAAAAAATTTATTCTTCATATATTGTGATGATGATATGTTTTTCCTTATTTCTCTTTATATGGTAGATTAAATTGATTTATTCTTTATATTTAACTTTACTTGCATTCATAGAATAAATGAATATATTTATTCATTTATTTTAATCTTTTAAATATATTATTGAACTTAATTTTCAATTACTTGTTTTTTTTTTTTTAAGAATTTACAACGATTTGCATGAGAAGGATCATGTGTATTTTTTCCCTTGTTATATTATTGCCAGTTATGCTGGCCTTTGACTTGAGAACACTTCCTTCCTTTTCTGAAAAAGTTCATGTAAAATTGTTGTTCTTTCTTTCACAATTAGAAATAATTTATTAGAGAAGCAAGTTAACCTGAATTTTTATTTGTTTGTGGGAATAATGTACATGTAGGTTAATTTTCTCAAATACATAGAGAAGGCTTGGAACTACTTTTTCTGGTATTAATTTTGGTAAGTTGTGTTTTTTAAAGAATTTAGGTTTTCCTCAAAATATTCCAAATTATATACATATAGTCATTCATCATATATTCTCATTTATTATATGTTCATTCTATAATTATGTCTCCTTTTTTGTGCCAAATATTAGCAACTGCATACTCTTATTTTTGTCTGTATAATTGCTTGATTATACACTTATTTTTTATGTGTATAATTGCCTGATTATTGATGATTCCAAATAAATGACTATGTTTTCAATTACTGACATGCATTATTCATGATTTCTTCTTTTCTAATCTATACATTTTAAGTTATAAATGTCCCTCTAAAAACATATTTAGCTGTAATCCACTAGCCTTGGTACATTATATATTGATTTTACTTGACCCAAGATTTTACTTGACCCAAGAACAATATTAACCTTAAATGTAAATGGGCTAAATGCTCCAATTGAAAGACACAGACTGGCAAATTGGATAGAGTCAAGACCCATCAGTGTGCTGTATTCAGGAGATCCAACTCACATGCTAAGACACATATAGGCTCAAAATAAAAGGATGTAGGAACATTTACCAAGCAAATGGAAGGCAAAAAAAAAAAAAAAAAAAAAAAAAGCAGGGGTTGCAATTCTAGTCTCTGAAAAAATAGACTTTAAACCAACAAAGATCAAAAGAGACAAAGAAAGGCATTTTATAATGATTAAGGGATCAATGCAACAAGAAAAGCTAACTATCCTAAATATATATGCACCCAATGCAGGAGCACCCAGATTGATAAAGCAAGTTCTT
>NW_016843982.1:0-857 GCF_001698545.2 Rhinopithecus bieti | reverse complement strand
TAAAATATTAAATTTCAAATAAGTTAAATTTAAATAATTCTAGTAGAATGGAATCATATTTTAATGGAGAGTAGACTTAATTTTTTTAAACAAAAGGCTTAGACTATGTAATTTACATATAGTCACATCTTTTCTCTTAAAAATCCCTGTATTATCCCTAATTTACAAAAGAGAAGATGAAAGCACACACATTAGTTTTCCGTAAGATCTCTCAATATGTTATAGACCCACAATTAGAAAACAGTTCCCTCTGACTTCAGAGCCAATCAATTTCCCATTCTACTCTGAAATGAAACTCATGCCTTCATTTATTCAACATGTACTCCCGTTTACAATGTGTATTGTAACAGGTAGATGCTGCAGGGAAGGAATGAGGCGTGCAGTATGGGCCAGATGAAAAGCAGGCATAATCCTGCTTCTCTAATGAACAAGTTGTCTTTACCCAGAGAAGTAGAGAAGCAAAATTCATCTCTCTTGCTTCTTGGTGTTCTCCTTGGAAGACAACTTTGTTCCATTCTCACTCTACATGTTTCCAGTAGAGGCATTAAGAGCACCTCATTCCTCAGCCACAGGATCAGTTCACGGATGAGCCTGTGACTAGAGCTGAGACAATGGGCATCCTATCTGAGAAGTTTGCTGGAAAGATTAGAAAAGAGGCACTACTACTTTGGTTGACAAAGTGGTAGAATGTAATTTTGGAGTAATAAATGACCTTTATGTTATATATAGAGAAAGAGAGTGCTACCTGGAAAAGAGGTTAACCTTGATGAAAGCAGATCTGAGATAGAAAAAATTAATGTTTTCCTGATCTAAGCCCCTGAATCTAACCCTACCTGAAGCAAGACTTACCCCAGGCA
>NW_016843981.1:0-1220 GCF_001698545.2 Rhinopithecus bieti | reverse complement strand
AAAGAAAGAATGGGTATACAAATAGGAAAAGAGGAAGTCAAATTGTCTCTGTTTGCAGATGACATGATTGTATATTTAGAAAATTTTATCATCTCAGTCCCAAATCTCCTTAAGCTGATAAGCAACTTCAGCAAAGTCTTAGGATACAAAGTCAATGAGCAAAATTACAACTTTCCTATACACCAATAATAGACAAACAGAAAGCCAAATCATGAGTGAACTCCTGTTCACAACTGCTACAAAGAGAATAAAATACTTAGGAATATAACTTACAAGGGATATGAATGACCTCTTCAAGGAGAACTACAAACTACTGCTCAAGGAAATAAGAGAGGACACAAACAAATGGATAAACATTTCATGCTCATGGATAGGAAGAATCAATATCGTGAAAAAGGCCATACTGCCTAAAGTAATTTATAGATTCAATGCTATTCCCATCAAGCTATCATGGACTTTCTTCACAGAATTAGAAAAAAACTACTTCAAATTTAATATGGAACCAAATAAAAGCTCGTATAGCCAAGACAATCCTAAGCAAAAAGAACAAAGCTGGAGGCATCACGCTACCTGACTTCAAACTACACTACAAGGCTACAGTAACCAAAACAGTATGGTACTAGTATCAAAACAGATGTGTAGACCAATGGAACAGAACCTAGACCACAGAAATACCACACATCTGTAATCATCTGATCTTTGACAAACCTGAAAAAAAATCTGAAAGGATTCCCTGTGCACTGCAACCTCTGCCTCCGGGGTTCAAGAGATTCTCCTACCTCAGCCTCCTGAGTAGCTAGGACTATAGGCACACACCACTGTGGCCAGCTAATTTTTGTATTTTTAGTCAAGATGGGTTTTCACCATGTTGGCCAGGATAATCTCGATCTCTTGACCTTGTGATCCACCCGCCTCAGCCTCCCAAAGTGCTGGGATTACAGGCATGAGCCACTGCACCCAGCCTTGAGCTGTATCTTAAGTCAAAAACTGTCATATTTTATTAAACGTATTTTAAGTCAAAACTCCACAGAGACAAAACAAGCCATTAAACAATAATAAATTTATTTACTGGGAACCTATAACTAATTTGTGTGTGTGTGTGTGTGTGTGTGTGTGTGTATCTCACATTAGGTTTGCAAAACATATAAGCCAAATACTGACAGAAGTGAAGAAACTTAGAGAACAATATAATTAGAGTAGCATATTTCTTTTCTTTTTCT
>NW_016843980.1:0-1220 GCF_001698545.2 Rhinopithecus bieti | reverse complement strand
CAAAAGATACTTTCCATAAGATCAAACTGGATGTGCCAGAAGACTTACGACAAATGTAAGTTGATACACAAGAAATGCTGAGAACTTGGAAGTGATATGCAATTAGTTTAAAAGAATATAAATTTTAAAATACTAGAAATTGATTTTAAATTTGGTGGACTTTGGCAAAAATGGTTTGGTTTGCAAGAGCAGTGGGGGAAAAACTTATTTAGCTTTTCCAACTTATAGAATCAAGGCAACCTTGCACTTGATTAAACTTACTTGGCTACACACATGGCTGATGTACATAATGTACATTTGTTTTCTAAACTAACTTTGTTCATTCTAAGATTTAAAAACAGATCAAACAAATGTGATAATTCTGTCATAAGTCACAAACTAAATTATAGACTAAATAATTTCTCCTGTTTTTTTCTCTTTTACCTAAAATGTTTTTGGATAAATGTGTAATAAGTAGAGCCACAGAAGCTTTAAAAGTCATCTCATCTTATAATCCTTGATCTGGAATAGTGATTAAAGACTATAGAAGAGATGCATTTTTTCTTGCAGATTTTATCAAGTGAATACAGTACATTTGATTTGGACATGTTGTTGAACATTAAATTGCAGTTCAGAATACATAGAAATCCTCACTTTTCTAGAGATTGTGTATGTGTATAAATTTTTGTGCCTTCTGGTTCATATATGTTTCCTTCTCTCCCTCAAGTTGTTTAGCAGTTTCTTACCCCATTCTCCATGATGTGCTTATTTCATATTGCATGCCTGTATCAAAACCTCTCATATGCCCCATAAATATATATACCTACTATGTGTGTGTGTATATATATATTATATATACACACACACTATATATACCTACTATGTACCCACAAAAACTAAAAGTTAAAAAAAAGAAAAAAAAAGGCCTGTGACAAGAAAAAAAGAAAGATACCAGTTACCCTGTAGGTAGCTATCTCCAAAAGTTTTCAATAGTTGACTTAAGAAAACTACTGACTTGTATGTAACTGAAATCAGGAAACCTGTAGTGTAGAGTGGTTCCCCTGAGTATGTCTCCTTTGGTAATCTAAGCTGTACTTCAGAGATGTACAGAAAAAGGAACTAAGCTTCTAAATGGATATAGCTTATTTTGTGTAAATCAAATTTAATATGAATCCATGATTCTTATACATGTAAATCTATCTGCATTTATTTATGTCAGTAGTTGGTAATTATTCATCTTA
>NW_016843979.1:0-484 GCF_001698545.2 Rhinopithecus bieti | reverse complement strand
TCTTTGTGATGTGTGGATTATTCTCACAGTATTAGAACTTGCTTTTGATTCAGCAAGTTGGAAACACTTTTTCTGGTGAATCTGTGAAAGAACATTTGGGTGTTCATTGAGTCCTATGATTAAAAAACAAGGAATATCCCCAGAGAAAAACTAGACAGAAGCTATCTGTGAAAGGCTTTGTGATGTGTGGATTCATCTCACAGAGTTAAACCTTTCTTTTGATTCAGCAGGTTGGAAACACTCTTTGCAGAATCTGCAAACGGACATTTTAAAGCTTATTGAGGACTATGAGGAAAACCCGAGTATACCCTGATAAAAACTAGAATAAGCCATCTGTGAAACTGCTTTGTGTTGTGTGGACTCATCTCACAGGTTTAAACCTTTCTTTTCATTCAGCATTTTGGAAACAATCTTTTTGGAGTCTCTGTAAAGGGACAATGGGAGCCGATTGATTCCTATGAGAAAAAAACAAATATCCCCAGAT
>NW_016843977.1:0-320 GCF_001698545.2 Rhinopithecus bieti | reverse complement strand
AAAAGAAAATGTCTGTAAACATTTTCATTTTATCTCAATGCCATTTCCAAATTCACCTTCCACTACTACCATGAACAGCAGAAGTGGAAAAAACAAAAAACAAAAAAAAAAACCTCTAACCTAATGATCTATACAAAAAGGGAGACAATTTACTCACTACACATTGCAGTATATTCAAGTGGTGAAAAGATATAAATTCTTTCAGAACTGCCATACTATCTGGCTGTCAATATAGTCTCTTGAATAATTATATTAAACATATTACTACAAAATGTACCAAGAAGTAGAGAATAATACTATATTTGTGAATTGCAAATAAC
>NW_016843976.1:0-917 GCF_001698545.2 Rhinopithecus bieti | reverse complement strand
GACCACTGACTATTTATCCCCATTTTACAGATGAGGAAACAGCCTTTGAATCAGTTGGCCAAATCACACAGGGAGAGAATGGCACAGAATTCCAAACCCTGTTTCTCTAATTGCAGAGTCTGTGCTCTTTCTGGAGTTTCTCCATGAGGCCAGAAGAGAGGAAGCTGCAGAGAGGCCGCTGTAGAAACAGACTGTGCGGGGTCTCATGCCTGTAATCCCAGCGCTCTGGGAGGCCAAGGAAGGAGGATTGCTTGAGGTTAGGAGTTTGAGATCAGCCTGGGCAATATAATGAGACCCTGTCTCTACAAAAATATTAAAAAATTAGCCTGGCCAGATGCGGTGGCTCACACCTGTAAGCCCAGCACTTTGGGAGGCCGAGGCAGGCAGATCACTTGAGGTCAGGAACTGGAGACCAGCCTGGCCAACATGGTGAAATCTTGTCTCTACTAAAAATACAAAAAATTAACCAGGCATGGTGGCATGCACCTGTAATCCCAGCTACTTGGGAGGCTGAGGCAGGAGAATCGCTTGAATCCGGGAGGTGGAGGTTGCAGTGAGTCGAAATTGCACGACTGCACTCCAGCCTGGGCAACAGAGGCAGATACTGTCTCAAAAAAAAAAAAAAAGAAAAGAAAAAAAGGCCGGGCGCGGTGGCTCATGCCTGTAATCCCAGCACTTTGGGAGGCCAAGGCGGGCGGATCACGAGGTCAGGAGATGGAGACCTTCCTGGCTAACACGGTGAAACCCCGTCTCTATGAAAAATACAAAAAATTAGCCGGGTGTCCTGGCGGGCGCCTGTAGTCCTAGCTACTCGGGAGGCTGAGGCAGGAGAATGGCCTGAATCCCGGAGGCAGAGCTTGCAGTGAGCCGAGATCTCGCCACTGCACTCCAGCCTGGGTGACAGAGCGAGACTTGGT
>NW_016843975.1:0-1943 GCF_001698545.2 Rhinopithecus bieti | reverse complement strand
CTTGTATTTTCTTCCCACTTTCAAAAAAAAAAAAAAAAAGCCATTTATCACACTCAAGTTCTAACAACTCAAAAAAAAAAAAAAAAGCCTCACCAAAAAAAAAATCAAATCCCAAACTACAGCCATCCTCTCCAGCACTTTGCAACAGTCTAGTTCACATCTACAAGCCTTACTTTTGTTTGGAAAGCTAGGAGGAAGGAAAGCAGCCTATCTGTTTTAGATTTCATTTCTAGGGAAATGGAAATAGATGCAAAGCCTCAAGGTTACACAGTACACACAGAGCATCCTGTCCAAGCCTAAACACACTCTGAGCATGCACACGGCTAATGGCCAAACCACCTGCAAAAGTTCCATTTGCAGCTGGAAGTGGTGGCTCACACCTGTAACCCCAGCACTCTGGGAGGCCGAGAAGGGGGATCACGAAGTCAAGAGATCGAGACCATCCTGGCTAACACGGTGAAACCCTGTCTCTACTAAAAATACAAAAAATTAGCCGGGCGAGGTGGCGGACGCCTGTAGTCCCTGCTACTCCGGAGGCTGAGGCGGCAGAATGGCATAAACCCGGGAGGTGGAACTTGCAGTGAGCCAAAATCGTGCCACTGCACTCCAACCTGGGCGACAGAGCAAGACTCCGTCTGAAAAAAAAAAAAAAAAATTAGCTGGGCATGGTGGTGGGCGCCTGTAGTCCCAGAATTGCTTGAACCCGGGAGGTGGAGGTTGCAGTGAGCCGAGATCATGCCACTGCACTCCGGCCTGGCGACAGAGTGAGACTCCAAACAAACAAAACAAAAAGTTCCATTTGCTGGGTCTCACATGCTGCCTACAAATTCGAGATTATGCTGTTTCATTTTGTTTATTTTAGAACAGTCACCTTGTATCCAATTGATCCAGCCCACTTTTACTGCCAAGGTGTTAACATGTATTACATTTGCTGAAGACAGAAAGAAAATGAAATAGTCCCAGCCCCTACCCTGAGGACCTACCGCCAGCTAAACTGTGTGTGTGTGCACATGTGTGTATGCCCACGTGTATGTGTGCCTGCTAGAGTCTGGGGTGCAGGGAGGTTGGTGGTAACAGGAGACCATGAGGCTGAGACAATCAACTAGCCAGGGTTTTCTGAGAAGAAAGGGCACAGGCAGGGACACTGGGCAACACATGCTTCTATCTAGTTCTTTTCATCTCAAGTGGTTCACACAGTAAAAGCTCTCCCTGGACTAAATCCTGAACTAATAAAAAGACTTTATTTTAGAGATAGCAGGGAAGTATGTAATTGTTAAATATCAAGTAGCTAGGAAACATAATTAAAACTTTGAACTAGGAGGTGAAAAGGAGGGGTAAAAAAAACAACTTTGAACTGTAAAGTTTAAAAAAGTTAACCTACCTGCATAGGATTCTCCTAAATTCAAAATAGGATCTATGCAATGCTCAGTGTTGCCCCTGCATCTCAATGAACATACCAACACACCTTTGAATACACTCCTTAATACTAGCACAAGTGTGAGACTTCTCACCAAAAGCTAGTATCAAGTATGCACACGAGAATAAGTGCTTACTATTCCATGCTATGGTTCACATTTATTATTTTAAGGCACTGAGAATTTCAAAACACGACTCTATAATTTGCTCTCCGAAAACTGCTTCTATTAAATTAGACACTGGCAGTCCTCAAACTTTCATGTCTTAAAGCAAGACAAATGCTCCTATTAAAAAAGGACTGGCAGCCCAGGAATGCCAAAAGCTGCAAGAAGCCCAAAGCAATCTCTCATATCATCACCTTTATATATACATACACGCACATACAGTTGATTAACAGGAGGCACTCCAGCTTTCTAAAGGAAGTTCTTTTAACTGTATCCATACTTGCTACATACAATGTAGCAAGAGTAAGAGATAAAGACTGAAAGTATCCTCAGGAAAGACATTGTCCAAAAAATCCAAATTCT
>NW_016843974.1:0-329 GCF_001698545.2 Rhinopithecus bieti | reverse complement strand
ACCCCCCCCCCCCCCCCCCCGCTCCGTCTCTACTAAAAATACAAAATTAGCTGGGTATGGTGGCGCATGCCTATAATCCCAGCTATTCAGGCAGCTAGGCTGGAGGATTGCTTGAATCCAGTAGGCAGAGGTTGCAGTGAGCTGAGGTTGCACCACTGTACTCCAGCCGGGGTGACAAGAGTGAAACTCCATCTCAAAAAAAATAAATAAATAAATTGACCGGGTGTGGTGGAAGGTACCTGTAATGCCACAGAAGGCTGAGGCAGGAGAATTGCTTGAACCTGGGAGGCAGAGGTTGCAATGAGCCGTGATCGTGCCACTGTGCTCCA
>NW_016843973.1:0-1213 GCF_001698545.2 Rhinopithecus bieti | reverse complement strand
GAGCGAATTGAGACCTCTTTTGAAAACTAAATATCCTCAGATAAAAACTAGAAAGAAACTTTCTGAGAAAGTCTTTGTGATGTGTCAATTCATCGCCGTGTTACAATATTCTTCTCACTGATCAGTTTGCTAACACTGTTTTCAAGGAATCTGCAAAGGGATATTACGGAGCACATTGAGGCATATAGTGAAAAAGGAAATATCCTCACATATAACATGATTCTTTTCATGGAGCAGTTTGGTAGCACTGTTTTTGGGGAATCTGAGAAGGGATATTTTCGATTGCCTTGAAGCCTATGGTGACAAAGGAAATATAATCAGATAAAACTAGGAAGAAGCTTTCTGAAAACTTCTTTGTGATATGTGTATTCATCTCAAAGAGTAACACCTTTCTTTTCATGGAGTAGTTTGCTAACACTCTTTTGTGGAATCTACGACGTGATATTTGGGAGCTAGTTGAGACCTATGGTGAAAAAGGAATTATCCTCAGATAAACCTAGAAAGAAGCTTTCTGAGAAACTGCTTTGTGACGTGTGAATTCAGCTCACAGAATTACACCATTCTTTTCTTTGGGAAATTTGTTAACACTGTTTTCCTGAAATGTACAATAGGATATTTTGAAGCACAATGAAGCCTATGGTGACAAACGAAATATCCTCAGACAAAACCAAAAGAAGCTATCTGAGAAACTGCTGTATGATCTGTGAATTCATCTCACAGAGATACACGATCCTTTTCTTGGAGCAGTGTGGTAGTGCTCTTTTCAGGGAACCTGAGAAGGAATATTTTGGATTGCATTGAATACTTGGTGACAAAGGAAATATGCTCAGATTAAAACTAGAAAGAAGCTTTCTGAGACACTGCTTTGTGATGTGTGAATTTATCTCACAGAGTTAAACCTTTCTTTCCATGGAGCAGTTTGCTAACACTGTTTAGGTGGAATCTGCAAAGGGATATTTGGGAGCGCATTGAGACCTCTGGTGAAAAAGGAAATATCATCAGATAAAATCTAGAGAGAAGCATTCTGAGAAACTTCTTTATGATGTGTGAATTAATCTCACAGAGTTATGTCATATTTTTCATTGGACAATTTGCTAACACCATTATTGTGGAATCCGAAAAGGGATATTTCAGAGTGAATTAAAGCTTAAGGTGACCAAGGGAATTCCCTCATTAAAACTAGAAAGAAGCTTTCTGAGAAAATGCTTTGTGA
>NW_016843972.1:0-2250 GCF_001698545.2 Rhinopithecus bieti | reverse complement strand
TTGTGTGATGTATGTGTATGTGTAGAGTGTGTGTGATGTGTTGTAGTGTGTGTTGTGTATATGCAGAGTGCGTGTAGTGTGTATGTGTGTGTTGTGTATATGCAGAGTGCGTGTAGTGTGTATGTGTGTGTTGTGTATATGTGTAATGTGTGTATGTGTAGAGTGTGTGGTGTGTGTTTGTGGTGTGTGGTGTGTATATATATGTGTGTGTGGTGTATGGTGTGTGTGTGTCATGGGTGAATAAGAGAATCTGTAATTGATGCTACTTTTTGTCTTCGGAGAGTTCATGATATAGGAAGAGAGAGAAATCATGGCTTCAACATAAGGCAAAATGTGATGAATATTTTAAGAAAAATTAAAAATGTTTCATGTGGCTTCCAGGACTGATGCATTGCTGTGGTTTGGAGAAACTGGGGAAAGTTTCACAGAGGAAAGGATGAGATTGGAGATCCACGCAGCCTTTCCAGGGATCTTTTAGCACGTGCTCAGCTCACTGCCAGCTGCCTCCTGTGGCACTCCTGGGATGTAACTGCTCTCAAATACTTTACCTTGCTGCTAAATTCAACAGGTACTCGTTGGTCCTTATCCACCAGACTTCATTATCTCTGCTTTCTTTGAAGGATGCTCCATTTTCAGTTTTATCTCTGGTACCACCAGGATGAGACTTTCCCACCCACTCAGGAGAGAAAGACGTACTGTTGGAGCCTCGCAGAGCCACTCGTGAGATCACTTAGCAAAGCTGCAGCTGTGAAAAATGGCACCTAGAAAAAATGCATCAACTAGAAATGGGCATTCTGGAGATCAGACCAGATCATCTGGGACGGACAGCCTTTCTTCCACTTCACAAAACAAAGGAACAATCTGAGATATTGTCATCTGCATTGCTGTTTTAAACATGTTTTTGTTCAGAGTAAAGAAGACATTAGAAACAGCATTTGGTCACTATTGGGAGGTTCTGAGTTCTGAAATATTGCCCAGTGGGGCAGTGCAGAAAGCCACTTTTGATTCTGTGATCTCACCTTTCCTGTCCTGACTGTTGCTGAGCAGTGCATCCATCTTTCAGGACAGTTTCCTGACAGCAAATCTTGGCAAGTATCAGTAAAAGCATGAAGGCCATGAGGGCAAGGCACTTATCCATCCGAATACAGGCTCACAGCAAAGCTCCAGGCTTTTTTTTGAAGTATCCGTGGAATCAAATACTAAAGATTTGTAAAAAGCACACAAGGAAGCATCTCTCTGCCTCCAAAGGAGCCCTCAGTAATTCCTCCCCTCAGACATGAGACAGACCCCTCTCACGGGCTTATTTCTTGGACTGTGACTCAGTTCCAATTTTGCATGGTTTCAAAGAGGAGAATGTGAAAAGATTCATGTTTACTTCTGGTGTTATAAATTTGCAAAAAAAGAAAAGCCACGTAGAGCACATATACATAATTATTTTATATTTTCACAAACCTTTATTCAGACCCAAGGGAAAAATATTTACATTCATGTTTGCCAGGTTATTGGAGACTGTGAGTATACTGCACTTAATAAGAATTACTAATACATATTTTATAAGTTCCATAGCTACTTGTAACACAGTAGTACCTCTTCTTTTTGCTGTTTATTTCCACAGAGAAGATTAAATTATACTCTCTCTCTCCTTTTTTTTTTTTTTTTTTGAGACAGAGTCTTGCTCCATTGCCCAGGCTGGAGTGCAGTGGTACGATCTGGGCTCTCTGCAACATCTGCCTCCTGGGTTCAAGCGATTCTCCTGCCTCAGCCTCCTGAGTAGCTGGGATTATAGGCGCCCACTACCACGCCCAGCTAATTTTTGCATTTTTAGTAGAGATGAGGGTTTCACCATCTTGGCCAGGCTGGTCTTGAACTCCTGACCTCTAGTGATCCACCAGCCTTGGCCTCCCAAAGTGCTGGGATTACAGGCATAAGCCACCACACCCCGCCTAAATTATACTCTTAAGAGCAGACCTCGGCTGGGCACGGTGGCTCAAGCCTGTAATCCCAGCACTTTGGGAGGCCGAGATGGGCGGATCACGAGGTCAGGAGATCGAGACCATCCTGGCTAACACGGTGAAACCCCATCTCTACTAAAAATGCAAAAAACTAGCCGGGTGAGGTGGCGGGCGCCTGTAGTCCCAGCTACTCCGGAGGCTGAGGCAGGAAAATGGCATGAACCTGGGAGGCGGAGCTTGCAGTGAGCAGAGATCCAGCCACTGCACTCTAGCCCGGGCGACAGAGCAAGACTCCGTC
>NW_016843971.1:0-1219 GCF_001698545.2 Rhinopithecus bieti | reverse complement strand
AAAAAAATCTGCTTTGTCACCCAGAATGGTTTGTTTTGGAAGAAGTTAAATTTTTTCATTGTAATATATTACATTATTTGATGATTTGAGGATTAAATCACAGGCTACTCAATTAAAACTTTTTTTTTGAGACGGAGTTTTGCTCTTGTTGCCCACGCTGGAGTGCAGTGGGACAATCTCGGCTCACCTCAACCTCTGCCTCCCGGGTTCAAGCGATTCTCCTGCCTCAGCCTCCCGAGTAACTGGGATTACAGGCATGTGCCACCACACCCGGCTAATTTTGTATTTTAGTAGAGACGAGGTTTCTCCATGTTGGTCAGGCTGGTCGTGAACTCCCAACCTCAGGTGATCCACCCGCCTCGGCCTCTCAAAGTGCTGGGATTCCAGGTGTGAGCCACTGCGCTTGGCCTTAATTAAAAACTTTCTTAACAGCAAAAGTCACTTTTCTGAAATATGTCAAAGTCTTCTAGATTCTGGTCTTCTTTCTAGATCATCTTAGTTCATCCTGTAGTTTAGTGTTTCTCGGTGAATCCTTACATCAGAATCTCTGGGTTACTTGTTAAAAAAATGCTTGGACCCTTCTCCAAACATTTAATGAAATTTTAGGGAGCATGTCCAAGAATTGCATTTTAAACAAGTACCTCAGGTATGTGGTGTTTAGAATAAAGCTTGAGTACCTAGATCTGGAAGCAGCATAATTATTAATGTTAAAATAAAAAATCATTGATATGTCTACTTTGGCAGAATGTAAACATCAGGTTTACAGGGACCATGTCTGCTGTCTCATTTGCCATTATATTCACAGTACCTTGCAAATACTAAATGCTTACTAAATATTTGCTGAGAATGAATGGAACTAATAAGTTTTTTCCTCCCCCACCCCTGACTTTTTTTTTTTCTTTAGCAAGCAAGGACTTAGCACAGACTTCTTACTTCATGGCAACCAACAGGTTTATATTTTAATTTTTTTTCTCTTCTATTTTTGGTATAGGACTTTACTTGGGTTTGATACAGTGTGCTGTAGACAATTCTCTGGTGAATATTGATTTTTCTGCACAGTTTTCATGTTGTACTTTAAATTTCCATGTTACTTTTTAATTTTCTAAGGTTATGTAATTATTTAGTACTGATTTTTTTGATAACCTACTCAATTCTGCATGATAGTGACTGAAAATCTAATTTGGAGGATTCTGCAATAATAGTAATTATATATATATAT
>NW_016843970.1:0-427 GCF_001698545.2 Rhinopithecus bieti | reverse complement strand
TGGGTAATTTTGTATTTTAGTAGAGACAGGGTTTTGCCATGTTGCCCAGGCTGGTGTTGAACTCCTGACCTCAAGTGATTTGCCCACCTCAGCCTCCCAAAGTGCTGAGATTATAGGCATGAGCCACCATGCCTGGCCTCAAGTTGGCTTTTTTTTTTTTTTTGGAGACAGAGTCTCACTCTGTCACTCAGGCTGGAGTGCAGTGGTGTGATCTCGGCTCACCGCAACCTGTGCCTCCTGAGTTTGACTGATTCTTGTGCCTCAGCTTCCCAAGTAGCTGGGATTACAGGCCCACACCACCACGCCTGGCTAATTTTTGTATTTTTAGTCGAGACAGTGTTTCACCATGTTGGCCAGGCTGGTCTTAAACTACTGACCTCAGATGATTCACCCGCCTCGGCCTCCCAAAGTGCTGGGATTAGAGGCG
>NW_016843969.1:0-328 GCF_001698545.2 Rhinopithecus bieti | reverse complement strand
GTTCAAGCCCATGAGCTAGGATCTGCATGGTTTGAAATTTTTTCAGAACCAAGAAATGGACAGCAACCCAGCTATGGGACAAGGAGGAAGGGGAGGAGTGGGGACTGAAGATCATCAGTGGCCAAGCACATGAAAAATGGAATCTTCCTCTTTTACATATAATTTCTCTTAAGTCACAAAAGACTACCAATAAAAGTCACATACTCAATGTGTTACACAAAAAAGAATATTCCCATTTGATGATATTCAACATCCCTTCACACTATAAATCCTCAAAAAAATTGGAACAGAAGAAACATCGCAACATTAATAAAAACACATGAGAGAT
>NW_016843968.1:0-650 GCF_001698545.2 Rhinopithecus bieti | reverse complement strand
AACAAAAGGGCCGGCGGCTCAGCCTAGGACTCGGGAGAGGCTAGGAACTCAATGCACACGCTAATGAGGTATCTGGTAACGACGCTCTAGAACTAGTTTTTTACCAGACGCACAGAGTTCTTACCCTTGTGGTCTCCCCTGAGCACTACTGCTTAGTTTGTCCCAAATGAAGTAAAATAAAGCATTTCTTTAGCACGGACGCAACCTCTCCCGCGCGCTACTTGCCTGCCAACACCTTACTCCGGTGCTCTGGGCGCTGTCTCAGCCGCCCCGCCCCTGGAGCTGCGCGGCCAGGAGCCGCCCCAGTGAGTCAGAGGGAGGGGCCCGGCCGGTCTGAGCTGGCGGGGCGCCCCTATGGGAGACTGGGGCACCCGAAAGGGTCCTAGAATTGGGGGTGGGAAGGAAGATATAGGGGAAGCTAAGGACAAGCTTATTATGCTGTAAACTTTGCCAGAGAATTGCAGTGTTCACTTCCATTCAATCGTTAGGCCCCGGCCTCAATCACCCTGTGAATAGCTACTGTTCTGTGAGAGCCTGCTATGTGCTTGGTGCGTCCTCACATCTGCCATTATTATTCCTGCTGGAAACATGAAGGCTTGCGGAGGCTCAGAGAGGGTAAGTAACTTGTCCAGAGTGTCACACTGCTAGCT
>NW_016843967.1:0-1567 GCF_001698545.2 Rhinopithecus bieti | reverse complement strand
TGAGACAGAGTTTCGCTCTTTTTGCCCAGGCTGGAGTGCAGTGGTGTGATCTCGACACACTGCAACCTCCACCTCCTGGGTTCAAGCAATTCTTCTGTCCCAGCCTCCCGAGTAGTTGGGATTACAGGCATGCGCTACCACCCCGGCTAATTTTGTATTTTTAGTAGAGACGGGGTTTCTCCATGTTGGTCAGGCTGGTCTTGAACTCCAGACCTCAGGTGATCCACCTGCCTCAGCCTCCCAAAGTGCTGGGATTACAGGCATGAGCTACCGCACCCAGCAAGAATTTTTAAATAGACAAAAAATTTTAAAAACCCAGCCTTTATAGTTTGTGACACCACTCTTACTTCAGACACCCACAAGTCACCCACAGACTTGACTCAATGTCCTTCCAGTGCTAGAGGCTCCAGAGAATTGAAGTCCCTGAGCAGACCCAAACAAGAGAAAACCCCCTATGTTTAGTTGGCAAGAAGCTGTCTTCAGGGGCCTTTTTTCTTTTCCAAGTCAATTTCCTGCCACAACCAAAATTTCTCTTTTTTTTTTTTTTTTTTTTTGAGGTGGAGTTTCGCTCTTGTTGCCCAGACTGGAGTGCAGTGGCGTGATCTTGACTTTCTCACTGCAACCTCTGCCTCCTGGGTTCAAGTGATTCTCCTGCCTCAGCCCCCCAAGTAGCTGGTATTACAGGCACACGCCACCAGGCGTGGCTAATTTTTGTGTTTTTAGTAGAGACAGGGTTTCACCATGTTGATCAGGCTGGTCTTGTACTCCTGACCTCAGGTGATCCGCCCACCTCGGCCTCCCAAAGTGCTGAAATTACAGGCATGAGCCACCGTGCCTGGCCTCACAACCCAAATTTCTATTAAATGCAACAAATTCTAGTCTCCTGTTGAGCAAGAAAAATCCACACACTGTAGATGAATGCGTAAGTGCTGCTTGTGCACGCTGAGAGTCATAAAGATGAGATCATCCTTAGCTTTTGTTAAATGCATTTGGTATTGTGATGTGAACCAGAGGTATGCTTCAGTCAATGATTTATAGCAACAATCAAATCCCCGAGACGGTGGTTTGGTGTCAATGTACCTCACTCTGAGTCACCGACTTACTTCAGATTTTCTTTAATTCAAGAGCATCCACCTTCAAGGAGTGAAGAGGATTCTGTCTTCTCACAATTCTAGGGAATGAATATCTGAACCAGAATGATTGTGTATCCCATTAACAAAAGCCCTAGAGAACCTGGAATGGCTGGTTCAGCCCTAACTGCTACATCTGACCACAAGTGTGCAATCATCCGAGAGCTGTTTCACCCTTAGCCAGGCATGTGCTAAAAGCTTGGGGAGGCCGGGCGCAGTGGCTCACGCCTGTAATCCCAGCTCTTTGGGAGGCCGAGGCGGGCGGATCACGAGGTCAGGAGATCAAGACTATCCTGGCTAACACGGTGAAATGCCGTCTCTACTAAAAATACAAAACATTAGCCACGCGTGGTAGCAGGCGCCTGTAGTCCCAGCTACTTGGGAGGCTGAGGCAGGAGAATGGCGTGAACCCGGGGGATGGAGCTTGCAATGAGCCG
>NW_016843966.1:6496-9124 GCF_001698545.2 Rhinopithecus bieti | reverse complement strand
AAGCGGAGCTTGCAGTGAGCTGAGATCCGGCCACCGCACTCCAGCCTGGGCGACAGAGCCAGACTCCGTCTCAAAAAAAAAAAAAAAAAGAAGATTTCTAAACATATCTATTAAGGAAAAACGAAATAGAAAACTTGATTAGATCTATAACAAAGAGGCTGAACCGGTAGTCAACTCAGAAGAATGGTATTACAAGTGAGAAGCAGAAAAAACACAGGAATTACATTTTTTTGTTCAGCATTAAGGAGATTTTGCAAGATTAAAAAAAAACACACACAAATCAGAAACTGATCATAAAGCTATAGCAGTCTAAGTGGAAACTAGGAAAAGAAAGCTATCCCATGTTTTTTTGGTAGAAATGATGTGATGCACACATTTTTTTTATTTGATCATATTTAAAAAGAGCAGAATCACATTCACTTTCTTAATAGTATCACTGTAAACATAGCGAATATTGTTTAGTGCTCTTAGATTGCTCTGGAAATTTCTGAAGAGTTGACCATAGCAGCTTGGTAAGCCTTTTCCTTTCCCCCAAGGCTCTCCTGCCCTTTGCATAGTGTTGGTGACAACTGATGCTAACTAAATAGCATGTGGCTGAGCTTGCCAAATCCTTTCCACCTCCTCCCATAGGCAACAGGGTGACTTGGCTGAAAGGCATTGAGTAAGTAAGTAGGTTATCAGAGAACAGAGGGAAGATTCCATTGTAGATAATTTCAAATATTAGAATTGATGAACTCAGAGTTTAACTGCTCAATCCTTTCTTCTGCTGACCTGATAGAGATATAATCGCAATGGATCTCAGATCTTTGGTCCATTAAGACATCGGGGTAATGTACTCAGTTCCTTTGATTAAAATGTGTTGGAGAAGCCATCTCTGGGTGGAGAAGAGAAGTTCGTTGATTATAGTGATGGTATTATAAGAGGAAAACTGAAGCAGCAAAACAGCAGGCAGCGCCTCTTTCTTCTTGCACTCAAATGATTACTTCACTCCTGTCAGCTTAATAGTCCAAGCAAACTCTGCAGGAACAGCAGAGGGTGGCAACTGGGGCAGAGAGATGAGGAGACCTTTATCTGGATCTGTGGACCACTTCAGATCTCCTTGAATTCCCAGCATCAATATCTGCAGAAAACAAAAGGGAATGAAACCAACTGGTAATGCACTAATGAGTAGAGAATACAGGCTGACTATGGTGGGAAATGGCCATGCTGGGCCAGGGCAGGAAAGCCAGTCTAAAAGAGGTATGAATATGGGAGAAACCTGGCAGGGAAGGAAGAAAGGATGAATCTGCCAATTCCTTTACAGAAAGTTACATCTTAGGACTGACTGAGCCTCCTTACCTTCGTAGTTGAGGTAGTTATGGGAGATTCAAGGTTTAAGACTCCATTTTCTGGCCAATGCAGAAAAATGGCATAAACAGCTGATCCCTTTGAGGTATACCTGGGGAAACAGAAACAACACTGTCAAAGATACCTGGCTTGTTATCCTGATACATAACTTTATGCATTCCCCCTTTTTCATGTTAATTTTAATTTTTTTTTTCTTTTGAGACAAAGTCTCGCTCTGTTGCCCAGGCTGGAGTGCAATGGTGTGATCTTGGTTCACTGTAATCTCTGCCTCCTGGGTTCAAGCAATTCTTGTGCCTCAGCCTCCCGAGTCACTGGATTACAGGTGTGCGCCACCATGCCCGGCTAACTTTTGTATTTTTAGTAGAGATGGCATTTTGCTATGTTGACCAGACTGGTCTTCAACTCTTGGCCTCAAGTGATCCACCTGCGTTGGTCTCCCAAAGTGCTGGGATTACAGGTATGAGCCATTGTGCCTGGCTCCTTATTTTTTTATTTTTTTTTTTTGAGTCAGAGCCTCGCTCTTGTCCAGGGTGAAGTATAGTGGTATAATCTTGGCTCATGGCAACCTCCACCTCCCAGGTTCAAGCAATTCTTATGCCTCAGCCTCCTGAGTAACTGGGATTATAGGTGCCTGCCACCATGCCCAGCTAATTTTTGTATTTTTAGTAAAGATGGGGTTTCACCATGTTGGCCAGGCTGGTCTTGAACTCCTGACCTCAGGTGATCCACCCGCCTTGGCCTCCCAAAGTGCTGGGATTACAGGCGTGAGCCACTGTGCCTGGCCGAATTTCTCTTTTTTAGTGATGGAGTCTTGCAGTGTTGCCCAGGCTAGTCTCAAACTCCTAGGCTCAAGTGATCCTCCCACCTTGGCCTTCCAAAGTGCTGGGATTACAGGCATGAACCACTGCACAAGACCACTCATTCCCCTTTCAATTATCTACCAAAGCCCAGTCCTTGAGTCTGTCACTGCTAATAGGGAGCACCCATAACTCACTACCAATGAAGGTCTGCAGGAAGGAGGCAGTCTATACAACTCTATCTGGTGATATCTTCCATTTTCCCTGCCAATTGGGTCAAATTGTCTTTAAAAATTAACTCCTACACCAGTTACTTCAAATAAATGAAGCCATTTACCTTATTATTCAAATCTCTTTTCTATTCCAAATCCATGTGAAAATAGCAGAGACAGCCGGGCGCGGTGGCTCAAGCCTGTAATCCCAGCACTTTGGGAGGCCGAGACGGGCGGATCACGAGGTCAGGAGATCGAGACCATCCTGGCTA
>NW_016843966.1:0-3091 GCF_001698545.2 Rhinopithecus bieti | reverse complement strand
ATTATATTAACTCGAATTTCAGGGAGTGGCCATGGAGCACTTCCTGTGATACTGTACTTCTCATGGTGCTGGGTAAGTGGGAAGGGTCATGCCCCAGAAACGTGAGGTGTGGGCAGGGAAGCTGACAATTTCAGGACCTTCTTTATGTATTGAGTTATATAAACGCACATGCTGCCCCTTTGGGAAAACTGCTATAAAGAGATACATTCTTTTTTTTTTTTTTTTTTGAGACGGAGTCTTGCTCTGTCTCCCAGGCTGGAGTGTAGTACCATGATCTCGGCTCACTGCAACCTCTGCCTCCTGGGTTCAAGTGATTCTCCTGCCTCAGCCTCCTGAGTAGCTGGGTCTACAGGTGTGCGCCACCATGCCTGGTTAATTTCTGTATTTTCAGTAGAGATGGGGTTTCACTATGTTGGCCAGGCTGGTCTTGAACTCCTGACTTTGTGATCCGCCTGCTTCACCCTCCCAAAGTGCTGGGATTACAGGTGTGAGCCACCACGCCCAGCCAAGACATACATTCTTTACAGCTTCTGGAGTGGAATTCGGGTGTGTGTGTTTTTACTGTGACCTTAAACAGGTATTATACATATCCAGGCAGCTCAGAAAAACTAAGGTTATATAGACTGGGCGCGGTGGCTCACACCTGTAATCCCAGCACTTTGGGAGGCTGAGGCGGGTGGATCATGAGGTCAGGAGATCAAGACCATCCTGGCTAACACAGTGAAACACCATCTCTACTAAAAATACAAAAAATTAGCCAGGTGTGGTGGCAGGTGCCTGCAGTCCCAGCTACTCAGAAGGCTGAGGGAGAAGAATGGTGTGAACCCAGGAGGCGGAGCTTGCAGTAATCCAAGATCGTGCCGCTACACTCCAGCCTGAGCAACAGAGCAAGACTCTGTCTCAAAAAAAAAAAAAAAAAGAAAGAAAGAAAAAAGAAACTAAGGTTATACAGAGAAAATTTTAAATTAATTATAGAAAATTTGAAGAATTCAGCCAGGCGTGGTGGCTCACGTCTGTAATCCCAGCACTTTGGGAGGCCGAGGCAGGTGGATTACCTGAAGTCAGGAGTTTGAGACCAGCCTGGCCAACATGGTGAAGCCCTGTCTCTACTAAAAATACAAAATAGCTGGGCACAGTGGTGCCCTGTAGTCCCAGCTACTTGGGAGGCTGAGACAAGATAATCACTTGAACCCAGGAGGTGGAGGTTGTAGTGAGCCGAGATCATGCCATTGCACTCCAGCCCGGGCAACAAAAGCGAAACTCCATCTCAAAAAAAAAAAAAAGGAATTTAAAGAATTAATTATAAGAATTCATGGCCGGGTGCGGTGGCTCAAGCCTGTAATCCCAGCACTTTGGGAGGCCGAGACGGGTGGATCACGAGGTCAGGAGATCGAGACCATCCCGGCCTACACGACGAAACCCCGTCTCTACTAAAAAACACAAAAAACTAGCCGGGTGAGATGGCGGGTGCCTGTAGTCCCAGCTACTCGGGAGGCTGAGACAGGAGAATGGCGTAAACCCGGGAGGCGGAGCTTGCTTGCAGTGAGCCGAGATCCGGCCACTGCACTCCAGCCTGGGCGACAGCAAGACTCCGTCTCAAAAAAAAAAAAACAAACAAGAATTCATTTACAGTACTCCAAGTGACACCACACCATTAACTTTTGATGTCTTTTCCAGTCTTTTCCTATGTAGTTAAATTTATACAGTTGTAATAATATGTAACTTATCTATTTATTTATTAATTTAAAAAAATTTTTGGCCAGGCGCGGTGGCTCAAGCCTGTAATCCCAGCACTTTGGGAGGCTGAGACGGGTGGATCACGAGGTCAGGAGATAGAGACCATCCTGGCTAACACGGTGAAACCCCGTGTCTACTAAAACCAAAAAATACAAAAAACGAGCTGGGCAAGGTGGCGAGCACCTGTAGTCCCAGTTACTCGGGAGGCTGAGGCAGAAGAATGGTGTAAACCTGGGAGGTGGAGCTTGCAGTGAGTTGAGATCCGGCCACTGCACTCCAGCCTGGGCGACAGAGCGAGACTCTGTCGCTCTGTCGCCCAGGCTGGAGTTCTGTCGCCCAGGCTGGAGTGCAGTGGTGCAATCTCAGCTCACTGCAACCTCCGCCTCCCAGATTCAAGCAATTCTCCTGCCTCAGCCTCCTGAGTAGCTGGGATTATAGGCATGCGCCACCATGACCAGCTAATTTTTTTGGATTTTTTAGTAGAGATGGGGCTTTACCATATTGGCCAGGCTGGTCTCCAACTCCTGCCCCTTGTGATCCGCCCTCCTTGGCCTCCCAAAGTGCTGGGATTACAGGCCTGAGCCACCGTGCCCAGCTACTTATTTTTATTTTTTAAAATAGAGATGGGGTCTCACTATGTTGGTTAGGCTGGTTTTGAACTTCTGCCCTCAAGCAATCCTCTTGCCTTGGCCTCCCAAACTGTTGGGATTACAAGTGTGAGCCACCACCATGCCCAGCCCATATATAACTTTATGGAAAAAATATATATAATAATAGAGATGGGACTTTTCTATGTCGGCCAGGCTGGTCTTGAACTCCTGGCCTCAAAGGATCCTCCCACCTTGGCCTTCTAAAGTATTGGCATTACAGGTGTGAGCCACTGTGCCCACAGCCAATATGTAACTTATTTTTTCACTCAGTGCTCTAAGCATTAACCCATATTAAATTTGTCAAAATTTTTATGGTTACCAGGAGTTTGAGACCAGCCTGGCCAACGTGAAGAAATCCTGTCTCTCCTAAAAACACAAAAATAAGCTGGGCATGGTGAGACGTGCCTGTATTCCCAGCTATTCGGGAAGCTGAGGCAGGAGAATCGCTTGAACCTGGGAGGCGGAGGTTGCAGCAGGCCGAGATTGCACCACTGCACTCTAGCCTGGGTGACAGAGTGAAATTTGGTCATAAATAAATTAATACATACATACATACAAATAATCCTGGGAAGGACCTCTGCACAACTTTCTTGTGTAATTCCAATTATTTCCTTGGACAGTTTTTGTTAGTCTATTCAATGTCCCTAAAAGGGTTCTATTGGCCGGGTGCGGTGGCTCAAGCCTGTAATCCCAGCACTTTGGGA
>NW_016843965.1:0-919 GCF_001698545.2 Rhinopithecus bieti | reverse complement strand
TGCATTATTAAAATTAATATATATATCATATATATAAAATATCTTTCCTTACACTTTCTACAATTATGATAGTAAGAATGAACTAATACTTTATACTTTCACCTGAGAAATGACAGAGCTTCAGAATTTGATTTCTTTAACTGTACAGTATTAATGAAATTCAAGATGCTATTTTGAATGAAAGAGCCAACAGGAAGAAAAAGCCATTTTGGTGACAGTCTTATGAACTTGTTAGTGGTAGAACTGGGGAAGATAATAAAAGTTTTGACATCTCAATTTCTTGCCACCCTATCTGACACGGCACTAGCTTGTTCTTTTAGAATATAGGAAGGAGGGGCTGGGCGTGGTGGCTCACGCCTGTAATCCCAGCACTTTGGGAGGCCAAGGTGGGCAGATCGCCAGCCTGGCCAACATGGTGAAACCCTGTCTCTACTAAAAAAAAATACAAAAAAAATTAGCTGGGTGTGGTAGCAGGTGCCTGTAATCTCAGCTACTCCGGAGGCTGAGGCAGGAGAATCGCTTGAACTCAGGAGGTGGAGGTTGCAGTGAGCAGAGATAGCACCATTGCACTCTAGCCTGGGCGACAAAAGTGAGACTCCATATCAAAAAAAAAAAAAAAAAGAATACAGGAAGAAGGGCCTGGCGTGGTGGCTAACACCTGTAATCCCAGCACTTTGGGAGGCTGAGGCAGGTCGATCACTTGAGCTCAGGAGTTCAAGACAGGCCTGGACAACATGGCAAAACACCATCTTTACCAAAAGTACAAAAATTAGGGGGGTATGGTGGTGTGTGCCTGTAGTCACAGCTACTTGGGAGGCTGAGATGGGAGGATGGCTTGAGCCCAGGAGGTGAAGGTTGCAGTGAGCCAAAATCCTGCCACTGCAGTGCAGCCTGAGTGACAGAGCCAGACGCAATCTAA
>NW_016843964.1:0-1354 GCF_001698545.2 Rhinopithecus bieti | reverse complement strand
TTGACTTCCAAACCTTTCAGTGTACAACATAATATGGTCACTAGCTACAATGGTATAGAAGTCTTATAATAATGGAATTACATGATGCTAATTAGTTTGGAGCCCCGCTGTACTGCTTGGTCAAATAATGTTGAGGTTCTTGAAAATAAAAAGAGTGGATATAGAGGATGATCTAAGGCCTAATGGAAAATAATTCTTAATCAATCCTTGCAATATTCAGCAAACATATATTTAATATTTTATTTAAAATTAAGAATAGAATCTAACATCATAATGCATTTCTCACTGCAGTCAATAAAACATAAATGTTCCTTTAATTAAATGTGAATATAAGTTCAAATTTTCATAAGGAAAATCTAGTGACACAATGGGAGCAAATAATAAACAGCATAATTATTTTATATTTCAGCTGAATTCATCTAAGCTTCCAAATTAATCCCATGGACCCATTGTATTATATTTAAATCTTATGCTGATTAGAAAATGACCAGATATTAACCCCTCATTACACAGATTGCTTGCAAATGTTTTCCTCTATTATTAAGGGTTAATATCCAAAATATATAAGAACTTCCTAAAACAAACAAAATAGCCTGAGTAAAAATGAGAAAACGACTTGAATAAACATTTCCCCGAAGAAGACATGCGAGTGGTCACTAGGTATACCCAAAAAATGCTCAACATCATTAATCATTAGGGAAATGCAGATCAAAGCCACAGTGAGACATCACCTCACAGCAGTTAATATGTCTAATATTTTTAAAAGGAAATAACAAGTGCTGGAGAGGATGTGGAGAAATTTGAAATCTTATACACTGTTGGTGAGAATGTACAATGGAAAACAGCTCAAGAAAGTAAAAATAGAACACATGATTCAGCAAGCAATCCAACTTCTGCATATATATTCAAATAATTAAAATTAGGATCTCAAAGAGATATCTGTACTTCATATTTACTGCAGCATTATTCACAATAGACAAATTATAAAAACAACCCAAATATTAACTGCCAGATGAATGGATAAAGAAAATGCAGTATATACATAAAAGGTAATATTATTTAGCCTTAAAAATTAAGATAACTCTGCTATTAGAAAAAACCTGAGTGCATCTGAAGGACATTATGCTAAATGAAATAAGCCAGTCACTAAAGGACAAATATTTCATAATTCAACTCCTATGAAGTATCTCAAATAGTCAAACTCATAGAATAGTGATTGTCATGGACTGGGGTGAGGAGGAAATGAGGAATTGTCACTCAATGCCTACAAAGTTTCAGTTATGCAAGAGGAATATTAATTGAACATTTTATTAAGTTATGTCTTCACCATTCAAAATAATATAAAGATTAATAA
>NW_016843963.1:0-322 GCF_001698545.2 Rhinopithecus bieti | reverse complement strand
TCCCTGTCAATTTCAGGTACAACAATCAAATGTAGGTTTGGTCTTTTCACATAGTCCCATATTTCTTGGAGGCTTTGTTCAGTTTTGTTTTGTTTTTTTTTTTTTTCATTTTTTTTTCTCTAATCTTTTCGTCACCCTTTATTTCATTAAGTTGATCTTCAATCTCTGATGTCCTTTCTTCTGCTTGATTGATTTGGCTATTGATGCTTGTGTATACTTCACGACATTCTCGTGCTGTGTTTTTCAGCTCCATCAGGTCATTTATATTCTTCTCTAAACTGGTTATTCTAGTTAGCAATTCCTCTAACCTTTTTTCAAGGCT
>NW_016843962.1:0-1351 GCF_001698545.2 Rhinopithecus bieti | reverse complement strand
TTTATGGCTGCATAGTATTCCATGGTGTAAATGTGCTACATTTTCTTTATCCAGTCTATATTTGATGGGCATTTGGGTTGGTTCCGAGTCTTTGCTATTGCGAATAGTGCTGTAATAAACATACGTGTGCGTGTGTTTTATAGTAGAATGATTTATAATCCTTTGGGTATATACCGAGTAATGGGATTGCTGGGTCAAATGGAATTTCTGGTTCTAGATCCTTGAGAAATCGCCATGCTGTCTTCCACAATGGCTGAACTAATTTACACTCCCACCAACAGTATAAAAAATTCCTCTTTTTCCACAACCTCTCCAGCATCTCTTGTTTCCTGACTTTTTAATGATTGCCATTCTAACTGGTGTAAGATGGTATCTCATTGTGGTTTTGATTTGTATTTCTCTAATGACCAGTGATGATGAGCTTTTTTTCATATGTTTGTTGGCCGCATAAATGTCCTATTTTGAGAAATGTCTGTTCATATCCTTCACCCACTTTTCGATGGGTTTTGTTTTGTTTTGTTTTCTTTTGAGAGAAGTCTCGCTCTTGTCCCCCAGGCTTGAGTGCAAAATGGCTCCATCTCGGCTCATTCCAACTTCTGCCTCCTGGGTTCAAACAATTCTGCCTCTGCCTCCCAAGTAGCTGGCATTAAGGCACCTGCCACTACGCCCAGCTAATTTTTGTATTTTTTAGTAGAGACGGGTTTTCACGATGCTGGCCAGGCTGGTCTCGAACTCCTGACCTCAGGTGATCTGCCCACCTCAGCCTCCCAAAGCACTGGAATTGTAGGCGTGAGCCACTGTGCCCGGCTGGTTGTTTTTTTCTTGTAAATTTGTTTAAGGTCCTTGTAGATTCTGGATATTAGCCCTTTGTCAGATGGATAAATTGCAAAATTTTTCTCCAATTCTGCAGGTTGCCTGTTCACTCTGATGATAGTTTCTTTTGCTGTCCAGAAGCTCCTGGTTTGATTAGATCCCATTTGTCAATTTTGGCTTTTGTTGCCATTGCTTTTGGTGTTTTAGACATGAGCTCTTTGTCCATGCCTATGTCCTAGGTTTTCTTCTAGGGGTTTTATAGTGTTAGGTCTTACATTTAAGTATTTAATCCATCTTGAGTTGATTTTTGTATAAGGTGTAAGGAAGGGGTACAGTTTCCGTTTTCTGCATATGGCCAGCCAGTATTCCCAACATCATTTATTAAATAGGGAATCCTTTCCCCCTTGCTTCTTTTTGCCAGGTTTGTCAAAGATCAGATGGTTGTAGATGTGTGGTATTATTTCTGAGGTCTCTGTCCTGTACCATTGGTCTATATATCTGTTTTGGTACCAGTGCCATGGTGTTTTGGTTACGGTAG
>NW_016843961.1:0-918 GCF_001698545.2 Rhinopithecus bieti | reverse complement strand
CTGGTCTCAAACTCCTGACCTCCTAAAGTGCTGGGATTACAGAAGTGAGCCACCGCTCCTAGCCTTTTTTTTTTTAATCAAGCAGCCTCCGAAGCCAGTGTAGGCTCAGAGAGACTCTCTTTTTCTATTCAAAACTATAATTTGGTATTCCTATACTCTCCCAGCGACTCCAAGTTATCTCTCTTCTTGCAACCCACCAATAGCTGTTTTCTGCCAGAATTTGTGGATGTTTTCTTGTGCATGTACCACTTAGTATTCAGCCAAAGACTAAGGGAATCCCTTTGTATTTCTTGAGCTCCTTTTCTGTGTACATCTCTACTTTCTTCTATTCTGCTAAAAAATTACAGCCACTACTACCATTTGGAACTCTGATCTCTGCTTCTTCAGCTCAGCAACATCTTTGTACTCTAATTAGGTGTCAGCTCTCTGCACCCTGGTTTGGAAAGTGCACCTGGGCAGAAAGCTGTGTTGAATACGGAGCGCATCTCATGTATTCTATTTTCTCAAAGATCACAGGAAGACTGTCTGTTGTTCAGTGCCTACAAACAGTTGCTTCATATATTTGCCAATTTTGTTGTTTCTGATGGAAGAGTAAGCCTAATACCTGTTACTTCATCATGGCCACATCTAGAAAGCCTTGGCATTTTTTTTTCTTCTTTGCTTTGTTTTTTTAAAAATTAAAATTAATTACTCTTTCTTCTTTCTTTCTCCGAATCCTTCACAACGGGCATTTTCATTTTATAACAATCTGATAATCTCTGAATTTTAACTGCTAACTTGGGGAGGAATTTAGTTTAGAGTTTAACTTGAAAACAAAGATAATAATAGTCCCTCCCTAAAACTAACCCCTTCCTTGCTCTGGGACCAAAAACCACCTTTGTCAGACTAATGAAAGGTCACAAGAATAGGATTATGGTA
>NW_016843960.1:0-1352 GCF_001698545.2 Rhinopithecus bieti | reverse complement strand
CTTGAGCCACTGGCCAGAAATGTTTTCTTCCAAAAATTTACAAAATGGTAAACATAAAGAAGAGCTTTCTTTAGGTAAAACTAATAAACAAACAAACAAAACTAGTTTGCAAGTGACATAGCCAAGAGGTAAACTCAGATACTGTAGTTTAACTCCACAGCCTAAATATTTAACCATTACTTAGTTGTTTAGAGTAGAAAGTCGTACTGCTGCTGAAGAACACTTGGTTTGCCATGAAAGTATCATCAATTCTTCCAATTTAAAACTTCCTTTTCTTTGGGGTTGTTTGTCCTAGTTAAAAAATAGGAATTCGTATATCTTCATGACATTGAAAAATAAGGTCTTATCTCTGTGTGCTATTTTCTCTGCTCACTCCCATAGAACAGACCTTGTTTATGCTTTAGACATTAATATTTTTTCTTCCTTCAACTGCTTCTGAGTGCCCATTACTGGTGCGCGTGTGATCATTTTTATTTTTCATTATAGTCAAATTCTTGTTCATTTGTTTATTGCCTTGGACCTTTCTGTTCAAAGGCAATTATACTGAAACATATTGAGCTGGCTGTGATTCCTTTGTTGTTCTGATTTGGACTGCTTTCCCATTGACCTTCTTTAATGTGTCACAGTTCCCCCCTCACCATGATGATCTCTTATTTCAAACAAAGCTTGTTTGTTTGTAATTTAAATTTAACTAACTTTCTGTCCTCACACTGAGAATTGTGAGAGTATCTTGATCAACTATATAAGAGTACAAACCCAGAGAAATCACATATAATCTTAGATACGCAACCATAAAAAACATATGCAACTGTTTCTGCTCTTTTTTCAGATGCCGTATAGAATGTGAATTCATGTTCATGAAGACGATGCAGGAGTAAACAAGTAGGAATCCTCATGATATAATATTTCTCTTATCTAATTATTTCTATCATATTACTTCTTTCCACATCAAGATAACCATAGTCTGTCCTTCCATTTTGATGTTTTAGTTATCTCTTTTCTACAATGGAAAAGATTTTCTAGCTTCATGACACATTTATCCTTGTCACACTCTTGCCATTTTTACTTAAAGGTTACTTTGTGCTCACTATATTAGGTTTTCATCCTTAATGTTTTTTAAAAGCTTGGGAACAAAAAAAGAACAGAAAACTAGCCATGTTGTAAACATTAAGACACGTAGTTTGAAATTCAGATATAGGTAATTACTTTTTTGGTCTATGTGTATCTGTACTCCTCTTACCTGCTTTAAACTTATTATGTGGAATTCATACATACTTTGTTGAACATAGGCCTTTCCACCTATCTATATTATAGTCCAGAGATAAAGTATAAAAGTACAAAATGAATGTGGA
>NW_016843959.1:0-319 GCF_001698545.2 Rhinopithecus bieti | reverse complement strand
ATCAGTGATGAGCTCTTTTCATGTTTGCTGGCTGAATAAATGTCATCTTTTGAGACATGTCTGTTCATATCCTTTGCCTACTTTTGATGGGTTTGTTGTTTTCTTGTAAATTTGTTTAAGTTCTTTGTAGATTCTGGATATTAGCCCTTTGTCAGATGGGCAAATTGCAAAAATTTTCTCTCATTCTGTAGGTTGCCTATTCACTCTGATGATAGATTCTTTCACTGTGCAGAAGCTCTGTAGTTTAATTAGATTCCATTAGTCAATTTTGGCTTTTGTTGCCATTGCTTTTGGTGTTTTAGTCATGAAGTCTTTGCCC
>NW_016843958.1:0-918 GCF_001698545.2 Rhinopithecus bieti | reverse complement strand
TCCAGCTGGTGAGATTAACACAAAGGGCTCCCCAGTGGTGGCAGGGGCATTGAAAGAGTCCCCATCACAGGTTGCAACGGGGATGATTTGGCCATATCTGAGATCTTTTTAAATACACACGCCCTTGTACCCAGCAATTCACTGCCAGGAGTTTATCTTAAAGAGAACATCTCACAAGTGGGGAGACAGAGATGAATGAAGATGTTCCTGTAGTTGCTAATGGAGGTGAAAAGCACTGGGGTTTCTTGGAACAACATGGTGAAACCCCATCTCTCCAAACAAATTTTAAAAATTAGCTTGGTGGCCGGGCATGGTGGCTCACACCTGTAATTCCAGCACTTTGGGAGGCTGAGGCGGGAGGATCGCTTGAGGTCAGGAGTTCGAGACCAGCCTGGCCAACATGGCGAAACCTGTCTCTACTCAAAGTACAAAAATTAGCCGGGTGTGGTGGGCGCCTATAATCCTAGCTACTTGGGAGGCTGAGGCAGGAGAATCACTTGAACCTGGGAGACGGAGGTTGCAGTGAGCTGAGACTGAGCCACTGAACTCCAGCCTGGGAGATAGAGTGAGACTGCATCTCAAAAAAAGAAAAAAAAAAAATTAGCTTGGTGTGGCAGCATGTACCTGTAGTCCCAGCTACTCGGAAGGCTGAGGTGAGAGCATCACTTGAGCCTGAAAGGTGGAGGTTGCAGTGAGCTGAGATCACATCACTGCCCTCCAGCCTGAGCAACAGAATGAGACTATCTTAAAAAAAAAAAGAAAAAGAAAGTGGGTCGGGCGCTGTGGCTCACGCCTGTAATCCCAACTACTCAGGAGGCTGAGGCAGGAGAATTGCTTGAACCTGGGAGGCGGAGGTTGCAGTGAGCTGAGATCACGCCACTGCACTCCAACCTGGTGACAGAGCAAGACTCCATCTCA
>NW_016843957.1:0-329 GCF_001698545.2 Rhinopithecus bieti | reverse complement strand
ATAATTCCTTTTCACCTTTGGACTCAATTTGCTCCCAAATATCCCTTTGCAGTTTCCACAAAACAGTGTTAACAAACTACTCCTTGAAAAGAAAGGTGTAACTCTTTGAGATGAATTCACACATCACAAGGAACTTTCTCAGAAAGTTTCTTTGTAGTTTTTATATGAGGATATTACCTTTGTCAACATAGGCTTCAATGTACTCTGAAATATATTATTGCAGATTCCATGAAAACAGTGTTAGCCAACTGTTCAAAGAAAAGAATGCTGTAACACTGTGAGATGAATTCACACATCACAAAGAACTTCCTCAGAAAGCTTTTTTTTTT
>NW_016843955.1:0-598 GCF_001698545.2 Rhinopithecus bieti | reverse complement strand
AAAGTCATTCTGTCTCAAATATTATAGTTCTCTCAAATTACACCATCTTTTTATTCTCATTAACTGATTTGAGCCTCATTGAACTCTGAAAGGAATGTGAAAGCCATCATCTCCATTTTATAGGTGAGGAAACTGAGGCTCAGGCAGGTTAGGTGACTTACCCAAGGTCACAGAGTAGTAGTCAGGGGAATCAGGTCAAAACACACATTTCATTATTCTAGTTCCTGATGTAGTCCATGCTGTCTACAAAAAATCAGTATATATGGATTTCACATAGGACAGTTGGACTCCCTTGCCAGTGAAGGGCCATGGCAAATTTGGATATTGAATGCTTGAGACTATTGTTCTGCTAACTTCCTGCTGCTATCTTTTCTTTATCAGTTCAGATCTTCATTATTTATTTATCTGTATATTTTTCAGTTCAGACCTTTATTTCTGCTTATTTCATTAAAATGGAGAAGGAGCCCAACTTCATAGAACACACTAGTCAAAGTCGGAATCAAATGAATGTTTAGCTAGTTGGGCATAAATGGTGGCCTACCGGCCAGGCGCAGTGGCTCACGCCTGTAATCCCAGCACTATGGGAGGCTGAAGCAGG
>NW_016843954.1:0-330 GCF_001698545.2 Rhinopithecus bieti | reverse complement strand
CTCTTCTCTGATGTGTGAATTCGTGTCACGGAATTACACTTTCTTTTAATGGAGCAATCTGTTGTCACTGTTTTTATGGAATCTGAGAAAGGAGATTTTTTTATCTCATTGAAGCCTAAGCGGACAAAGGAAATATCCTCATATAAAAACGAGAAAGAAGCTTTCTGAGAAACTTCTTTGTGATGTGTGAATACACCTCAGAGAATTACACCTTTCTCTTCATGAAGGAGTTTGCTAACACTATCTTCTTGTGATCTGCAAAGTGATTTTGGGAGAGCACTGAGGCATATGGTGAAAAAGAAAATATCCTCCGATGAAAACTAGAAAGAA
>NW_016843953.1:0-948 GCF_001698545.2 Rhinopithecus bieti | reverse complement strand
GGGACAAGTGGGAGAGGGCAGGGCAAGGCCCCTGCGATCCATGCCAGACCCCTCCCTCCCCTGCCTGGGCCCAACCTTCCCCCATCCAGATCCCCTTACCTATCCACAGGTGCAGATGGGAAACCTCTTCTGGGCCATTGTGCAGCACTAGGTAGGAGTCCCCCGAGAAGAAGACACCCTGGTTCTCTCGTGCCACGGGCACTGGCTTCAGCTTCTCCACCCGCCACACATGCAGGCCTGGATCCTGCACTGAGCCTGGGAATGGAGAGCCACTGCGAGAAGAGAGAGGGTTGACAGCAGCCAGGACCCACTGGCCCAAGCATAGCCCTGGGCAGGCCTGGCGACTGCAGTCTGGGGATGAGGAGAGCAGTGGGAAGGGGCAGCCCTTGGAGGTGAAGAAGAGGAAGTTGTGAAAGGAGATGGGGCATGCAGCTTACCTCTGGGGAATAGCTGTGTACATGCTGTCTTCAGATCTGGAAAGAAAGAAGAAGCCATTATTATTACAAATGCCGCAAAAAGGACCTCTCACGTGGGGCTGGAGAGGCCCTTCCCAGTGGCCAAGTACTTTCATATTCATCAACTACTTTATCTCTAGGAGCCCTAGTTCCATTATGCAGACAAAGAAAATGAGTCTCAGAAATTCTAAGTCTAAGGCCACACAGTTAGTGAGTGGTTCATGGAAATAAGGTCTCTGACCCCGGGCCAGGGTCTTCCCTCTGCTGAGATCTCACAGAAATTAAAATAAGAGCAGAAATTAACAGAAAACGGAACAAGAGAGAAGAGTAATGAATCTTTTTTTTTTTTTTTGAGACTGAGTCTCACTCTGTTGCCCGGGCTGGAGTGCAGTGGTGTGATCTCACCTCACTGCAACCTCCGCCTCCCGGGTTCAAGTAATCCTCTGGTCTCAGCCTCCCAAGTAGCTGGGATTACAGGCACCACTATCACACC
>NW_016843952.1:0-914 GCF_001698545.2 Rhinopithecus bieti | reverse complement strand
AGAAAAAAGTCCTAGGCACTTCACTTATCCAGTATCACCTTCATATTAACAAATACTGTGTTCTTTTTATTTGAGGTGGGTAAGCATTCTATTTATTTTGCCCTGTATCTTTTTTGTCCTAATCACTAATTTTATTTTGCGACAGGATCTCACTCTGTCACCCAGGATAGAGTGCAGTGGTGCCACCATGGCTCACTGAAGCCTCTAACTCCTCGGCTCAAGTCATACTCCCACCTCAGTTTCCCCTGCAGCTGGAATTATAGGTGCACGCGTCACCGTGAGGAGCTAATTAAAAAAAAAAAAAAAATGTTTTTTGTAGCGACAGGGTCTCACTATGTTCCCCAGGCTGGTCTGGTACTCCTGGGCTCGAGCAAGTCTCCTGCTTTGGCCTCCCAAAGTGCGAGGATTACAGGTATGAGCCACCGTGCCTAGCCTAATCACTTATTTTAGTGTGAAACTACTCTAAATACATGAAACTGATAAACACTATTGTGAATATGTTTCTATCCCAACATTAGAACCTTGGAATATTAGAAATTCCTTTTGATATGTTACTACAAATAATGATTTTAAAATACACGCATACACATACATGTATGTATGTATAATATATGAAACATGCAATATCTAGATGAAAAGGGTCTAGTGTCTAGTTTAAAGAACGCCAGAAGATTGGATGATGAAATGCCTTTTAGGCAGAAACTGAATTATGGGTCTCAAACATGTACGTTTTTTGTATATTTCTGTATCTTGGGGGACTAAAATGTTTCAAAATGACTACTACATTTAAATATGTTGTAATAAGCAATTTTTAAATAGATCATGTGAATAGAATTAGAAGTGGTTATAGAAAGAAACTTAAATCTGATCCATTATCCTTTATATTCACAAAAAAGTCCTTCTTAGAATAAAGT
>NW_016843951.1:0-415 GCF_001698545.2 Rhinopithecus bieti | reverse complement strand
GGGCTAATTTTGTATTTTAGTAGAGACAGGGTTTTGCCGTGTTGCCCAGGCTGGTGTTGAACTCCTGACCTCAAGTGATTTGCCCACCTCAGCCTCCCAAAGTGCTGAGATTATAGGCATGAGCCACCATGCCTGGCCTCAAGTTGGCTTTTTTTTTTTTTTCTTAGGAGACAGAGTCTCACTCTGTCACTCAGGCTGGAGTGCAGTGGTGTGATCTCGGCTCACTGCAACCTCACTGATTCTTGTGCCTCAGCTTCCCAAGTAGCTGGGATTACAGGCCCACACCACCACGCCTGGCTAATTTTTGTATTTTTAGTAGAGACAATGTTTCACCATGTTGGCCAGGCTGGTCTTAAACTACTGACCTCAGATGATTCACCCGCCTCGGCCTCCCAAAGTGCTGGGATTAGAGGCA
>NW_016843950.1:0-1579 GCF_001698545.2 Rhinopithecus bieti | reverse complement strand
AGAACATTTTTCTTAGAACATTGTTTTCTTAGAACATGCATTTATGTATCAACATATATTGATACATAAAATACTTCTAGTTCATTTGTTTTAAAATTATTTTATGGCACATTATAATTATTCATATTTATGGGGGAAAATTTGATGTTTTGATACATCTACATGTTGTACAAAGATCAAATCAGGGTATTTAGTATATCTATCACCTTATATATTTATCAGTGCTTTGTGATGAGAACATTCAGAAGCCTCTCATCTAGCTATTTTGTAATGTATAATACCTTAATGTTAACCATCCTCAACCTACTGTGCAATAAAAACACCAGAACTTATTCTTTCTATCTAAATGTGACCTTGTACCCATTTACCAACCTCCTTCCATCCTTCCCTCCCCGTCCTTCCCTCTGGTAACCACTGTTCTACTCTATGACATCAATCTTTTTTTTTTTTTTGAAATTCCACATGAGCAAGATCATGTGGTATTTGTTTTTTGGTGTTTGGCTTATTTCACTTAACATGATGTCTTCCAGGTCCATCCACGTTGTGACAGATGGCAGAATTTTATTCTTTTTTATGGCTGAATAATATTCCATGTATATATATACACCACATTTTGTTTATCCATTTATCCATTGTTGGACATGGATTGATTCCATATTTTGGCTATTGTAAATACTGCTGCAATAAACATGGAAGTGCAGATAATCTCTTCACCATAACAATTTCCCAGTAGTGGGATTGCTGGATCATATGGTAGTTCAATTTTCAATTTTTTGAGGAATCACCATACTGTTACCCCTAGTGGCCATACTAATTTACAATCCCACCAACTGTGTATAAGCGTTCCCTTTTCTCCATATTGTCACCACCGCTCTTTTCTTTTGTTATTTTGATAGTAACCATTCTAACTGGAGTGAGTTGGTATCTCCTTGTGGTTTTCATTTGCATTTTCCTGGTGATCAGTGGTATGGATTGGATCTGTGTCCTAGCCAAATCTCATGTTGAAATGTAATCCCCAGTGTTTGAGGTGGAGCCCAGTGGGAAGGGTTTGGAACATGGGGGCATATCCCTCATGAATGGCTTTGCATTATCCCCTTGGTGATAAGTGAGTTCACATGGGTTGTTTAAAAGTGTGTGGCACCTCCCATTCTCTCTCTCTTGCTCCCACATCACCTTCCACCATGAACAAAAGCTCCTTGAGGCTTCACTGGAAGCTGAGCAGATGCTGACACCATGCTTGTACAGCCTGCAGAACTGTGTGTCAATTAAACCTCTTTTCTTTATCAATTACCCAGTCTCAGTTATTTCTTAGTTTTCTTTCCTTTTTTTTTTTTTTTTTTTTTTTTTTTTTTTTTTTTTAACGGACACAGGGTCTTGTTCTTTCACCTAGGCTGGAGTGCAGTGGCCCAGTCACAGCTCACTACAGCCTTGACCTCCTGGGCTTACGTGATCCTCCCACCTCAGCCCCAGGTAGCTGGGAATACAGGTGTATGCCACTACACCTGGCTAACTTTTGTATTTTTTGTAGAGACTGAGTTTTGTCATGTTGCCCAGGCTTGTCTCAAACTCCAGCGCTCAA
>NW_016843949.1:0-319 GCF_001698545.2 Rhinopithecus bieti | reverse complement strand
CACATATACATACACACACATATATATACACACACACATATATACACACACACATATATATACACACACATATAATACACACACATATACATACACACATACATATATATACACACACACATATACATACACACACATATATATACACACACACATATATACACACACATACATATATATACACACACATATACATACACACACACACATATACATACACACACATATACATACACACACATATATATACACACATACATATACATACACACACACATATACATACGCACACACATATATATACGCACACACATATACA
>NW_016843948.1:0-2511 GCF_001698545.2 Rhinopithecus bieti | reverse complement strand
TTATTCTCTTCGTAGCAATTGTGAATAATAGTTCACCATGATTTGGCTCTCTGTTTGTCTGATAATGGTGTATAGGAATGTTTGTTATTTTTGCACATTGATTTTCTATCCTGAGACTTTGCTGAAGTTGCTTATCAGCTTAAGGAGATTTTCAACTGAGACGATGGGGTTTTCTAAATATACAATCATGTCATCTGCAAACAGAGACAATTTTACTTCCTCTCTTCCTATTTGAAAACCCTTTATTTTTTTCTCCTGCCTGATTGTCCTGGCCAGAATTTCAATACTATGTTGAATAGGAGTGGTAAGAGAGGGCAGCCTTGTCTTGTGCTGGTTTTCAAAGGGAATGCTTCCAGTTTTGTCCATTCGGTATGATATAGATATGATAGATAGTATGATATGATACAGAAAAGCTTTTAATTTTCATCATTGAGTATGATGTTAGCTGTGGGTTTGTCATATTTGTTTTCAATGAAGTAGATTTCTTCTATACCTAATTTGTTGAGAGTTTTATCGTGAAGCAATATTAAATTTTATCACATGCTTTTCTGGATCGATTGAGATAATTATATGATTTTTTCTCTTTATTCTGTTAATGTGTTGTATCACATTTATAGATTTGTATATGTTGAACCATCCTTGCATCTCTGGAGTCAATAATACTTGATCATGCTGAATGATCTTTTAATGTGCTGTTGAATTCCATCTGTTAGTATTTTGTTGACAATTTGTGCATGTATGTCCACCAGGCATATTGGCCTGTAATTTTCTATTCTTCTAGTGTTTTGTCTGGCTTAGATAAAAGAGTAATGCTGGTCTTGTAAAATGAATTTGAAAGTATTACCTGTTCTATTTTCAGACATATTTGAGAAGAATTGGCATTCACTGTTCTTTCAGTGGTAAAATTCAATGATGAAGCCAATAGATTCTGGGCTTTTCTTTGATGGGAGACTTTTATTAATGATTCAATCTCTTCACTTATTTTGGTCTGCTCAGATTTTCTGTTTCTACATGATTCAGTCTTGGTAAGTTGCATGTGTCTAAGAATACATAACTTCTAGGTTATCCAATTGTTTTATATAATTGGTCATAATAATCTCTTATGATCCTTTTATATCTGTGGCATATATTGTAATGTTTTCTATTTAATTTCTGATGTTACTTATTTATCTTATTTTGAATTATTTGTCAGGCAGTTCTCATATCTGCATTTACTTGGGGTCAGTTACTGGAAGATTACTGTATTCTTTTGATGATGTTATGACTTCTTGGTTTTCATGTTTCTTGTTGCCTTTCATTGATATCTGCACCTTTGAATAAGTAGGGACTTATTTCAGTTGGCAGACTGGCATTGTCTAGGAAAAGTCCTTCACCAATTAGCTTGTCCAGAGATGCTGGGCAGGCTGTCTGGCATGGTCCAATCGTGGACTTGCTGCTCGGACCCTTGGGCAGGCTAGCTGGTGCCTGGGTCAGCAGGTGGTCAAGGCTGGTGCCTAAGTCCACAGAGTTGGACTGAAGTCTGAATCCACTGGGATAGGCCTGTTGGTGGGGCCTGTGGGGATGGGCCTGGAGCTTGTATCCATGGAGACCAGCCTGGAGCTTGGGTCTACAAGGGCTTACCTGGCACTGGGATGGGTCTAGAACCTGAGTCTCCATGGGTTAGCCAGATGCTTGAATGAGCCTGGCACCTGGGTCCACTGGGAGGAGTGTAGAGCCTGAGTTCAAGGAGTTGACCTTGCACTGGGTTGGGTCTGGAGCCTGAGGCTACTTAGATGGGCCTGGAACCTAAATTCACAGGGACTGGCCTGGAGCTTGGTGGTCTTGGAGCCTCGGTCCAAAGAATTCAGTCTGGAACCAAGGTCTACCGGAGTGGGCCTACACCCTGGGTCTTCTGAAACAGGCCTGTACTGTAGAGCCTGGGTTTGTTGGGGCTGATCTGGAGGCTATAATTATGGAGGGTGACCTGGGATCTGAAGCCACTGAGGCTGGCCTGGAGCCTGTATCCACTAGTGCCAGCCTGGAGGCTGAGAGTACAGGTGCTGGCCAAGAGGCTAGGTCCATGAAGGTTGGCCTGGGGCCTCAGGGGCTGGCGTGGAACCTGGGTACACAGGGAGGTCTTGGAGGTTAGATATATGGGGGCTGACCCAGAACTAGAATCTACTGGGACAGGCCTGGCCCCTGGGTCTGCAGGAGCCAGACTGAAGGATGGGGCTGTGGGGACTAGCCTGGCAATAGGCAGGCAATACAGGGCAGCCTGTATCCATGGTGCACACCTGGAGTTTGAGGTCTGAGTGCCAGACTGGCATGAGGACAGGTCTAAAGCCTGGTGCCACAGGAACTGCCTTGGAAGTGGGTGGGCCTGGATTCTATGCCTACAGGTGCCAGTCTAGAGGATGGGTCTGTGGTTGTCAGCCTGATGACTAGGACTATTGGGGCTGCCCTGGTGCTGGGGCATGCCTGAAACTTGAGTCAGTGGGGGTCAGCCCAGTAATATGGACAGTCTGTCCCCCA
>NW_016843947.1:0-1582 GCF_001698545.2 Rhinopithecus bieti | reverse complement strand
CAAATATCTCTCCAGGTAAAACTTCTAACTACATGCTTAAAATCGTCACCCAGAGTAATCCAGAACTAAATCTAAACCCATCATTTTCACCCTGCTCTCCAACCTCAATAGATGTCATGTTTCCAAAAAGTATCAAGTTTAAACCATCTTGACTCAAACTCCTCACTTATATTGATTATTATGTTCCCCAGTCTCTTATATTTTGTCATTTGTCTATTTTTACCACCAGACTGTCTATAATTCAATCACATTGCTACAAACTATTTAAGGTACTCATCACATTTCATATGGAAGATAATATAGCTACTTAGGCCAGGCACGGTGGTGGCTCACGCCTGTAATCCCAGCACTTTGGGAGGCCGAGGCAGGCAGATCACTTGAGGCCAGGAGTTCAAGACCAGCCTGGCAAACAAGGTGAAACCTTGTCTCTACTAAAAATACAAAAATCAGCTGGGCAAGGTGGTGCACTCCTGTTGTCCCAGCTACTAGGGAGGTTGAGGGTGGAGAATCACTTGAACCTGGGAGGTGGAGGTTGCTGTGAGCACCACTGCACTCCAGCCTGGGCAACAGAGAGAGAGAGTTGCAAAAAAAAAAAAAAGAAAAGAAAAAAAAGGCTACTTAATTAGTCTTCAATCCCTACTCCTTCCTCTAATACATTCTCATCACTTTCTCCAGAATAAGTGGCAGTTTGTGCCCATATTCCCTGTTATTACAGACTGATAATTCCTACTAAATGAATTCCATGCTAGTAGGTTGTATTAAGTTACTATGCTATTGAATCTGTATAGGAAAAGGCCACAAGCATATGGATACAGTGGAATCTCGCAAACAATATGAGGTCATTCCTGGTAACAATCACCTGGAGAAAAGGCATTTCTTTCATTCTAGAAACAGGAATTCAGAGAGTGGTCCTTATGTAAACAGGCAAAAGGACATAACTTTTCTTGTACTATATTCAAGAGTCATAAAATCCAGACTGATTATCTTGGATGATATGTATCAAATGGCACTGAAAACATGGAAGCAGACCAAAATACTGGAAATGAGAAGTCAAGGCAAAGCCCCTCACTCTCCACAGGTCTCCATGTGGAATGGGCTAGGCCCTGCAGGCTGCATTAGCTAGAGGGAGATTAGAATCCTGTAGTCTGCCAGCCAGTTTATTTAGATTTCTTATACTTTCCCTGTTTCTTCCTTAACAAATGTCTTGATAAAAATATCAACTTTTCTCAATTGTGTTAAAGGAAATGTAGCACCCCTAACCCTGCCTCATGCTTGGGTATACCCAAGGTCTTCATAAATTTATAAAACATCATGCTAAAAATCAAGAAGTAGCATGGATTATGCAAAATAACTGATGCCAAACTACTGGTAACTCTTTCTTAGAGAAAATCCATTGGAAGGTAAATACATAACATATTTTTATTTTGGGTAAATTCTCTGTGGATACCATTGTGGGAAAGGAACAGGCATAAGAACTGGATATTAGTACAGTTGTGTAGATTTTAATTTGGTTTAAAAATTAAATTAAAAGGCTATTAATAATTAGATTGGTGTCAACCAGTAGGAGGTTTATTGTAGTTAG
>NW_016843946.1:0-1084 GCF_001698545.2 Rhinopithecus bieti | reverse complement strand
CTGCAGCCTCAAACTTGCCAGCTCAAGCAATCCTACCACCTTAACCTGCCGAGTAGCAAGGATTACAGGTGCCTGCCACCACATCCAGCTATTTTTTTTTTTTCTTTTTTTTGAGACGGAGTCTCCCTCTGTCGCCCAGGCTGGAGTGCAGTGGCCAGATCTCAGCTTACTGCAAGCTCCGCCTCCTGGGTTCACGCCATTCTCCTGCCTCAGCCTCCCAAGTAGCTGGGACTACAGGCGCCCGCCACCTCACCCGGCTAGTTTTTTTTTTTTTTTTTTTTTTTTTTTTTTTTTTTTGTATTTTTTAGTAGAGACGGGGTTTCACCGTGTTAGCCAGGATGGTCTCGATCTCCTGACCTCGTGATCCACCCATCTCGGCCTCCCAAAGTGCTGGGATTACAGGCTTGAGCCACCGTGCCCGGCCCATCCAGCTAATTTTAAGAATGTTTTTGTAAAGACGAGGGCTTACTGTATTACTCAGGCTGGTATTGACTTCCTGAGCTCAAGTGATCCTCCTGCCTTAGCCTCCACACCAGGTGTGCACCAGCACACAGGCTAAGTTTTTAAATTTTTGTAGAAATGGGGTCTCACTATGTTGCCCGGGCAGGTCTTGAACTCGTGGGCTCAAGTAAGCCTCCAATTTCAGCCTCCCAAAATGCAGATTACACACATGAGGCACCGCACCCAGCCTGTTTTAATCCTTAAAACCACCGAGAAGTTGCTGTCACTCTCCCCACATTAATAAACTAAAGCTCCTGAAGAGATGAACTCCTTACTCTCCAAAGCTGAGTTTCTTAAGCATGAAATCTTGTTTCTACGTGTTCTCTGACACCCTTTATAAATTGCAAATAAGGCCAGGTACAGTGGCTTAGGCCTGTAATCCCAACACTTTGGGAGGCCAAGGCAGGCGGATCACGAGGTCAGGAGTTCAAGACCAGCCTGGCCAACATAGTGAAACCCCATTTCCACTAAAAATACAAAACTTAGCTGGGCATGGTGGCACACACCTATAGTTCCAGCTACTCGGGATGCTGGAGCAGGAGAATTGCTTGAACCCGGGAGGCGGAGGTTGCAGTGAGCCGAG
>NW_016843945.1:5537-7543 GCF_001698545.2 Rhinopithecus bieti | reverse complement strand
TCCCAAGTAGCTGGGACTACAGGCATGCACCACCATGCCCAGCTAATTTTTTTTTTTTTGTATTTAGTAGAGACAGGGTTTCACCATGTTGGTCAGGCTCGTCTCGAAATGCTGACCTCAGGTGATCCACCCACGTTGGCCTCCCAAAGTGCTGGGATTACAGGCGTGTGCCACCATGTCCAGCTAATTTTTGTATTTTTAGTAGAGATAGGGTTTCACCATGTTGGCCAGGCTGGTCTTGAACACCTGACCTCAGGTGATCCGCCTGCCTCGGCCTTCCAAAGTGCTGGGATTACAGGTGTAAGCCACTGCACCTGGCCTTTTTTTTGAGACTGAATCTCACACTATCGCCCAGGCCGGAGTGCAGTGGCGTGATCTCGGTTCACCGCAACCTTTGCCTTCTGGGTTCAAGTGATTCTTGTGCCTCAGTCTCCTGAGTAGCTGGGACTATAGGTGCCTGCTACCACACCTGCCTAATTTTTCTATTTTTAGTAGAGATGGGGTTTCGCCGTGTTGGCCAGGCTGGTTTCAAACTCCTGACCTCAAATGATCCACCTGCCTCAGCCTCTCAAAGTGCTGGGATTACAGGTGTGAGCCAATGATTTTCATAAGGTTCTAAAAGCACAAAGTGTGTGTAGCACTGATACCAGCAGCTTCTGTGTCAAGGTGAGGTAGTGCCAATGGCACATTTCCTTTTTTTTTTTAGGGACAAGGTCTCCCTCTGTCGCCCAGGCTGGAGTGCAGTGGTGTGATCATAGCTTGCTGCAGCTTCAACCTCTTGGGCTCAAGTTATCCTCCTGGATCAGCCCGCCGAGTACCTTGGACTTCAGGTAAGCCCCATCACACCTGGCTAATTTTTAAATTTTCTGTAGAGACTGGGTCTCAGTATGTTGCCCAGACTAGTCTCGAACTCCTGCCCTCAAGCAATCCTCCTTCCTCGGCTTCCCAAAGTGCAGTGATTACAGGTGTGAGCCACCATGTCTGGCCTCACATTTTCAATACAAAGTGTACACATGAGTCTACACCAGCACTAGCCTCAGTCACTTTGAAACACAATGGCCATAGCATCTTTGGCAAGCATCATCAGATGCAGTCCCTGTAGAGCATAACTGCCCCAATTTAGTAGGAGCAGTAATAGAAAAAAATCACTGAAGGAAGCCAGAGTAAGAGAGGAGGAAAGTGACAGAGCACAACTAAGACACCCACTAAGGATCCCAGATTGTCTTGGGGATGTGTTGTAGGCATCTAGCCACAGCCAGAAAAGCAGATTAACTGAACATTTTAGAAGCAAAAATTGATGCTTTGCCCTGTGTCCAATATGACTAAGCACTTCATATACCAAAGTCAGAGAAAAGAAAACACTTTGCATCCTAAACAAAAAATAATAGGTTCACCCTTCCTTTTCTAAACACTGCTATCTCCAAATCTTCCTTTTTTACTACTGTTGAAACAGTCTCCTTACCCTTCCAGGACCCAGCTGGTGTTACTTGGAAGACACACATCTAAAAGATACAATGGTAAATGCTAGAAAAAGTATAATTTTATGCTACTTACTCAGTATTAATTTGAAGGCCAAAATTAGAGAGGTCTTCATTTGTAGAAGTATATTTGCCATAACATTCACTCATCAAAGACTGAAAAGATGAATAGACTTTGCATGTGTTGTTGCGGACTTTTAGTTGACGAACTCTGGGGACTCCTAGAAGTATATTCTCATAGTAGATGCGACTGCTGTTCTTTAAATTATACAGCTGCTGGTTATTGTACCATGAATCCCAGTACAGACCTTCCAAAAGGGGTCCTTCCATAAACTTCATATAGAAAAACAAATGTCATGGGAAAAATATTTTCATGTCAATAGAATCTACATTCATAATATTATGCATAAGAGATATTGAGTATGAAAATCAAACTGTTGATCAAGCTACCATTAATGGTAATCGTAATGCTTTTTTGTTTTTTGTTGTTTTTTTTTTTTTGTTTTTTTGTTTTTTTTGTTTTTTTTT
>NW_016843945.1:0-2369 GCF_001698545.2 Rhinopithecus bieti | reverse complement strand
AAAAAAAAAAAAAAAAGAAAAAAGAAAAAAAAATCACATTATAAATGGAGATTCAGGTTGCTTTATTATATTAAAAAAGTGTTCTTTAAAAATCTCTGAATAATGGGATTATAAATGATCTTTTACTTGTATTTTATATTTTCCAAATATTCTGTAGTAAGCATGTAGTTTTCATAACTAAGCTTTCATAAAGCGGTCTAAGATATCTTAATTTATAAAGTTGCCTACAGTTATCTTTTTTTTTTTTTCTTGGGACAGGGTCTCAGCCTGTCACGCAGGTTGAAATGCAGTCGTTGTGATCACAGTTCACTGCAGCCTCGACCTCCTGTGCTCAAGGAATCTTCCACCTCAGCCTTCCCAGTAGCTAGGACTACAGGGGTGTGCCACCACCACACCTGGCTAATTTTATAGTTGTCTTTTCAATCAAGAGCAGACTCAAACTCACCCCTACAACACCAATTAATTATTTAATTGCTATACAATTGCCAGTGTGTAGCACGTACCAACATGAGATAAATGCTGCCAGTGAGCTTTCATCTACTGTATGTTGGGTGCCATAAAGACAAATGCTCTTTAATACTCCTCTTTGCATATTAAGCCGATGCTATTGACCCACAGGCAGGAGGAATGCAGGTTGAGATGCTTTCCCAGTCCTCCTTAATTATTGGCATGGACTCAGCACAAACGTATTTTTTTAACTGCAATAGGTGAGTGAAAAGAACCATGCTAATGGCAGACACCAAGATGAACTTTGGCCTCATTTTTAGTTTGATTTTATGAAACTCAGCTGATGTGTCTACATGACTCTAAACGAAATCAAATCGCAGTTGCCAACCGAAGGCATGAATTATGTTCAAGACAGAACTGCCAAATGAAAGGAATCATTAAAATTCAATCAATATTGACTATGGAAGCTTCTTACATTTGTGATGTAAAATTTTGCCCCTTAAGAACTGGAAATAGTCAATTTCTAAATGAAATGAATCTAAATCAATTTAAGATTATGTTTAAACGGTGTCACTGTATTTTGAGTTTTTAGTAGCCTGACAACCTATGGTTTCGAAGTCTACATGTTTTATTTTTCATCTCCACATTTTAACTTCTTAGTTCAAACAAACACCTTTATATCTGTGTACTTACATATACATAGGTTTATTAAAAAAATAAAGTAGAGTAACAATTCCTGAAGTGTGGTTGTAATTTCTACTTCCTTTCTGTAATGCAGCTTATGTTTCGAAGCCCCTGTGAGATATAAGACAAAATTTTTCTTTACATTATTATGTAATTTATGTTTATTAAGCGACAACAATGGAAAAACCACAACCACTTTTAGTCCTTATACTGCGGGGAGGAAAGCTCCAATAGCTTCTGGCTATTTTTCAATTCTCAGCTTTACGAGGCGGGGATAATTTTTTTACTATATACTAACAATTTTTTTTTTTTTTTTGAGACGGAGTCTAGCTCTGTTGCCAGGCTGGAATTCAGTGGCGCGATCTCGGCTCACTGCAACCTCCGCCTCCTGGGTTCAAGCGAGTCTCCTGCCTCAGCCTCCCGAGTAGCTGGGACTACAGGCGCACGCCACCACACCCAGCTAATTTTCGTATTTTTATTGGAGATGGGGTTTCACCATGTTGGCCAGGCTGGTCTCGATCTCTTGACCTCGTGATCCGCCCGCCTCGGCCTCCCAAAGTATCGGGATTACAGGCGTGAGCCACTGCGCCCGGCCACTAACATTTTTTATATCATGATGTCTTCTCAACAGTCCTAAGATGAAAAAGCAAAATACAAAACAAGCTAAACCTCTCATCTGTCCTGTTTTCTCCACCCCTCAATACTGCCTCTTGGGAAGGCTGGTTTCTGCTGGAGAGGGAAAAAGCACCCTGGCTTGAATTCTGTCAAGGTCACGACTCCCGAGATCAACAAAGGACTTTAGAGACCAGCCTAGTGACCGACCGTCACTCGACAGCAGGTGACAACGCCCAGCTCGAGCCTTCGGCAAGAGGCCAGCGCCACGACGCTCAGGGCTTGTTTTCCCGTCTGTGCAATGGGACCATCTGTCCCTCTCCGCTTCTCCAGGGGAGGCTGTGAGGGCTAAAGGTGTCTGCAAGTCGGGGGCGGTGGCTCACGCCTGTAATCCCAGCACTTTGGGAGGCCGAGGCGGGTGAATCACGAGGTCAGGAGATCGAGACCATCCTGGCTAACACGGTGAAACCCCGTCTCTCCTAAAAAAAAAAAAAAACCCCAAAACAAACAACAACAAACCCTCCCGCCCCCCAAAACTAGCCGGGCGCGGTGGCGGACGCCTGTTGTCCCAGCTACTCGGGAGGCTGACGGAGGAGAATGGCGTGAACCCAGGAGGCGGAGCTTCC
>NW_016843944.1:0-1581 GCF_001698545.2 Rhinopithecus bieti | reverse complement strand
AGATAATATAAATGCTATATAGGACTGTCTAGGACTGCTTGAAAATAAACAGTCCTTGATAGCATTTACATCTAAGGTACCAAATGGACAAATGTAGTGTTTTAAAAGGAGTAGAAGCTGGGTGCGGTGGTTCACGCTTGTAATCCCAGCACTTTGGGAGGCTGAGGCAGGCAGTTCACTTGAGGCCAGGAATTCGACACCAGCCTGGCCAACATGACAAAACCCCATATCTACTAAAAATACAAAAATTAGCCAGGCATGTGGCACATGCCTGTAATCCCAGCTACTCTGGGGACCAAAGCACAAGAATCAGTTGAACCCGGGAGGCAGTGGCTTCAGTGAGCAGAGATCGTGCCACGTGCCACTGCACTCCAGCCTGGACAACAGAGTGATACTCTGCCTCAAAATAAATAAATAAATAAAATTAAAAATAAAAGGAGTAGGAGTTTTATACGTGTGTGTGTGTGTGTGTGTGTGTGTGTGTACATATAAATGGTTTCAATTTATGCCATTCAAGTTTTGAAGAGGGTAAGTAAAATAGCATTTCTCACAGCTTTAAAGCTTTTCCTGGGGTGACATGATTATACAAGTATGATGCTGAGCCACCGATTTTATAACAAGTTTTGCACCTTCACAAATGCCATATTCTGGCAAGGAACTTTTCAAGCATAAGAAACCTTTTTTACTGACAAGTATGAGGGGAATTAAATTGGAAAGTGGGTACTATCTATCTTGTGTCAGCATTCAACAAAGCACAATGGGACTGTCACTGCCTTGCGTTCATATTTCCACAAAGCTTTCCCATTGCTTCTGGGAATCAAGCTGAGCGCCTGGTGAAATAGCCACATTTAATTAGAAAATAAAAGTAAATACGTATCATTGTCAAATTTCACTTGGACTCAATCATTCAATTAAAATAAAACCAAATACTAGGCCAGGCATGGCGGCTCATGCCTGTAATCCCAGCACTTTGGGAGGCCAAGGTGGGTGGATCATTTGAGGTTGGGAGTTTGAGACCAGCCTGGCCAACATGGTGAAACCCCGTCTCTACTAAAAACATAAAAATTAGTTGGGCGTAGTGGCGGGAGTCTGTAATCTCAGCTACTCAGGAGGCTGAGGCAGGAGAATTGCTTGAACCTGGGAGGTGGAGCTTGCAATGAGCCGAGATTGTGCCACTACACTCCAGCCTGAGTGACAGAGCGAGACTCTGTCTCAAACAAACAAACAAACCCAAATACTAAATTAAGGTGGGTGATAGGGACTCCAGTCCCTTGGTCTTAAAACAAACAAACAAAGCAAAACAAGCCTAATTCCCCTGAATGGGGAAAATCTGAAGGATCAATAAACTTAGGCCATTAAATTCCATTCCACCAGAAATCAAAGCCATGAAAATTAAAACAAAGAAATGGAATTTCACAGCCGTGAGCTTAGCAAAATTCAAATGTCTGCTGTATTCATTGTTGGGGAATTGTAGCAAAAGGGAATTTGTATCCAATTTTGGAAAAGCCATTTGGTATTGTCTAATGAAACGGAAAGCCTCCAATCACATATGTTACTCAACAATACCTTTGAGAAGTCGGG
>NW_016843943.1:0-918 GCF_001698545.2 Rhinopithecus bieti | reverse complement strand
ATTCCTTATTATCTTTTAATAGTTGCAGGTTCTATAGAAATACTCTCTACTTTATTCCTAATATTTGGATATACTGTCTCTGTCTTAATCTTTGCCAGTTTCGCTAGAGGTTTATCAATTTTGCTAATTTTTTTTTTCCTAGAAAACCAGCTCTTTGTTTCATTAACTTTTCTGTTTTTTTTTGTTTTGTTTTGTTTGTTTTGTTTTTTCAATACCTCACTCTGTCGCCTAGGCTACAGTGCAGGGGTGCTATCATGGTTCATTGCAGCCTCGACCTCCTGGGCTCAAGTGATCCTCAGCCTCCCAAGTAGCGGGAACCACAGACACACACCACCATGCCAGGGTAATTTTTATATTTTTTGTAGAGACAGGTTTTTGTCATGTTGTCTAGGCTTGTCTCAAACTCTTCTGGCTAAAGTTATCTGCCCATCTTAGCCTTCTGAAGTGCTGGGATTATACTTATGTGCTACTGTGCCCAGCTGTTTTTTTTTAAATATTAAATCTCATTAATTAAAAAGATCTTTGGGCTGGGCAAGGTGGCTCACACCTGCAATCCCAGCGCTTTGGGAGGCCGAGGCCGGCCTATCACAAGGTTAGGAGTTCGAAACCAGCCTGACCAACATGGTGAAACCCAGTGTCTACTAAAAATACAAAAATTAGCCAGACTTGGTGGCACACGCCTATAATCCCAGCTACTCAGGAGGCTGAGGCAGGAGAATTGCTTGAACCCGGGAGGCAGTGGTTGCAGTGAGCCAAGATTGCATCACTGCACTCTAGTCTGGGTGACAGAGCAAGACTCTGTCTCAAAACAAACAAACAAACCAACAAAAAGCCTTTACCAATTCCTTCCTTCTGTTCATTCCTTCCTTCTGTTCACCTTGGGCTTACTTTGCTCTTCTTTTACTAGTTTTTATTTTT
>NW_016843942.1:0-1297 GCF_001698545.2 Rhinopithecus bieti | reverse complement strand
ATACTGAATGGACCTGACTTGACCAGGTAAGCTCTATTAAAGGAAGGCTGAGGCCTTTTCTATGTGAGAGACTTGAAGCAGTTGAGAAACCTTGGTGCTGACTCTGAAGTATCAAGCTACCATGAATTCTAGTAGTCACAAGGGGATCAATTCTGTCAGCATCCTGAATGAGCTTGGAAGAGGCCCCTAAAATTCAAATGAGAATGCATCTCAGCCAACAAGTTGATTATAGCTTTGTGAGACCATGAGCGGAGAGCCCAGTGTAGCTATACCCAGACATCTGCCCTGCAGAAACTTTGAGATAATACACTTATGTCCTTATAAGCAGCTAAATTTGTGTTATTTTGTTATGTAACAACAGAAAAGTACCACACCGCCTGTTGCTCCAAACTCCATTAAGAACTACTAGTAGTGCTCTGACACTGATGTGCTATCTTACACTTTCATGTATTTATACATATTGTTACTTTTGTATTAAGTGCCATTTTCTAGTTTTTCTGCCTGCAAAATTCCCACACATATTTTATTATCCATCCGAAATTCTTACATTTTTATTAAGAATTCATGACCCATCCAGGCTGACTTGATAGCTATAGTTATTCTTTGAACTCTAGTACCTGTTACATTGTAATACACTTAGCTCTGTTTGCATGCCTTACTCATTTATCAGTTCCATGAGGCCAAGGAATACAATTAATTTTTGTATTGCTAAGCTTGCCCAATGAAATACCTAGCTTTAGTAGAGTTTCTCAATAAAAATTTCTTAAGTGAATGGATTTACATTTGTTCATTGCATTGAACCCTCCTTATGATTTATAGGCAGTTGCCTCCCAAATACAGTACTATATTTGATTTGCCATTTGTTGTAAATGTACTATTTTGAGATTTGAGAATACATATTTGGGAGTGGGAGTGGGAATGGGATCAATAAACTTAGAGAAAGAGCCTGTATTCCTCTCTTCTACCTTCTTCATGCCTTTATGTATTAATTATATCCTCTCTATCAGCCCCAGGGTTTTCCTTCTAAAGATATCTTGTATTCTTGCTCACATGTTTTCTAGCTGCTCTGATTCTATTCTGAAGATTTAAAAGTTATATAATTTCTAATAATAAAAATTTGCAGACCAAAATGTGTTCTTCTCCTAGTTCTTCCTTTTGATGATCTCTAAATTCTTGATAATCCTACAAAATATCTTCTATTGCAGTGCTCTTGGACTGTTAGGGCAATTCAAGTTAAGTGGCTTCAAAAGAGTTGGATTAAAAGCAACTTATTTCAAAATTTTCATTTGCAAAATAA
>NW_016843941.1:0-2220 GCF_001698545.2 Rhinopithecus bieti | reverse complement strand
CCCAAAGTGCTGGGATTACAGGCTTGAGCCACCGCGCCCGGCCAGATGAGCCATTTAAAATGGCTCCTAGGCCTTCCCTGATGTCAGGCAAAATAGAAAAGACTTGGTCTCTTCATTGTTGCCTTTGAAGAAGCAAGCTGCCATGAATTCTATAGCCATTGGAAAATGAATTCTGCCAACAAGCAAATGAGCTTAAAAAGTAACACAGAGTCTGGGCACAGTGACTCATGCCTGTAATCCCATCACTTTGGGAGGCTGAGGTGGGTAGATTGCTTGAGCCCAGGAGTTTGAGACCAGCCTGGGCAACATAGTGAAACTTCATCTCTACAATAAAATACAAAAATTATCTAGGCACAGTGGCATGCACCTGTAGTCCTAGCTACTCAGGAGGCTGAGGTGAAAGGATGGTTTGGGTCTGGGAGGCAGAGGTTGCAATGAGTCAGAATCACCCCACTTCACTCCAGCTTGAGTGACAGCCAGACTCTTATAAAAAAAAAAAAACAAAACAAACAAGCAAACAAACAAAAAATGTAATACAGGCCACTGACACCTTGATTGCATCCCTGTGAAATACTTCCACCTGAAAACCCAGCTAACTTGTGCCCACTGACCCACAGGAATGGAGACAATACATTTACATTGTTTTAAACTGATAAATTGGCTGGGTGTGGTGGCTCACACCTATAATCCCAGCATCTTGGGAAACCAAGATGGGGGGAATCACTTGAGGCCAGGAGTTTGAGACTAGCCTGAGAAACGTAGCAAGACTACAAAATTAAAAAATTAGCCGAGTGTGGTGGTGTGTGCTTGTAGTCCTAGCTATTCTGGAGGCTGAATGGGAAGATCTCTTTAGCCTAGGAGTTCGTGGTTACAGTGAGCTATGATCACAACACTGCACTCCAGCATGGATGACAAAGTGAGACCTTGTGATACGGTTTAGCTGTGTCCCCACCTGAATCTCACCTTGAATTATAATAATCCCATGTGTCAAGGGTGGGGCTAGGTGGAGATAATTGAAGTATGGGGGGTGGTTTCCCCTATATTGTTCTCTTGGTAGTGAATAAGTCACATGAGATCTGATGGTTTTATAAATGGGAGTTCTTCTGCACAGGCGCTCTTGCCTGCCACCAGTAAAATGTGCCTTTGCTTCTCCTTTGCTTTCCTCCATGATGGTGAGGCCTTCCCAGCCATGTGGAACTGTGAGTCCATTACACCTCTTTCTTGGCTGGGTGTGGTGGCTGACACCTGTAATCCCAGCACTTTGGGAGGCCAAGGAGGGTGGATCACGAGGACAGGAGATCGAAACCATCCTGGCTAACACGGTGAAACCCTGTCTCTAGTAAAAAATTCAAAAATTAGCCAGGCGTGGTGGCGGGCGCCTGTAGTCCCAGCTACTCAGGAGGCCGAGGCAGGAGAATGGTGTGAACCCGCGAGGCGGAGCTTACAGTGAGCTGAGATCGCACGACTGCACTCCAGCCTTGGCGACAGTCTCAAAAAAACAAAACAAAACAAAAAAACTCTTTATCAATTACCCAGTCTCAGATATGTCTTTATTAGCAGCCTGGGAATCAACTAATACACACTGTATTAATGTATTAATACACAAATTTAAAAAGTTGCTAAATATGTGAAACTACATTCTGTCTTCCCGTTAGTGTTAGGAAGATCAGATAGGCACTACAAGAGCATTTTCTTGCTGAATGGTATCTAAATTCCCTCTTATCAATGGCAATTACTCTGTTGGACTGCTAACACTGCAGGGCAAAAATCCTAACATGTATGAGTCTTGTAGCAGAACAACCTGGAAAAAAAAAAAGAGACAAACATTTCTGAGCAAAACTGCAAGCTTTTTAAACAAATAGTTTGTTTTCATCAGTTCACATCATGTAGGTCATTTCATCCAACCTCACTGGCACATAAGTCGTATGTATTGAGCTAGGCATGGTGGCTTATGCCGGTAACCCTAGCACGTCGGGAGGCGGAGGCAGGCACATCACGAGATCGAGACCATCCTGCCCAACATAGTGAAACCCCAGCTCTACTAAAAATGCAAAAATTAGCTGGGTGTGGTGGCGGGCTCCTGCAGTCCTAGCTACTCAGGAGACTGAGGCAGGAGAATCACTTGAACCTGGGAGGCAGAGGTTGCAGTGAGTCAATATCGCACCACTGTACTCCAGCCTGGTGACAGAGTGAGACTCTTTATTAAAAAAAAAAATGGCC
>NW_016843940.1:5819-6950 GCF_001698545.2 Rhinopithecus bieti | reverse complement strand
ATAAAAAAACAAACACAAAAACCAAACACACACAAAATTTTCCATTTCTCACAATGCAAATTAGGCTTTTTGCAAAGTCAGAAATGAAGGACAAGTGCACTTGCATTTTTTATTTAGTACTCTTGTAATTTAAATACCAAACAATAAATCTTTTCATATGCTATCAATATTCAATTTAGTCAACAAAATGCAATAAAACCTCAAGTTGCCAGACTGGAAATTAATTATAGGATCTCATTGTCCTATAAAACCTATTTTATAACTTTATTGTTACAAAATACAAAAATATTGTTATTTGTTATTTTCTGAAGAACATCAGTTCTTCAAGTAACCCTACAAATCTGCAGATAATTGCATTTGCAATCTCTTGTTTTATGGGCTGATGATTAACAAGCATAGTTACTATATAGTCTTCCAATTTTCAATTACATATATTAAAGAAAATAATGTGATTCCAGTAGGACTTCAAACCAAGTTTTTAAACTTTTTTTTTTTTTTCTATCCCATATCCTTTCCTCATTTCCCACCATCCCCAGTTTCAAGATGTCGCTCTGAGATAAACTTTACATCCTTGGAATGTTTTCTTTCCTCCACTCCCTTTCTTATCCCATTCTATGCTCCCATGCCTTATGCACATTTGTTTACCTAGATGCTTGATAAACACACACCATACTCACTCATCTGGTCAACTATTTCCTTAGAAGCTTCAGGGGCCACATGCTGATACAGACCAGACACCTCTAGCCACAATGGCACCAGCCCCTTAATAATTCAAGACAAGCCACTGAAGTGGGTCACAACACCTGACACTTCCTAGCCACCCTGCCTATTCTGCATTCCAAACCCTCTCTTTAAAACCCCACATTCCCTCTACAAATGGAAGAGTAGGAATTTTGGAAAGAATTCCACCCACTCCTCCCCTTACTAGCATGGGAAAGCAAATCTTGCTCTCTTTATATTGCACCTTACTCTTGTTATTATGGCTTCTTTCTACAAGTGACCAGCGGCCAGACCTTTTGCCAGGTGCAGTCTCTTTCCTTTGTGATTAACATGTGAAAGGAAAATAAATCTTGGGACCCCCCCAAGCCATGAAGCCAAAAGAAAAAGTCAAGCTGGGAACTGCATCAGGCA
>NW_016843940.1:0-1080 GCF_001698545.2 Rhinopithecus bieti | reverse complement strand
AAAAAAAAAAAAAAAAAAAAAGCGTTAGCCTAGCCATTTTCCCAGCTTTTTACAAATATTATGTGGTGAAAATGAAACTAATGAGTATTCTGATGTTTATGGTTTAACCGTAGCTTTTTTTTAGCCATTTTTTTTTCTGTCTTTCATTAATGCCTCTAATTGATGGCTGAATATGTCCTTCTGTAAAACAAATCTTGTACCCTCAAATTACCAGGAATCTTCTGAGAAAATAAAATTAGGCAAATAAGAAACGAATTAGTGCCTAGTGGTAGTTCAGAACTGTATTTTAAATTACCTAGGTGATTTTCCATACCTGTGGTGGGAGTAATGGCAGTCTGATGTAAGAAAGCAGCATCCCCAGTTCTCCTTGCCTATTCTGCACATCATGCCCCACCCACTGCATTAGAGCATGAAAAATGGTCTCTTCATCAGGCACATTAATGTCATCACTGCACAGAAGTTTTGAAATTTCATTAGCTGGAAGCAGGAGGAATTCTTGGTTTTTTATTACCTCAATGAAGTGTTCCTAGAAAAGAAAGGTCATCCACTAAAACTCTGCACTTTAGAAATGTCTTAATGGAATAAGCATATCAAAGCATTTCATGTTCTTAAACTTCAGAAAATGCAAGAGACACAGATGTATCCACTTATAAAAAATAGGTGCTCCTGCTACCCGTGACATGGATAACAGGGAGCCTTCTGAAGCTGAGAGGCCAAATGCTTCCAGTGGGAATTATTTATAGAACACACAAGGTTAGCTTTAACTGCTTCACAGCCCACACAGGCAGAGTGTTGGAGTCAAAAGCGGCACTTTTTGCTCCCGGCTGCTCTATGTGACAACAGCAGCTCATGACTTCAGAGCTGACTGTCTAGTTGGTCTTCAGCCAAAAGTCATAAGAAAAGGCTGGAACTTTTAAGGTGGTGGCTATCTTGAAAACGTAGGAGAGTTAACTCTGGCTATGTATGTGAGGCAGAAAGAAACTGAATTCCTTAGAGATAAGAAAAAAAAATGATGAAAACTTTCCTTTTATGGAAAAGTATGATCTTCTATTGACCAAGAGAAAAGTACTCTTTTACAAT
>NW_016843939.1:0-2174 GCF_001698545.2 Rhinopithecus bieti | reverse complement strand
AAAAAGTCTTATGTCACTCTGTGTAAGGTAAGATAGAGCCTGGCCCTTTGGGCAGTACACTGAAAGGTGGGGATGTTGGGGGCATATTCCATTTCACCCTCCCTCCTGGAGGACAGATCTCAATGCTGTGCTGTCTCTAAGCCTCTCACAGCTATGCTGGCCTTGGGAAAGTGCCTGTCCCCTTAGCTGCCCCAGGGATCTGGACTGTGCAGTTCTTTTGGCACTTTCTGTAAAATGAGGTAGAAGCCAACTCTGTGGGTATTATACTGAAGGAAAAAGAAAAAAAAAAAAACAGGGACATTGGATTTTTGCCACACCATCTCCTCCAGCCCCTCAAATAGACTCCCAATCCCAATCTCACTGTTCAGCTATACAGCTTGGGTGAGGGGCTGATGCAAGTAAAGTGAAATTGCTCTTCTTACCCAATTCAGTGCAGCTGATCTTGATTTTATGCTTGTCTACAGTACTGTAACTTCCTAACTGGATTCTAGACTTCTCATAAAGGTATTTTATTACTTATGTCATTGTTAAATCTGTGTTTTTGTGGGAAATGAGGGTTGAGACTTCCTTTTCTGCCACCTTACTATTGTCACTCTCCAGGTGATTCAGATGAATGCTAAAGTTTGGAGCCACTTGTCTAGAGTGTTTCTTGGACTCAACCAGCTGCAAAAACTTAGGACTCTACTAGATATTTGTTTAACTAAGGCAGTGTTTCTGAAACTTACCTGATCATAAAAATCACCTGCAGTGATTTTAAGATCCCTCACAGATCATAATTAAGCAGTTCTTGAGGGAGGGAAGGCCAAGAAATTTTATTTTTAACAAACATCCTTGGTTTGTGACTTTTGTGATCAGGTAAGTTGGGGAAACACTTTACCAAAAACTATGAAGATTAGAGACAGAGTGTGTAGACAGTAACCATTTCACAGAGCAGAAAACAGTGTTATAGAGAAACCAAGTATAAGTAAGGGAAGTAAGCAATTTAAAAGAGAACCCAAAAGGCTAAGAATTATCTGAATATTTCTAAACTGAATGAAATGAACTTTGTTGTCATTTTGAGTGCTGAGACTAAGATATTCTCTTCTGAAAAGGTTGCTCTGAACTTTTTTACAGCATTTCAAATCAAGAACTTGGTAGATAAAAGGGCTAGTTGAAATGAGTCTTACATATCAATAACATCTATTCCTTAGGCAGGAGTCTCCTGCTCTTGGACTCAGAGAGCTTGAAGCAGGCACAGAGGAGGTGCTCTTAAATTCCTTCACTGCTGGATTAGGCAGATTTCAAAGATGTTGTTAGGCTAAGGCCTCACTTTTAGAAGTAACTATCAGCCGGATGCAGTGGCTCATGCCTGTAATCCCAGCCCTTTGGAAGGCTGAGGCAGGTAGATTACGAGGCCAGGAGTTCGAGACCAGCCTGGACAATATGGTGAAACCCTGTCTCTACTAAAAATACAAAAATTAGCCAGGTGTGGTGGTGCATGCCTGTAATCCCAGCTACTCAGGAGGCTGAGGCAGGAGAATTGCTTGAACCTGGGAGGAAAGGTTACAATGAGCTGAGATTGTGCCACTATACTCCAGCCTGGGCAACAGATCAAGACTCTGTCTTAAAAAATAAAAATAAATAAAAAATAACTGTCACAACTGACTTAGTTTTCTTACTGCTGAAACTGCATTCCCAATTGATTTTAATTAAATATACATCTTTATATCAGAAAAATTATGTCTGCCCATTATAAAATATTCAATAAAATATGTATAAAATCTAAAATCCTGTGGTACCCCTTTCTTCTCTGCCCTAGCCCAAACTTAATCATTGCTGACACTTTGGAGAATATTTTCTGATTTTAAGTACATATATTAATACATACAGAGTTTTGTAAATAAAATTATTATTGATGTATTCCATAGTTCTTCAGTAAACCTAGGTCCTGAATAGTCATATGTATCTTTACATATCTATGCAGTTCTTTTGGGCACTAGGTGATTTTAAATGTTTAACATTTACCAAATGTATTTGAACACTTTAAACATTAGGATGTATTTTAACTGAATATCTACAAGAGAACAAGGCAGATAATGTGTGCTTGGTTTGATAGAGACTAAAAAATGTCTCCTAAATAGAATATTACTGCAAGAAATTATATAAATAATGTATTGCATTTAAAATCTTTATAC
>NW_016843938.1:0-560 GCF_001698545.2 Rhinopithecus bieti | reverse complement strand
TAAAAAATCCAATAGTGTATTAAACATTTTTCACTCATTTGCCATACTTGACAGTGCAAATACAAATCTGGTCTAATGTACAGACTCTCAAGCAACAATGTACAGCCTTCTTCGTCCTCCATGCTAAGAGATGTAAAAGCTTAAGGGTCAAACAATACCAAATGTATAGGCTTCAAAACCATCTAAGTTAGGGCATTCTCTAGTTTTAACTAAGATACACCTGGAACACTGACAAGGGATCACTTACATAGAATAATGTGAAGTAAATTTTTTGAAAATAAATTTTAGTGGAACAATCCTGAAGGAACACCAGGAGAACAGCAGGTTACCAGTAAGGTGTCAGCCAATTTGTTCCAGCCACTTTTGAATCCATGTTCTATAATCTAAAATTTAGTTCTCTTTCCCTAAGCTGAGAGCTTCCTATCATGTCAGTATCTATGTTATGAAGAAAAGGAGACTTAGGTGAGATGTTTCTATTTATCACAACAGCTGCATCAATTGCCTAGGACCTCAACAGCTTCATGAAAGTCTGGGAAATGTTCATGCATAAGGTTATTGCC
>NW_016843937.1:0-825 GCF_001698545.2 Rhinopithecus bieti | reverse complement strand
AGGAGGTTTCCTCAGAGCTGAGCGCATTCAGCCCAAGGGGGCCTGGCCTGGGTTTCTCTTCCGGTATTGAGGTTGTTGGTAGATGAGGCAGGTGGCCGCTGTGCCTCACCAGGAGTCCTCCCCACCTGGGAGTGAGGTCACACCAGGGACTGGGGCCAGATGGCCGGAGAATGGGCTTGCTAATGGTTGGTCGAGCGTTGTGCCCGCCTCCACCTCAGTAAACAGCTCTGATAAGACACAGAATTGAAGACTCGAGAAGGGGCTGGGGCCCGCGGCGGGCCTCTCCTGCCAAGAGAGAGGAACGCGAACGTCCACAGGAATAAATAGATGGACGCTGGCATTGAAGCTGGAGTATTCACAAGGCCTGACGTGGAAGCAGCCCACAGCTGTCCGCCAGCGATGGGTGGGTGTGTGGACCACCGTGGCCGCCGTACAGTGGAGTGGGGTTCAGCCTGAGAGAGGAGCAGCACGCCGCAGCACCGTGCTGTGTGGAAGAGCCAGACACGCAAGACAGATGCGGCCCCTCTCCTGTGCAGGGCACACGGCAGCGAGTCCCGAGGGACAGAAAGGAGTTGAGAGGCTGCAGGGCCCTGCCGGGGGAGTGCATGGTGACTGCCGTGGGCTCTGGGGCTTTTTGAGGTTGTTGTAAAGTTGATTGTGGTGATGGTGGCGAAACTGAATATACTAAATATCATTGCATCGTACACTTTACATGGGGGAATGTTGTGGCAGGGGATCGCATCTCAGTGAAGCTGTTTTAAGAAAAAAGTGTGGGCCCTGGGGCGTAAGCCCTGGTCTGGCCGTGGGAGGCCGTGCCTCCTGGGG
>NW_016843936.1:0-543 GCF_001698545.2 Rhinopithecus bieti | reverse complement strand
AAAAAAAAAAAAAGACAAAAAACAAGACAAAACAAAAAGTAGAGAGAATACTGTAATGAACCTCAGTGGATCCACTGCCCAGACTCACCAATCACCAACTCATAGCTAGTCTCATTCTGCCTATAACCCTACCCACTTCCCTCACTCCCAGTATTCTGAAGCATATCTATTATATCATTTCATCCTTAAGTATTTCAGTATCTACTCCTAAAAGGTCAGGACTCTTTTAAAAGATTACAACAATATCATTTTATCATTTCTTGGTTTATTTAATGATTTACTGGTGATTGGTATTTGATACTAAAACTTAACCAAATCTGATTCTTGGTGGGATTTCATACTTATTATCTTTTGTTTTACACAAAATATTTGTCAATAAATGAATGAAGCCCAACAATAATTTAATTGAGTTGCTTTATGACTTTGTTTCAGAGTGTTGCTTTCTTAAGAATGCAGAGAAAAATCAGTTTTCAGAACTCACAGAGGTCTGCTGACCCCTTCAATAGAAAGATTTGGAATTTTTAAAGCATCTGGCAGGGCAAA
>NW_016843935.1:0-560 GCF_001698545.2 Rhinopithecus bieti | reverse complement strand
AGCTTGAAATCACTGTTTTGCGGCATCTGAGGAAGGACATTTGAGAACGATCATTAGAATATGGCGAAAAAAAATCCTCAGGTAAAATCCAGAAGGAAGCTTTCTGTGAAACTGCTTTGTGTCATCTTAATTCCTCTCACTCAGATAAGCCTCTCTTTTCAATGGGCAGTTTTCTAGTCCTTTGTATGTTTAGCATGTGAGGGGATATTCGGGAGCATTTTGAGGCTAATGGTGAAAGAGGAAATATGTTCAGACCGAAACTGGAGAGAAGTTTTCTGAGGAACTGCTTTGTGATGTGTGCATTCCAGTCACAGTGTTATATCTCTTTTTTCAGACAACGTCAGGGAAATCCTTTTGGAGAAACAGATACCAAGTGATATTCGGGAGCATGTTGATGCTGATGGTGAAAAGGGAAATAGCGTCAGACAAAACCTGGAAGTAAGCTTTCTAGGAAACTACTCTGTGATATATGTAATCATCTCTCATAGATAAAGCTTTCTTTACATTATGCAGTTTGGAAACTCTCATGGACGGATCCACAAAGGGACCTTCGGGAGCAC
>NW_016843934.1:0-859 GCF_001698545.2 Rhinopithecus bieti | reverse complement strand
AAAAAAAAGAAATGATGGGCCTCATTTGGCCCATGGGCCATAATTTGCCAGTAGTTATGAATTCTCAGGGGCAAGCCTCTGTCTCCCTGTCAGAGCTGAGGCTGAGAAGGTCAGCTTTCTCTGTTGTTTTTTTTTTTTTTTTTTTTTTTTTTTTTTGAGACGGAGTCTCGCTCTGTCGCCCAGGCTGGAGTGCAGTGGCTGGATCTCAGCTCACTGCAAGCTCTGCCCCCCGGGTTTACGCCATTCTCCTGCCTCAGCCTCCCAAGTAGCTGGGACTAAAGGCGTCCGCCACCTCGCCCGGCTAGCTTTTGTATTTTTTTTAGTAGAGACGGGGTTTCACCGTATTAGCCAGGATGGTCTCGATCTCCTGACCTCGTGATCCGCCCGTCTCGGCCTCCCAAAGTGCTGGGATTACAGGCTTGAGCCACCGCACCCGGCCTGTTGTTCTTATTTCTTATTCACAGTCACTGAGGGGCAACCCTTTGGAGCCCCGCTTTCTGCAGGAAGTCCTTGGAGGCGCGCCGCATTTCCATGCACCCGAGAGCCTTACACCCTCCCCACCGAAGCTGGCTTTGGGGGCGGAGGTTGTTTATCCACCTGAGTTTGGGTTTCACTTCCTGCGTTGGCCCTTGTGGCTTCCTTGCTATTATGTCAGTGCAGCAGCATGTTCGAAAGATGTCTGAAACAGCATGGAACAGCATTTAAATTTTTATCAGGAGGGATGTTTGCCTTCATTTGGAAAACGGCAGTCTGATTGCATGTGTGTGTGTTTTTACATTAATCCTGTTTTTTAAAATTAATCATAGATGTTTTGTGTCCTAAAACATTCCCACTTAGATTTAAAAAAGAAGAAAAGGTG
>NW_016843933.1:0-562 GCF_001698545.2 Rhinopithecus bieti | reverse complement strand
AGTTATTGAAATGAAAGTGTTATTGTATTCCATTGGTAGTCACTGAGGGGAATTAATATGGAGAGTAGGTGATAAGAATTCCCAAGTTGCCAACAAGAGAATTTCCTGGAAATGCCAAAAACTGTTACCTTGGCTTAAACTTAACTTCAATGACCAAAATTCAGGTATGTGAATTCTACGACGGTTGACTGCTAAAACTCCACCTGCCACTTTTTTTCTTTTCTTTTCTTTTCTTTTTTTTTTTTTTGAGACGGAGTCTTGCTGTGTTGCCCAGGCTGGAGTGCAATGGCATGATCTTGGCTCACTGCAACCTCCACCTCCCAGGTCTAAGCGATTCTGCCTCAGCCACCCAAGTAGCTGGGATAACAGGCGCCTGCCACCATGCCCAGCTAATTTTTGTATTTTTTTAGTAGAGATGGGGTTTCCCATGTGGGTCTGGCTGGTTTTGAACTCCTGACCTCACATGATCCACCCACCTCAGCCTCCCAAAGTGCTGGGATTACAGGTGTGAAACACCACCCCGGACCTTTTATTTTATTTTATTTTATTTTATTTTATTTTA
>NW_016843932.1:0-860 GCF_001698545.2 Rhinopithecus bieti | reverse complement strand
AAACATTTTCAATGGCTGGGCACGTTGGCTCATGCCTGTAATCCTAGCACTTCGGGAGGCCAAGGTGGGAGGATCACTTGAGCCTAAGAGTTGCAGACCAGCCTGGGCAACATGGCAAAACCCTATCTTGAACTCCTGGCCTCAAGTGCTCTGCCCACTTCGGCCTCCTAAAGTGCTGGGATACTGTACCTGGCCAGAAACCTTGTCTTTACAAAACACACACAAAAATCAGCAGGGTGTGGTGGTAGTACATGCCGCCCCAGTTACTCCAGAGACTGAGTTGGGAGAATAGCTTAAGCCTGGAAGGTGGAGGTTGCAGTGAGTCGAGATCATGCCATTGCACTCCAGCCTGGGTAACAGACCAAGACCCTGTCTCAAAAAACCAACCAACCAACCAAGAAAAAAAACAAAAACAAAAAAACAAAAAAAACAGAGTAAGCCAGGCTTGGTGGCTCATGTGTGTAATTCCAGCATGTTGAGAGGCAAGGGTGTGAGAATCACTTGAGCCCAGGAATTTGAGACCTGCCTGAACACCACAGTGAGTCTCCTTTTCTATTTATATCAAAAAATAAAAATTAAAAGAGTACCTCAGAGTCACATGTCATTATTATAGATACAACCATTACCTACAAGGGGATGAAGTTTGTTCCAGCAAAGTGAGAATTGATGATATCTCTTCAGATGTAGTTGTTTAATCTCATGAATCAACATCCGTTTTGTTGATTCAATGGTACAAATATAAAGTTCCATGAAAGAAAACAATCCTGGTTTTAGATTGGTCAGTAGGGTGACTATAGTTTACAGTAATCTATTACGTATTCAAAATTGCTAGAAGAAAAGAATTTAGATCGTTCTAGTAC
>NW_016843931.1:0-1205 GCF_001698545.2 Rhinopithecus bieti | reverse complement strand
CTCTCTCTCTTCATTCAACTTTATCCTAAAACATCATACAAATTACAATCTATTGGTTTTAGTTTGACTCCTCAGCTAGGTTACTCAAACAATGAAAGACTACTTTTAATCTCTGAAGATGTTTCTTTATCTTGATTTTTGATTCCTAATCAATGAATACTTGTCTAAATTTAGTATGAAGTTCACACATATCTTTTTTCTTTTTTGGATTACTTTGCCAATCAACAATGTTCTTCTTTTAGCAGTTATTGGTTATTTCTACTGATCTCTGCTGAGAGTTTATTTTCAGACACTTTCATACTACACTTTGAAAATACTGTTTTCCAAGCTGTGAATTCACTGTATCTATGCAGAAAGGAGTGATTTGTTTCTTGTATGGCATGATGTTTTTATATCCTGTGAGAACCATCAATTCCACATTTGAATGATTCCTTCATGACATGAGCTGCTCTAACTAAAGAAAAGTGTACATTAAAAATATATGTCCGATTAAGGCATACAATCTCTTAAGCAGTCAGGTAACAAACAAATCTTTCTGAGTTCCAATTACTGTATTACATTATGTCAATACTTAGTGTCAAAGTATATTACAGAAAAAGGCCGGGGTCTTCTCAGAAAGGGCTTTGCAATAAAATGGGTGGCAAGAAACTGCATCTGTGTATACAGAAGCACAGGAAACAAAACAAAACAAAACCAAACAAAAAATAGTGCCTAATCCTAGGTGGCTGAAAAGTAATATCTAACAGAATATGAAGAAAACCCACTATTTATTTCTTAGGCCAGACAAGGAGCCCTGGCTTTCTCTGGCATAGCTGCAGCCTATATAATTATACCTCTTTCAATGTCAATTACTGTTTGTATATCCATAAAAAGAATGGTACAATGGTGACAGAGATGAAGAGCAGATCTCTTAAATAAACATGTAAAAAAAAACAAAGTAAGGAAAAATAATAAAAACAGGTCTACTGCTATTAATGCCACTGTTCTTGAAAAAAGTAAAACAGAGATCATTAATATCCATAAGAGCCAGAATAATGTCTCTAGTTTTGATCCAACATTTTTCAAACCATGGAGCCCTTTTAGAATCTGTTGATGACTGCAGACTCTCATATATACACACTCATAAAATTGTGCTCACAATTTTAGGGGGTTATTCCATAGTCGTATTGAAAGCCCATAGATTTCAGGATAGGAATAACAATGTT
>NW_016843930.1:0-1943 GCF_001698545.2 Rhinopithecus bieti | reverse complement strand
CTAGAGAGGAAGTGTGAGCTTGCATCAGAGTCTCACAAAGGGGTACATGGCCCCATAATGAGGTTAAGAACCAATGATCAAAACCCACTATGTCATCTTGCATATGGAGAAACTAAGACCTACACAAGGGACTTTTTCAGAACCATAATCTTTGACCAGAGTTTCTATTTCTCCTCTCAACAGAGGACTGATTACAGTGAGCAGCAACCTCAGCTACGTCATCGAGCCCCTCCCTGACAGCGAGGGCCAACACCTTATTTACAGATCTGAACATCTCAAGCCGCCCCCGGGAAACTGTGGGTTCGGGCACTCCAAGCCCAGCACCAGGGACTGGGCTCTTCAGTTTACACAACAGACCAAGAAGCGACCTCGCAGGGTGAGTTTTGAGGCTTTCAGTGCAGAAATCAACCTGGGGACAGGCCTGTCCCCTCTGAGGTTGCTTACTTTGAATCCAGGAGTATTTCTAAATTGAAGGGTGATGCCTAATAAGAAGGAAATAGAGTTTTTCTTTTATTCTAAGTCATTGTTGAGTGTGAAATACCCTCATAATAGAATAACTGCTTTTGGGGAAAACACCACTACCTTTAAAACACTCAGATGCTGACTTCAGAAAACTTAAAAAGTGGAAAGAAGGCTGGGCGCCATGGCTCATGCCTATAATCCTAGCACTTTGGGAGGCTCAAGCAGGCAGATTGCTTGAGGCCAGGAGTTTGAGTCCAGCCTGGGTAACATGGCGAAACCCCATCTCTACTAAAAGTACAAAAATTAGCTGGGCGTGGTGGCTGGGTACCTGTAGTCCCAACTACTTGGGAGGCTGAGGCACGGGAATCACTGGAACCCGGGAGGCGGAGATAGCAGTGAGTCGAGATGGCACCACTGCACTCCAACCTGGGTGACAGAGCGAGACCCTGCCTCAAAAAAAGAAAAATAAAAAAGTGGGAAAGAAAAGTATGCCTTCCCTGTTGGAATAGACACTACACCATATGCACACAGTCCTCATATTGATTCATACTGAAAACAGCAGGTGTTTTGAGGTTTTGAGGTTTCGAGGTTCTGTGGGAACGTGGCGGTTAGCACACTCCCTCTCATACGCTGGCTTCTGTCCTGCCTGTGCTCACCAGCTCATCTCAGTATTTTCTGAGAATAAAGGACTGAATCCAGTGTCCCAGAGCAGCCTCCAGCAATAACCAAATGGCAGTGGAAGGTGTTACGTGAGTGACGGCCACCACAGCCAAGAACATCTCTACTGCCCAATGACAAAATCATTATGGAGGTAGCTGCTGCTTCTCCAGCAGCTCTGTTTCTTAGCAGTTTTTTAAAAATGAGGCCAAGTCCACTATTTCTACAGCGCTGATCTGTTTCTCTTTCTTAGATGAAAAGGGAAGATTTAAACTCCATGAAGTATGTGGAGCTTTACCTCGTGGCTGATTATGCAGAGGTAAGGGGGAGGCAGTGGGTTTTACAGAAAAACTGCTCTCTTGGTAGCTTCCATTTCAGGCTCCAGACTGCTCTGGGGAAATGTTGCCTATTCATCTTTCTCCAGTTCATGTATGATTTTGACCTTAAGTCTGACCAAGGGCTGGGCGCGGCAGCTCACGCCTGTAATCCCAACACTTTGGGAGGCCAAGGTGGGTGGATCACCTGAGGTCAGGGGTTTGAGACCAGCCTGGCTGACATGGTGAAACCCCGTCTTTACTAAAAATACAAAATTAGCTGGGAATTGTGGTGCATGCCTGTAATCCCAGCTACATGGGAGGCTGAGACAGGAGAATTGCCTGAACCTGGGAGGCAGAGGTTGCAGTGAGCTGAGATCATGCCACTGCACTCCAGCCTGAGCAACAAGAGCAAAACTCCATCTCAAAGAAAAAATAAATCTGACCAAAGGCTCTTTTTGCCATTTTAAACATGGCTGGGGGGAACTCCCCTCACTCCCCCCACCCTTT
>NW_016843929.1:0-1206 GCF_001698545.2 Rhinopithecus bieti | reverse complement strand
AGTTTCGCTCTTGTTGCCCAGGCTAGAGTGCAATGGCACAATCTGAGCTCACCGCAACCTCTGCCTCCTGGGATCAAGTGATTCTCCTGCCTCAGCCTCCCAAGTAGCTGGGATTACAGACATGCGCCATCATGCCCGGCTAATTTTGTATTTTTAGTAGAGATAGGGTTTCTCCATGTTGGTCAGGCTGGTCTCGAACTCCCGACCTCAGGTGATCCACCCGTCTTGGCCTCCCAAAGTGCTGGGATTACAGGAATGAGCCACTGCGCCCATCCTGTTTTCTTAATCTGACTTCTTAGATGTTCCACCTGGAGCTCCTAGGATTTAATATTTCTAAGTTCTGGAATATGTCCACTCTGGTCTACCTGACCCTGTCACAAATTGCACCTTGAAATGAAATTGCTCTGGTCACAAAGGTCTCTTGCTACCTGCCTGTGATTACACAGTGTAGCAGGTGTATAGACTGTCCAAGGAAGCCTCTGGTATTTATTATATTGAGTCTCAGTTTCCTTATCAGAATAAAACAAATAATAACATTTGCTTTTTGATTAGATATATAAATATAGTATCTAGAACAGAGTAGATATTAAATGAATTACAGTATTTTCTTTTTACACTTTGGTTTAAGCAACAGGGTGTTGTAGAAAAAAATGAGATTTAAAGTTAAGACAAAGTTCCTGGTTGAGTGTGGTGGCTCATGCCTGTAATGTCAGCACTATGAGAGGCCAAGGTGGGAGGAACACTTGAGTTTAGGAGTTTGAGACCAGCCTGGACAACATGGTGAGACTCTGTCACTACAAAAAATTTTAAAAATTAGCCAAGTGTGGTGGTGTGCACCCATGGTTTCAGCAACTTGGAAGGCTGAAGTGAACTGCTTGAGCCCAGGAAGTTAAAGCTGAAGTAAGCTGTAATCATGCCAAAGCATTCCAGCCTGGGCAACAGAGCAAGACCTTGTCTTAAAAAAAAAAAAAATTTACACAAGAATACGCCATTAAGAACTCTGGTGGCCGGGTACGGTGGCTCACACCTGTAATCCCAGCACTTTGGGAGACCAAGGCAGGTGGATCACGAGGTCAGGAGTTTGAGACCAGCCTGGCCAACATGGTGAAACCCCATCTCTACTAAATACACACAAAAAAAATTTAGCCAGGCATGGTAGTGCATGCCTGCAGTCCCAGCTACTCGGAAGGCTGAGGCAGGAGAATC
>NW_016843928.1:0-624 GCF_001698545.2 Rhinopithecus bieti | reverse complement strand
CTGCCCGGATTGGAGTGCAATGGCGTGATCTCAGCTCACTGTAACCTCTGCCTCCTGGGTTCAAGGGATTCTCCTGCTTCAGCCTCCCAAGTAGCTGAGCCACACTCAGCTAATTTTGCATTTTTAGTAGAGATGGGGTTTCACCATATTGGTCAGGCTGGTCTCAAACTCCCGAACTCAGGTGATCTGCCCTCCTTGGCCTCCCAAAGTGCTGGGATTACAGGCATGAGCCACCATGTCCAGCCAACCTCTGTATCTTTCATTACGTTGAGAGGACCTCCTTTTCTTACTTCTGGGACTCACTAAATCCAAGAGTCCCTCTGAGGAGGATGCGTGTGTGCTGGGCTCCCACTCACCTCTGGGCCCAGCCTTTTGCATGGTTTCTGGAATTAAGGCCAAATAATATGTATCAAATTGATTGGATTTGATGACTCTCCTATCCCCCCCATTTCTTCCATATATAAAGCTGACTAGTTTCTTTTCTGTTTGTTTTTTGCATGTGCTTACTTTTAATCTTAATTTTATTTGTGTTTGATGTTTAAATTCAGGGGTCCATCTGTAGGTTTGTTACATAGGTAACAAACTATGTAACATGGTTTGTTACATAGTTTCTATGTAACATGG
>NW_016843927.1:0-1486 GCF_001698545.2 Rhinopithecus bieti | reverse complement strand
AGTATGATCTAATCTAATAAAACTGGAGGGAACTTAACAAGGCCTATTTGTTCAGATTCCCCTCTGTGACTCTGTGTTTTCAGACATAAGAATGTTTCTTTATCTGGGTGAAGGGAGTGCAGTTCTCAAATGAAGGTCTTATGACTTGCTACAGAGGAGAAGGGTGAGGGGAAAGTGAGAATGACCTTCTTGCTTCTGTTGTTTTCTTAAATGTCAAGGTCCCATATTTTCGAATAGTACGTCCTGGTCTCCATCATTATTGTACTACTATGGTCTTCTAGAAACTTCCTTTTCCTTTAAAAGTTATACAAATCCAGGCACCATGACTCACCTCTGCAATCCCAACACTCAGGAGGCCAAGGAGGGAAGATTGCTTGAGCCCAGGTGTTTAAGACCAGCCTAGGCAACATAATGAAACCCCATTTCCACAAACAATACAAAATTAGTCAGGCATGGTGGCATGTACCTATAATCCCAGGTACTCAGGAGGCTGAGGTAGGAGGACTGCTTGAGCCCAACTGGTTGAAGCTGCAGTGAGCCGTGATTGTGCCACTGCACTCCAACCTGGCAAGAGAATGACACCTTGTCTTAAAAAAGAAAGTTATGCAAATTGACAGATTGTTGGTATCATTATCATTGTTTCTTAGTTTGTGTTAGGCTCTAGTATTTTAAATAGTTTTCTCCCATATATCTCAATATATGTCATTTTTTGCCTTAGGCAAATGTTTAGAGACATGAGTGCTATATTAGCTCAGTAAAATTTTAAGAGTCTGTCCCTTAACAAATATTTCAAAATCCCCTTTTCTGTATTGGGGTATGGAAACTAACATGTACCAAAAGTTTAGTTTGATGATAATTTGTTGATTGCCTACTGTACACTACATATGGATACTTTAACGTCAACAGATCTTGGCTCCAAGAGAACAGCAGTACATAAATTTAGATTCAGGCTTTATTTTCTCCCTATTGCCCCAATTATTTCATTTTTTAAGTATTTTCCACATATGATCATGGCAATTATAGTACTAAATCTATAGTGTCTAATACACTTTTCAAGCATTGGGAGGATACTATATTTTATTTGTCAAATTCAGCTTTTTTCAATATTATTTAAGTGTTATACAGAAGATATTAAGAGTTGGCAGCAGATTTTGTTACATTTGCCTATTGGCTGTTAATATAAAGAGTAGTTTTATTTTGTGATTTTTTCTTGATGATTAATTAATTCTGATAATTCCCAATACAATATGATACAGCAGGATTTCTTTCAGTACAAAGAAACACAGTGTTTATTCTACTGTAAACACTGTTAATGCAGTTTTCTCTGAAGAATGCTTTGTTTCTTCTGAATTGGGGAACACCAGCAAGCCTTTTAGCCATAGGAACATAAGAAATTCTTGTGGTCACAGAGCAAAGGTAATCTTTTGTCTTTTCTTTTTTTTCTTTCTTTCTTTTTTTTTTTTTTTTGGTTGTTGTTGTTTGTTTG
>NW_016843926.1:0-860 GCF_001698545.2 Rhinopithecus bieti | reverse complement strand
AAAGCTGTCAGACACAGTCGTTTGCGTCTGCAGAGGTTTCTGCTGCTTTGTTGTTGTTGTTGTTGATTAGCTCTGCTGTGTTCTCCAGAGGTGGAGTCTACAGAGACAGGCAGGTTTCCTTGAACTGCTGTGAGCTCCACCAAGTTCGAGCTTCCCAGCAGCTTTGTTTACCTACTTAAGCCTCAGCAATGGTGGGAACCCCTCCCCCAGCTTCACTGCTTCCTTGCACTTAGATCACAGACTGCTGTGCTAGCAATGAGCAAGGCTCCGTGGGTGGGCATGGGACCCTCCCAGCCAGAGGTGGGATATAATCTCCTGGTGTGCCAGTTTGCTAAGACCCTTGTTACAGCGCAGTATTGGGGTGGGAGTTACCCGATTTTCCAGTTGTTGCATGTCTCAGTTCCCCTGGCTAGGAAAAGGGATTCCCTTCCCCCTTGTGCTTCCCAGGTGAGGTGATGCCTCGCCCTGCTTCAGCTCTCACTCGTTGGGCTGCAGCAGCTGACCAGCACTGATTGTCCGGCACGCCCTAGTGAGATGAACCCAGTACCTCAGTTGAAAATGCGGAAATCACCTGTCTTCTGTTTTGCTTGTACTGGGAGCTGGAGACTGGAGCTGTTCCTATTCGGCCATCTTGCTCTGCCCAATCATTAATTTTATACCTTCTTTCTAGTTTTTATCTGAGGATATTTCCTTTGTCACCATAGGCTTCAATGAGATCCAAAATATCCCTTCTCAGTTTCCCCAGAAACAAAGCTATAAAACTGATTGATGGAAAGAATCGTGTAACTCTGTGAGATGAATTCACAAATAGCAAAGCAGTTTCTCAGAAAGTTTCTTTTTTTTTGTCTGAGGATAGTTCA
>NW_016843925.1:0-1165 GCF_001698545.2 Rhinopithecus bieti | reverse complement strand
TTTGATATTTGACAAACTTTCAAAAATCAAATTATAAATTATGTCTTTCTGACCAAATTAATCTTTTAAATATTAGGTGCCTTAAAGTCCCAAACTGACATATTTGGCTTATTTGATATAAAAGTCATACAGGAAGCATTGTCAATATGAAATGGTGTTTGAGTTACTTTGGACTGTATTTGTTTAAATATGTTGTTATTAGTATGTCTTCCAAAATTATGAAAAACTTCTATAGTTCTGATATGATTTAGTGTATATTATTAATAGTTATAATTTTTATGTTAACCTGTTGTATGCCACAGAAGTAACCAAAATTCTTATTCAATTATGGCTTTAATAGTGGCTGTCCTAAGACTTTTTGTCATCCACAGACAATTGTTGTCTTGTTTTGATCCTTTACAAAAGGTGGTTTATAATCAGCTATGGGACTTTGACAGGTGCTCCTGAATGCAGTTTGCTAAAACTTTGGCGATTGTGACATTAGAATAGAGGGAAAACTTTCAGGACTCTCATGGAGAGCTGAGATGTTTATGAATATCAAATGAAACAGGAGTTAAAAGCATGGACTGAACTAATAGAAGACTGAAGTATTTTCTGACTTTTGCTTTAAATGTTATTAATCCTTCGTTTTATTTTCAGAGTCAAAAAAACTTTTCTTTGGAGTTATTTACAGCTTGTAACAATTGAGTAAAGTATACTCTTGTTAACTAAAATTTGGAGCATATTTGTTTCTCTCTACCTGATTTCTCCAGAGTTTGGAAACCATTTGTGACTATGCTTAATTGATGGCAATATAGTTATTTGCATAAGTGCAATAAGAGTGTTTTGCAACAGGACACAAATGGAAAAACTGGTTACTTTACAAAGGCTTTGACTGGACTGGCATGCTTTCCTTTAAGGAATCAAACTTGGCTTGTAGAGCTAATAAAAGCTCCTTGGGAAAACTGGCCTCATACCTTGTGTACACAGTCTCTGTACGACCTAGGGTAAGTAAAGAATGTCAATTTCTGACAGGCCCAGGAGCCCCAAGTTATCTTGGGACCCAAGAGTAGAGCAATTTACTCAAGTCATAGGTGTTTGAGAGTACAAATCTATGGCTGGGATCAGTTTTCTAAAAAGTTTTATCTGAGATTCCTTATGGAACAGAGTACCATCAAAGCCAATT
>NW_016843924.1:0-1008 GCF_001698545.2 Rhinopithecus bieti | reverse complement strand
AATGTCTGCCTCAGTACAAGACAGCTAGATTCTCGTATTTGCTTCTGCATTTAATGTTGTAACATGCTGTTTTGGATAAATCATATGAAGACAAATCCAACCTCATGGAGATACGTAGTTGGAAAAAGGATTTCCCAGTCACCTGAAAGGGTCTCAGTCTCAGGTGTCTCCAGGACTCCTCACACCACACTTTAAGAACCAATATGTTAGACATATTGAAACATTTTCAGATAAAATGTTAAGATGTCAGCAATTTGCATTAAAGTACTCCAAAACACACACATACACATACACAGCCACAGACACACACACACACACACATACCCATGTACATATAGTTGATTATTTGTGGCAGTTATATTCTATAAAGTCACCTTAACCAATGAATTACCAAATACCAAGCCACTGCTCCTCGTGGAAATACAGGTTTAGGTTCCTGGGAGCCTCTCGTTGCATTCCTTAAAATGATCAATACACACAACCTTGTTTTATGTATGCTTTTGTCTAAAGATACCATCTTTAATATATATTTCTTAAAATAATACATTATATGCAGTATTTTATAGTAAACCACTAGCCAAGAAGGGTTTAACATTTTCCTGATCCTGGGTTAACATAACCATAAATTTCTTTGGTTTTCAAAAGCCTCACAACCATACTGTCCACTATGCTTTTTCTAATCAGTAGTTATCTCACGAATCTACAAACTTTGCTGCTTTTCCATTTATTCCATAGCTTCATCACACACTAAAGATGTTACTTTAGCACCATACAGAGTGTCTTCACACATAGATTGGCAAATTTCCTATTCCTTTTTCTGGATGTACTGTGTTGCTGATTTATTAACATTGAACTCACAGCAGACAGCGTTATAAATCGTGCCTAATGGAAGCCTGTCGAACACATGTATTTTCCCCTATAGGGAACATCACTGCCTTCTGGCTCTTAGAAACACTAGACGGTTTGCTAAGAATGATGGTTTCCAGCTGCATCCATGTCCCTACAAAG
>NW_016843923.1:0-1167 GCF_001698545.2 Rhinopithecus bieti | reverse complement strand
TCTATGCTGCTTACAAGAGATTCATCTTACCTTAAATGTATGAATAGGTGGAAAGAGATGAAAAAAGATATTCTATGCAAACAAATCAAAAGAGAACAGAGATACCTATACTGATAGCAGTTCAAATAAACTTTAAGTCAAAATACTTAAATAACACAAAGAAGATCCTTATAATAAATTAATTGATTCATTAAGAGTATATAAGAATTATAAATGCAAATACACCAGGCATCTATCTGAGCACCTAAACATATAATTCAATAGTTAATAGAATCAAAGAGAGATGTAGATTGCAACACAATAAGAGTAGGGAACTTCAATATTCTACTTCCCACAATGAGCAGATTATCCAGACAGACAACAATAAGGAAACATTATAATTGAACTATTCCCTGGACCAAATGATCTCACAGGTATGTCCAGAACATTCCAGCCACCAGAAGTGGAATATACATTACTTTCAATTGCACAAACAACAATCTCCAGATAATTTTACATTAGGCAAAGCAACTTTCAAATTTAAGAAGAGTGAAATCATTATCAAGTATCCTTTCTGAGCACAATGGTATGAATCTACAAATCAATAACAGAAAGATTTTTTTAAATTTCCAAATAACGTGAAAATTTAAAGATGTGCTTCTGAATAATCAATGGGCAAATTAATAAATTAAAAGGGAAATTGGAAATTATCTTGAGACAAACAAAATAAAACACAACATACCACAACTTACAGAATGCAGGAAAAAGTGGTGCTAAGATGGAAATTTATAGCAACAAATGCCTATATCAAATAAGAAAAAAACCTCAAATAAACATCCTAATATTGCACCTCAAGATGCCAGAAAAAGAGAAACAAACTAAGCCCAGACTTAATAGCAGGAAGAAAATTATAAGATCAGATAAGAAAGAAATAAAATAGAGACCAGGAAAACAATGGAAAGTATCAACAAAACAATTTTTTTTAGAAAAGATAAACAAAGTTGACAAACCTATATCTAGACTAGGAAAAAAAGAGAAGAGTCAAATAAATATAATCAGAAAGGAAAAGCAGGATATTACAACTCATACCACAGAAATGCAAAGGATCTTAAATTACTACTATGAACAATTATGTGTCAGCAAATTGTGTACAGTAAAAAAAAATGGAAAAATTTCTGGAAACACAAC
>NW_016843922.1:0-1170 GCF_001698545.2 Rhinopithecus bieti | reverse complement strand
AGATCTCCCAGCACAGCACTCGAGCTCTGCTATGGGACAGACTGCCTTCTCAAGTGGGTCCCTGACCCCCGTGCCTCCTGACTGGGAGATGCCTCCCATCAGGGATCGACAGATACCTCATACAGGAGAGCTCCAACTGGCATCTGGTGGGTGCCCCTCTGGGACGAAGCTTCCAGAGAAAGGAACAGGCAGCAATCTTTGCTGTTCTGCAGCTTCTGCTGGTGATACTCAGGCAAACAGGGTCTGGAGTGGACCTCCAGCAGACTCCAGCAGACCTGCAGCAGAGGGGCCTGACTGCTAGCATCAACATCAACAAAAAGGACATCTACACAAAAACCCCATCTGAAGGTCACCAACATCAAAGACCAAAGGTAGATAAATCCATGAAGATGAGGAAAAAACAGCACACAAAGGCTGAAAATTCCAAAAACCAGAACGCCTCTTCTCCTCCAAAGGATCACAACTCCTCTCCAGCAAGGGTACAAAACTGGATGGAGAATGAGTTTGGCGAATTGACAGAAGAAGGCTTCAGAAGGTGAGTAATAACAAACTCTTATGAGCTAAAGAAGCATGTTCTAACCCAATGCAAGGAAGCTAAGAACCTTAAAAAAAAGGTTAGAGGAATTGCGAACTGGAATAACCAGTTTAGAGAAAAACATAAATGACCTGAAGGAGCTGAGAAACACAGCACGAGAACTTCGTAAAGCATACACAAGTATCAATAGCCTAATCGATCAAGCAAAAGAAAGGATGTTAGAGATTGAAGATCAACTTAATGAAATAAAGCGTGAAGAGAAGATTACTGAAAAAATAATGAAAAGGAACAAACAAAACCTTCAAGAAATATGGGACAATGTGAAAAGACCAAATCTACATTTGATTGGTGTACCCGAAAGTGATGGGGAGAATGGAACCAAGTTGGAAATACTCTTCAGGATATTATCCAGGAGAACTTCCCCAACCTAGCAAGGCAGGCTAACATTCAAATTCAGGAAATATAGAGAACACCACAAAGATACTCCTCGAGAAGAGCAACCCCAAGACACATGATCGTCGGATTCACCAAGGTTGAAATGAAGGAAAAAATGTTAAGAGCAGCCAGAGAAAAAGGTCAGGCTACCCACAAAGGAAAGCCCATCAGACTAACAGAAGATCTCTTGGTAGATACCC
>NW_016843921.1:0-1170 GCF_001698545.2 Rhinopithecus bieti | reverse complement strand
TTCCCTCCCTCCATCCCTCCTCAAATTTATTCAATATTCATTGAACCTTTCTGATTTTTAAAACACTGCTCTAAAGTCGATAAATACTATAGAACTCACATTCGATTGTGGTGAGGGGCAGAGAATTATCAAGCAAAATTATATTTCAAAAGATTATTTCTTTAAATGGGGTTAAACGCTATGAAGAAAAAGTTATGTATTTCAGATTGAAAGAGAGTAAAAGGAGAATGTGGGCAACTTTGTATAAGGTGATTAGGGAAGCAAACCTGGAATAATGTTATTTACAGGTAGAAAAATGCAATTAATGAACATATGCTATACTGATGGCAGATTTCTATACAATCTCTGCCTCTAAATAGGTATGCATAAATCATTTTTCTTTAACCAAAATATAGGTCTCTTTTTTAACCAAAAAAATTGTTTAATAGAGAAAGAAGGCTTAGTTGAATGCAAATGGTGAGAGACATCAATTTTAAACCAGAAGTACTTCTGGGTGTTGGCAGATATCCTCCATAGACAGCTACCTCTCTGTGGTTTTCAAGATGGTGCCCTTAGGATAAAGGCATCAGCATCACCTGGCAACCTTATTTAAGGGGAAGCTTCCAGGCACTACTTCTGGCAATCTTATTATTAACAAGCACTTGGGGTGATTATTTGGTATCTTAAAGTTTGAATACCACTGGCTGTCAGTTGCAACTTTAAAAGTGCTGACATAAGATTGAGGAGGATATATTTGATTCTGAGTACAACAAGCAGGATCTTATCTTTGTGATAATGAGCCATGGGGGACTTCTTAACTTTATGCAGGAACTTCTTAGGCTGCCTGGACTGCCAAGCTCTAGTCTTTCCTGGAGAACACTGAGATGTGAGTATTAGATCTTGGGGTCAGGAGTTCTGGCCAAGTTGGAGCTCTGAGGATGCAAGAAAAATCTCTTAAAATCTCAGACTCAGTTTGCATCTTGGAGAAGAAGATCAAAGCAATAGTATATGTATGCACAACCCTATTGCCCCTCTCCAATGAGGCTTTGAAGATCATATGCATACTAAACCTAATGTTGATATTCACAGTTTTCATGCAAGAAAGGAATAGAAAGTTACTGAGTTTCTACTGTGTATCAACACCTTTAAAAATATTATCTCAATTAAAATTGCTGAAATCTTCCCCATGAC
>NW_016843920.1:0-1781 GCF_001698545.2 Rhinopithecus bieti | reverse complement strand
TGCTAGCAGTCTAGTTTCTCCCCACTACTTATGTTCAGCTCAGACAGTTCAATCGGATTCCCCATACCACAGCCCTGGTGCCCAGTTTGTCAGCAGCACTAACATTTCCACAATGAGTTTTCTCCTTGTAGAGGTGTGATGTCCAAGCAGGCTCAGATCTCTTTCCTGGTGGAACCCATAATATCTGTCCTTCTCAGTTCCTATCAATGTACCTCTCACCCCTGTCCCTAACACACAGGAATTATTCTGCCCCTATGTTTGAACACATAGTTATATTGCTTCTATAGACCTGAATTCTAGACAATAAAGATACAAATATCTGTTTATGTTCATCCCTATTAGTTACCTTCTCTTTAGTACCTGAAGCATAAAAAATTTCTTTAAAAATAAGGAGAACTCTAATATGAGAGGTCATTAGTCTCTTAGAGCTCTCAGCAGCATTTGAGTTTATCTTATAAGATGGAATGTCCTTTGATCTCTTAATTATGTCCATAAAACGAATGAAACTTTAATAAGCAATCTAGATTCCATAAATAGGTTTTGGACATCACAGACATATTTGCTTGTTTGTTTCTAAGTGGGGCAGAGAATAAAGCCCAACCTCCAACATCAATGCCTGCTCTATCTGCATGACATTGACAAGAGCAGAGGCCAGACATCAGTGGACAGATTCCAAGAGGAGGGCCCTCTCATGTACAGCTACTCTCCTGTCTTACTGTTGGGTCTCATTATGCTACTTAAGAGCAACGCATAATAGTGTCTTACAGGCTACTAGAAAGCCAGAATAAATAAAAGGAAGGCTTTATTAAAAAAAATCATATTCCCAGGAAAACTCTGGGTTAATACCCACTCAGAAAGGAAGAAAAAAGAGAGATGCCAAAATAGAATATGTATTACTCTAATTGAATCTCTGTATTTGATTTAAGGTTTTTTTTTTTTTTTTTTTTTTGCCATACTTAAGGTTACAAGACAGTGTATTCATCACGACTTTATATCATATTATGTTCTAGTTAGGTAATTATAAAATAATTAAATTGTCTTCATAAAATTATATGAAAATTCAATGATTACATTTTAGAAATGAGCCACTTAATCCTGTTCGGTTTCTAACCCACAATAAACTTGGCACCCCTAGAGAGCATTGGAAGTGAGACATAAAGTGAGCATTGCTTGGCATTCTTCCACAAAAATTCCTGCTGTGGAAGATTGGCCCTTTCAGATAACATCAAGTACTAAACTAGTATTTAATTTAAAACTCTTTAATCAACAGAGATCACAACAACTGCTTAAACTTCACTGCATGCCAATTGTAACTACCAAGTATGAAATCACTGCTAATGCCGTCAATAAAATAGGAACCTTTGAATTGGGGATGAGGGGAGAGCACTGAAACATACAGATTAGGAGATCACTATCTCGTTTCTTAAAGAAAAATTCTGTAGTAATTTAGCTGAAATTAAGATCAGAGGTATTGGCCAGGCGCAGTGGCTCACACCTGTAATCTCAACACTTTGGGAGGCCGAATAGGGTGGATCACAAGGTCAGGAGTTCAAGACCAGCCTGACCAACATGGTGAAACTCCATCTCTACTAAACATACAAAAATTAGCCAGGCGTAGTGGTGGGCACCTGTAATCCCAGCTACTCAGGAGGGTGAGGCAGGAGAATCACTTGAAATCGGGGGGTGGCAATTGCAGTGAGCCAAGATCGTGCCACTAAACTCCAGCCTAGGCAACAGAACAAGACTTTATCTCAAAAAAAAAAAAAAAAAAAAGATGTTGA
>NW_016843919.1:0-1163 GCF_001698545.2 Rhinopithecus bieti | reverse complement strand
GACATAGGCAGTACAATAAGCTATAAATAGAAACAACAGTTAAAAGTTGGGGACAAAGTTTAGGCACAGAGTTTTATTAGTTTTCTTTTGCTTATTTGTTTGTTTATGCAAACACTGTTAAATTGTTATTAGCATAAAATAATGGGTTATAAGATAGTATTTGCAAGCCTTATGGTAAGCTCAAACTGGAAACCACACAATGGATACACAAAAGATAAAAAATAGGAAACTAAGTTATATCACCAGAGAAAATTACCTTCACTAAAAAGAAGACAGGAAGAAATGAAAGAAAGAAAAGAAGACCACAAAAAAACCAGAAAGCAAATAAAATTGTAGGAGTAAGCTCTCACTTATTAATAGTAACATTGAATGTAAATGGACTAAACTTTCCAATCAAAAGACAGAAAATGGATTTAAAAAAAAAAACCACGATTTGGTGATCTGCTGCCTACAAGAAACTCACTTCACCTATAAAGACACATATAGACTAAAAATAAAGGTATGAAAAAAGATATTTCATGCCAGCAGAAACCAAAAAAGAGCAGGAGTAGCTATACTTATATCACACAAAATACACAAAATAGATCAAAAACTGTAAGAAGAGACAAAGAAAGTCACTATATAATGATAAAGGGGTCAGCTTAGCAAGCGGATATATATATATATATATACACACACATATATATATGCACCGAACCCTGGAGCATCCAGATATATAAAGTGAATATTATAGAGCTAAAGAGAGAGATAGGGCCGGGTGCATTGGCTTACACCTGTAATCCCAGCACTTTGGGAGGTCAAGATGGGTGGATCATGAAGTCAGAAGTTCAAGACCTGCCTGACCAAGATGGTGAAACCCCATCTCTACTAAAAATACAAAAAAAAGTAGCCGGGTGTGGTGGCAGGCTCTTGTAATCCCTGCTACTCAGGAGGCTGAGGAAGAGAATTGTTTGAACCCGGGAGGTAGAGGTTCAGTGAGCTGAGATCAGGCCACTGCACTCCAGCCTGGGCAACAGAGCAAGATTCCATCTAAAAAAAAGAAAAGGAAAAGAGAGAGATAGACTCCAATACAATAATAGCTGGAGAGTTCAACACCCCACTTTGAGCAGTGGACAGATCTTCCAAACAGAAAATCAACAAAGAAAATTAATCTGCACTATAGA
>NW_016843918.1:0-1171 GCF_001698545.2 Rhinopithecus bieti | reverse complement strand
AAAAAAAAAAAAAAAAAAAAAAAAAAAAGACTAATTCCAAGACCAAAAAAGAAAAAAAAAGACAGATAAACACATAATGGCACAAATTATCAGAAATAAAACAGGGATAGCATTACAGATTCTGCAGACATCAAAAGGATAATGAAGAATACTAATACAATTCTACAAACATTAATTTGACAACATATAGGAAATGGACCCATTTCTCTAAAAAACACATAATTTAAATGATCATGTAACTATTAAGGAAACTGAATATGTAATTCCATAACTCACAAAAAAGAAATCTCCGAGCCCGGATGGTTTTACTGGAGATTTCTACCAAGTGTTTAAGGAACTAACAGTAATTCTATATAATCTTAAAAAAAAAAAAAAAAAAAAAGAAACCTTTCCCAATTCATTTTACGAAGCTAGTATTACCCTGATACCAAAACCAAACAAACTACATGACAAAACCCCAACATTTTTTTAAAATGAAAGAAAGAACTACGGACTAATATCCCTCATTAATATACAGTAGTTCACCCCTCCTCCATCCACAGTTCCACGGTTTCCCTTACCCACGGTCAACCGCAGCCTGAAAATATTAAATGGAAAATTCCTGGAATAATTTGCAGGTTTTAAACTGCACGCTATTCTGAGTAGTGTGATGAAATCTTGCATCGTCCTGCTCCATCCTCCCGGGATGTGGATCCACACTGTATACTCTACCTGCCCCTTAGTCACCTAGTAGCCGTCAGTTATCAGATGGACTGTGGTGGTGTTGCAGTGCTTGTGCATCCAGCTAGCATTATACTTAATGCCCCCAAAGCACAAGAGTAGTGATGACAGCAATTTGGATATCCCAAAGAGAAGCCATAAAGTGCTTCCCTTAAGTGAAATGGTAAAAGTTTTCAATTTAAGAAAAAAAAAAAATCATATGCTGAGGTTATTAAGATGCACAGTAAGAATAAATCTCCCATTGCTGAAATTGAGAAGGAAAAGGAAATTCATGCTAGTTTTTCCATCACACCTCAAACTGCAAATGTTACAGCCCTTGTGTGTGATAAAGTACCTAGTTAAGAGAGAAAAAGTATTTATGGCTGGGTGTGGTGGCTCACACCTGTAATTCCAGCATTTGGGAGGCTGAACCAGGAGGATAAGGATGAAGCCAGGAGTTTGAGGCCAGCCT
>NW_016843917.1:0-258 GCF_001698545.2 Rhinopithecus bieti | reverse complement strand
CCCCACGAAATACAGGTGTAACTCAGTGGTTTGAATTCACACATCACAAAGCGGTTTCTCAGAACGCTTCTTTCGTTTTTAAGATGAGGTTATTTGTGGTCTCGGAGCGCCACCGTTTGTCCTATTGCTGATTCTGTGAAAAATCTGCTAGCAAGCTTCTCAGTGAAAATAATGATGGAACTCTGTGCGCTGAACACACCCACAATCAAGAGGTTTCTGAGAAGGCTTTTCTGCAGGTTTGTCTGAGGATACTTCCTT
>NW_016843916.1:0-860 GCF_001698545.2 Rhinopithecus bieti | reverse complement strand
CAGAGTCTCACTCTGTCACCCAGGCTGGAGTGCAGTGGCGCGATTTCAGCTCACTGCAGTCTCTGCCTCCCGGGTTCAAGTGATTCTCTGGCCTCAGCCCCCCAGGTAGCTGGGACTACAGGCATGTGCCACCATACCCGGCTGATTTTTGTATTTTTAGTAGAGACAGAGTTTTGCCATGTTGGCCAGATTGGCCTCGAACTCTTGACCTCAAGTGATCCACCCGCCTCAGCCTCCCAAAGTGCTGGAATTACAGGCATGAGCCATCGCACCCAGCCTTAACTTACATTTTTAAAGTCCATATATTCATGTAGTGCTTTATGATTTTACTTTTAAACATACATTTGACCCATCGGCAGTTTATTGTGGGGCTAGGTGTGATGGCTTATACTTGTAATCCCAGCACTTTGGGAGGGTGAGGCAGGAGGATTGCTTGAGGCCAGGAGTTTGAGATCAGCTTGGGCAACATAGGGAGACCCTGTCTCTATTTAAAAAAATAACTGATAAAAACCCTTTATTTTGGTATAAGGGGCAAATAAGGAACCTGGCTTATATTTTTTAAAAATGTAACACACTAGGCCGGGCACAGTGGTTCATGCATGTAATCCCAGGACTTTGGGAGGCTGAGGCAGGCGGATGACGAGGTCAGGAGATCCAGACCATCCTGGCTAACATGTGAAACCCCGTCTCTACTAAAAATACAAAAAATTAGCCAGCGTGGTGGCGGGTGCCTGTAGTCCCAGCTACTTGGGAGGCTGAGGCAGGAGAATGGCGTGAACCTGGGAGGCAGAGCTTGCAGTGAGCCGAGATCGGGCCACTGCACTCCAACCTGGGAGACAGAGCGAGACTGTCTCAAAAAA
>NW_016843915.1:0-259 GCF_001698545.2 Rhinopithecus bieti | reverse complement strand
CTTCTCTTCTTCTTCTTCTTTCTTCTTTCTTCTTCTTCTCTTCTTCTTCTTCTTTCTTCTTTTTTCTTCTTTCTTCCTCTTCCTCTCCTTTGTTCTTCTTCCTCCTCTTTCTTTCTTTCTTTCTTTCTTTCTTTCTTTCTTTCTTTCTTTCTTTCTTTCTTTCTTCTTCGTCTTCCTCCTCCTCCTTCTCCTCTTCTTCTCCTTCTCCTCCTCCTCCTCCTTCTTCTTCCTCTTCCTCCTCCTCCTCCTCTTCTTCTTC
>NW_016843914.1:0-1200 GCF_001698545.2 Rhinopithecus bieti | reverse complement strand
TTTAGTGTTCTATATTACTAAGACTTGTAGGAAAAAACATCTTCATTCCCTTTTGCTCCCAATTATTGAATAATGGAAAGTCACATTCTTTTTTTTTTTTTGAGACAGGGTCTCACTCTGTCACCCAGGCTGGAGTGCAGTGGCATGATCTTGACTCACTGCAACCTCCACCTCCCCGGCTCAAGCGATCCTTCCACCTCAGCCCCCCAAGTAGCTGAGTCTAGAGGTGGGAGCCACCACACCTGGCTAATTTTTGTATTTTTTATAGAAGGGTTTCACCATATTGTCCAGACTGGTCTTGAACTCCTGGCTTCAAGTGATCCACCTGCCTCAGTCTCCCAAAGTGCTGGGATTATAAGCGTGAGCCACTAAACCTAGCCTCAGTCATTAAAAAAATGTTTTTTTACATGTCTCCAATTTGCTATCATTTATCAATCACTTCTCTGCTCATTTATTTATTCCTACCATGTTCTTAGACTAACTTACCATTGAGATGTGGTCCTACTGTAAATAATGCATTGAACAATGATCATGAATACATCTTTTGGAAACCTCCGACTTAGTAGTGATATATCTTCTTGTTAATTTGCTCTGCACCCTAATTATTCTAGCAATAAATAATTATTCATCCACTGGTACATTCTATTATACCATAAACATAAACCATACTTACAATATGTCAGGTAATGTTCTAAGTACTTTATATATTAACTCATTTGGTCCTCACCGCAACCATATGACGTAGACACAAATATGAAGATTCTGTGGCACAAAGAGGTTAAACAACCTGTCTAAGACCACACAGCCCATAAGTAGCAAAACCAAGATTCAGACCAAGGCTGCCTCAATCCACACATGAGCCAAACCCCTGCACATGTTGCCTCTCCTTGAAAAAATGTTGGGGTACAGGGGAAGCTCTGTCCATCTCACTGGGGAAGGGTACAATCTCAATTAAATTTTTCTTTTTAAGTTGAATACATATTTAAAATATATTTCTGCCATCCTGGACAACATACTGAAACTTTGTCTCTACAAAAAATACAAAAATTAGCCAGGTGCAGTGGCAGGTGCCTGTGGTCCCAGGTACCTGGGAGGCTGAGAGGATCACTTGAGTCCAGGGAGGTCAAGGCTACACTGAGCCATGATCACGCCACTGCATTCCAGCCTGGGCAACAGAGCAAGACCTTATCTCAAAAAAAA
>NW_016843913.1:0-1940 GCF_001698545.2 Rhinopithecus bieti | reverse complement strand
AAACAGGAAAAGAATTAAGAAAGTAATTCATGGAAACTACATTTTATAAAATGTATTTATGCAAAAATGTTTATAAATGAATACAAAATATTGTAATTGGTGAAACTGAGTAATCTGATGCTTGTTATAGCTCTTCATTATAAAATACGTCAACCAATTCTTGAACAGCTTGACAATATTAGTTCTCAGTTATAATACCTTTGTCCTTAAAAATAATATTGGGCAGTAAAGATAAATGCTCATTACTTAAATACACCAGGTGACATACATTCAAAATATAATATATTTCATCAATTCACAAGTACACATATAATGTAAATAATGTTTTGTCAATATACATTCATTGAAAGCCCATTATGTTCAAGGAACCAAAATTGTTATATGTCTCAATAGATTCACTGCTTTGTCTTTCATTCATAAATTAATTTCCAGTTAATAAGGATAACCATTTCTTTCATTTCTATGTTAAAATTTCAACAGAGCAAACTTGGTTCTTTGGAGTCTGACTGTATATTTAAATACATAGACATTCTTTATTTTTTCATGGAAATATTGGTAATATTAATTGACTAACTGAACTAACAGATAGTTATGGAATGCTGTAACCAATACTTTAAAGTACATACTCCTTATCGAGTATTAAAATAAAAAACTTAAGTTTTCACCTAGAAATATGAGTGAACTTTACCAAACATAATATAAAACAAATGTCATAAAAATTATTGTGGTGGAAATGAAATAAAAATTTAAAAAATAGAAATAAGAAATGAGACCAAATTTGATTGATTTAGAGCATTAATAATATTTTCAACCACCTATCAAAATCATATTAGAGGAGACACAATTTACCAATACTAGAAATGAAAAGTGAGCACCACAATTTTCTGACATTAAAAGGATAACAAATATTATGAACAATTTCATGTCAATAAATTTGTCAATTTAATAAATAGGCAATTTTCTTGTAAAATACAGACCAAGGTAAAATATGGACAACTATTTACAACAACTTGTAAAATACAGACCATAAGGTAAAATATGCATTTTACCTTATAGTTGTTTAAAACATTGAAGTTTTATCTCAAAGCTTTCTCAGGAAAAGGCTAGATGTTTTCATCAGGTGAACTCTATCAAATAATTAAGGCAGGCCAGGTGAAGTGACTCATGCCTGTAATCTCTGCACTTTGGGAAGCAGAGGTGGACAGATCACCTGGGGTCAGGAGTTTGAGTCCATCCTGGCCAACATGCTGAAATCCCGTCTTTACTAAAAATACAATGAATTAGGTGGGCATAGTGGCTCATGCCTGTAGTGCCAGCTGCCCAGGAGGCTGAGGCAGGAAATCACTTGAAATCAGGAGGTAGGGTTTGCAGTGAGCCAAGATCACACCACTGCACTCCATTCTGGGTGACAGAATAAGACTCTGGCCCAAAGAACCAAACAACAAACAGATTATTAAGAAAAAAGTCTGTGTTATGTAATTTTATGGAATAGATGAGGTAAATATTACGACTAGTTTCAAATAACCAACATCATCTCATTACTCAACATTTAAAAGAACATAGCTAAAAAAACAGCAACTACAACAATAAAAAATACATGTCAATGCCCTTTACAAAAATAGATGCCAAAATATTAATAAAATATTACATATTGGTTTCATAAATATATAAAAAGGGCAATAACTCACAAACAAGTGACTTATTTCAGGAATGGAGTTTGCATTACCATTAACAAGCCAAACAAACAGTAAAGGAGATCCAAAGGTAGCCACTTGAAGTTTCTGTAGTAAATACACACACACACACACATATATATATAAAATAATTTATATCCAGGCAAAGAATTGGAGAGGAGGGAGAGTGAGAGACACTTAAACCCTTTGTCATTTTATATGTCTAGTTCCTGTTTTATACAAATAATATATATTAAATATATATAA
>NW_016843912.1:0-858 GCF_001698545.2 Rhinopithecus bieti | reverse complement strand
AACTAAATTTACCATAGAAGATTCTTTCTTATATAAAATTATTTTTCTTTAAGCTTTTTTACCTAAAAAAATTACCTCTTTATTTTTATTACTTTCTTTACATGTTTTATTTCCTGGTTCCTTTTACCTTGTTTTATACATAACTCTTAAATAAGTTTGCATTAGGCAAAACTTGTTCACATTTTTTTATATAAAAAAGGACACACCTCTTGTTTTCTTTTCTTTTTTTTTTTCTTTTTTTAGCAGAAATGTTTCCCTACAATATATATTTATTGGAAAACACCCAAATAATGAAATATCTATTATTTAATTTAATATAACTTTCTATTCTAAATTATGACCAGTTTGTCTACAAGTATTTGTCCCATTACATTTACTTATTTTAGTTGTTTATGTAGATTATTTATGAAAACTGTGATAGTCATGATTTAAAGTTCTGAAACTGCCATTGCAAAATTATAACTAAGACAGTGAAAAAAAAGATTTCACCTAATTGGCTTCATGTTCCTCATAACTTCCAACCTATCCTTATTCATTTCTGGGCATAAGCTGAATTAACGTTGGGAGGAACTTAGTTTATAGTTTAGCTTTGAAACAAAGGTGGTTAACAGTCCTTTCCCAAAACAAACCTACTTATTGTCTGTGGACTAGGCTGCCTAAAGCCGCAGGATTAGAAGCTATAGTAATCTTACTAAATTCAAGGTGCAGCTATTTTCATTAAACCCATATCAATGTCTTATTTATTAAATTACACAAGCAAAGATCATTTTGATTTGGGCTGGGTTTATAGTTTTGTAACTCCTATGCCAATTTTTGAAACCTTATAGTATTTGGCAGGGATAAGTACGAAATTGCCTG
>NW_016843911.1:0-259 GCF_001698545.2 Rhinopithecus bieti | reverse complement strand
TATCTCCTCCCTGACCGCCTCTCCTCCCACCTCCCATCACCTCCCTGACTACCACTCCTACCACCTCCCATCACCTCCCTGACCGCCTCTCCTCCCGCCTCACATCACCTCCCATCACCTCCCTGACCACCACTCCTACCACCTCCCATCACCTCTGGCTGCCTCTCTTACCACGTCCTATCTCCTCCCTGACCACCTCTCCTACCACCTCCTATCTCCTCCCTGACCGCCTCTCCTACCACCTCCTATCTCCTCTCTG
>NW_016843910.1:0-1201 GCF_001698545.2 Rhinopithecus bieti | reverse complement strand
GTTTTAATTTTAAAATGATCCTGGTTTATATAAACCAAAAGAAAACTTTCCTATTTATTTATTTTGAAACTGAGTCTCACTCTGTCGCCCAGACTGGAGTGCAGTGGCGCCATCTCGGCTCACTGCAACCTCCGCCTCCCGGGTTCACGCCATTCTCCTGCCTCAGCCTCCTGAGTAGCTGGGACAACAGGTGCCCGCTACCACGCCCGGCTAATTTTTTGTATTTTTAGTAGAGATGGGGTTTCATATTAGCCAGGATGGCCTCAATATCCTGACCTCGTGATCTGCCCACCTCAGCCTCCCAAAATGCTGGGATCACAGGTGTGAGCCACCGTGCCTGGCCAAGGAAACTTTCTTAATGAAATAAAGGCTATCTATGATATACGAACAGCAAATGAAACAGTGAGACAACAAAGGCATTCTTCACTTTAGAGTCAGGAGCAAACTAAGAGCAAGCCCATTATCACTGCAATTCAAAGTTGTTCTGGAAGTTCTAGCTAATACACAAGACAAGACAATAGAGAAGTATAAATATTAAAAAGCTATTACTATTTGTAGATTATATGATAACCTGCCTAGAAAATCCAGAGCATCAATGGTAAAACTATTAGAACCAGAAAGAAAGTTTGGTAATGTGGCTAGATACAAATGTGTTGCCAAAAAAGAAAAAAAAAAAAAAGTAAAGCAGCTTTCCTATAAACTAAGAGATCAATATAAGAGACAATCTAAAACAGACTCAAATACAATGAGAATTGGTAAGTGATAAAAACTGACATTTGGAAAAAAGATTTATGCAATACTGTGTTGGGACAATACCTCATTAGAGGGGGGAAAAGGTAGACTCCCTCTATGTCACTATACCACAAAATTAATGCAAGAATAATTAATCACCTATATGTAAATAGCAAATTATGAAAGAATATATGAAAAAATATTTTAATGTTTTTGGTGTAGGGAAGTGTTTCTAAGCAACATATGAACCCAGAAAAAATTATATAACGGTGATTGTACAGAAATTTCGAAGTTCTACAAAGCAGAGACCATAAATGAACTATAAGCTGACATCTTGGAAGAAACTATGTAATACACGTAAAAGACAAAATGTTATGTCTATGGAAAAAGCAAAAACATAACAAATGGCCGGGCACGGTGGCTCATGCCTGCAATCCCAGCACTTCGGAAGGCCGAGGTGGCCAGATCC
>NW_016843909.1:0-240 GCF_001698545.2 Rhinopithecus bieti | reverse complement strand
GAGGGCATAGGGTTATGGAAAGAGGATGCAGAGTCACAGAAGGAGGGTGTAGGGTCATGGAAGGAGGGTGTAGGGTCACGGAAGGAGAGTGCAGGGTCACGGTAGGAGGGTGTATCGTCATGGAAGGAGGGTGTAGGGTCACGGAAAGAGAGTGTAGCATCATGGAAGGAGGGTGTAGGGTCATGGAAGGAGAATGTAGAGTCATGGAATGAGGGTGCAGGGTCGTGGAAGGAGGGTGTA
>NW_016843908.1:0-1490 GCF_001698545.2 Rhinopithecus bieti | reverse complement strand
CAGTGGAGGCTGCAGAACAGCAAATATTGCTGACTGATCCTTCCTCTGGAAGTTTCATCTCAGAAGGGCACCCAACTGTATGAGGTGTCAGTCAGCCCCTACTGGCAGGTGTCTCCCAGTTAGGCTACATGAGAGTCAGGGAGCCACTTGAGGGGCAGTCTGTCCGTTCTCAGAGCTCAAACTCCATGCTGGGAGAACCACTGCTCTCTTCGGGGCTGTCAGACAGGGACATTTAAGTCTGCAGCAGTTTCTCCTGCCTTTTGTTCAGCTATGCCCTGCCCCCAGAGGTGGAGTCTACAAAGGCAGGCAGGCCTGGTTGAGCTGAGGTGAGCTCCACACAGTCAGAGCTTCCTGGTGGCTTTGTTTACCTACTCAAGCCTCAACAATGGCAGATGCTCTCCTCCAGCCTAGGCTGCTGCCTGGCAGTTCAATCTCGGATTGCTGCACTAGCAGTGAGCAGGCTCTGTTGGTGTGGGAGTTGCTGAACCAGGCACGGGATATAATCTCCTGGTGTGCTGTGTGGTAAGACCATTGGGAAAGTGCAGTATTAGGACTGGAGTGTCCTGATTTTCCGCGTACCGTTGGTCACGACTTCCCTTGGCTAGGAAAGGGAAATCCCCTGATCCCTTGCACTTCCTGGGTGAGGTGGCACCCTGCCCTGCTTTGGCTCACCCTCCATGGCCTGCACCTACTGTGCAACCAGTCCCAGTGAGATGAACCAGGTACTTCAGTTGGAAATGCAGAAATCACCCATCTTCTGCATCAATCACACTGGGTGCTGCAGACTGGTGCTGCTCCTATTTGGCCATCTTGGAACCCAAAGCCTGACTTAACTGATTTGAATTTCACCTCCTTTTAATGCTCTGCTAACTCTTTGGAAAAGATGTAAAGAAAGGTAGTATGAGAAAGAAGAAGCAAAGAGACTTGAAGAGATGACAAACTAGATCATCTGTCCTTGAATAAACAAGAATTGGAGGCATTGCATATGCATATGTATGTATTTTAATATAAGAAAAAAGTCACAACAATGACTAAATAACTAATCCAGAGAAAGCAAATTAGGTATCAGTAAGATACTTGTTAAAATGCGAGGAACTGCTGCTTTCCCGGTGCAGTCTGGTTTATCTTAAGAGCAAGTCAGGAAAGGATGGTAACGGTCAGGCATAGTGAGGTACTTTGAAATGTTTGTTGAAACTAGATGTGGCTTACCTATCCTGTTCCTTTAAGCTCATGTAGGAATCTGGATTAATTAACACACACACAGAAATTCAGAGTTCACAGAAACTAAGTAAGGAAAGAAGCAAAGTATGCCAGTAACTGGTAGCCAGAGTAAGTATACATGAAAACATTATTTCTGAAATATTGTTTTTTCACGTGTTAAGAAGTCTAACTTTCCCTTTGTGCCTTCCCTCAGGAAGGCATTGGTTTCCAAAGACATGTAGGGAGATTCTGTCCTATTCCAGTTTTGAGCAGTGTTTTCAAATGCCCTG
>NW_016843907.1:0-1775 GCF_001698545.2 Rhinopithecus bieti | reverse complement strand
TGTCTCAGGGATGCGCTGGCGATGCAAAAGAAGATGCGGCTGACTCTCGAACAGGAGGAGCAGAGAGCCTCATTTATTTATTTATTGGAGAACAGTACTGAGGGTATGGTGCTAAACCATTCATGAGAATTCCACCCCCATGGTCTGGTCACCTCCAGGCCCCAGAGATTACAATTCAACTTGAGATTTGGTAGGGACACAGATCCAAACCATGTCACTATGAGATAAGAAATTATTTTGTATTGGACTTTCTGTACTTCTTGGTAGATATTGCTGAAGATAGCAATGTGAGATTCTTTAGGAAAACTCTTACAGATAATTCTTGATTTTGCACACTATGGGTAGCTTGACAGGTAGTAAAACTTTTCTTGTCTCTTTCTTTCCTCTCTTGCTGTCTGCAGTTTTAAATGTTTTAATATCCTTTTCTCTTTTAGAACAGTTGGCAGAAATGAGAATAAGCAATTGAATGTTGTGCTTTCTATCTGATCTGATAAAAATTCTAGTGTATTTCATAATGCAGTCAGAGGTACAGTTTTGGTTAAAATAGAAATTGTTGAGGGTTGACTTTGAATTTTAGCAGTCTGTACTATCAGGAACATTCATTTTGATTAAAAAGCTACACTGAGAACATAGACCATGTTTCTCTTCTTGATCTTTGTATGTCCAGTAACTTACAGAGTACTTGGTAGGTATTCAGAATTAAGTAACTATTTCTTAATAAGTAGATAATAGTAGACGATCATTACATGTTCCTTTAGTTGTTGATCATTATTATTGCAACATAATGTCCATCAGAAAAGGATACCTAATGTCATCCAGGAATTCTTTTGGAAGGAGTTATTTGAATTGGATTTAACACCTGTTCTTTTGCTCATTTTCTCATTCATTCATTTGGCTAATGATTACTGAATGTTCCTTTATTACCTGGTGCCAGGGATACAGATATAAACAAGTAACTATTTCTTAATAAGTAGATAATAGTAGACGATCATTACATGTTCCTTTAGTTGTTGATCATTATTATTGCAACATAATGTCCATCAGAAAAGGATACCTAATGTCATCCAGGAATTCTTTTGGAAGGAGTTATTTGAATTGGATTTAACACCTGTTCTTTTGCTCATTTTCTCATTCATTCATTTGGCTAATGATTACTGAATGTTTCTTTATTACCTGGTGCCAGGGATACAGATATAAACAAGTTGGACAAGAACTTGCCCTGCCAGAGTTTGCATTCTAGTAGGGGAGAATGATAGTATTCTGAGAACAAATAAAGAAATGATCTCATTTTAGATCAAGCTGCCCTGAAGGAAATAGGATTGTAGAATGAAGGGTAACTGGGTATGGGGGATTAGAGAAAGCTGTCTGAGGAGAGGTGACATTTGAGATGAAATTTGCAAGCTGAGGGCCGAATAGGAAGAGCTCCAGTCTCCAACTCCCAGCGCGAGCGACACAGAAGACCGGTGATTTCTGCATCTTCAACTGAGGTACTGGGGTCATCTCACTAGGGAGTGCTGGACAATCGGTGCTGGTCAGTTGCTGCAGCCTGACCAGTGAGAACTGAAGCAGGGCGAGGCATCGCCTCACCTGGGAAGCGCAAGGGGAAGGGAATCCCTTTTCCTAGCCAGGGGAACTGAGACACACAACACCTGGAAAATTGGGTAACTCCCACCCCAATACTGTGCTCTAAGCAAATGGGCACAACAGAAGAATATATCCCTCACCTGGCCGGGAGGGTCCCACGCCCATGGAGCCTCCCTCGTTGTTTTTTTTTT
>NW_016843906.1:0-259 GCF_001698545.2 Rhinopithecus bieti | reverse complement strand
CGCACATCCCCCCAGTGCTCACTTCCCCCCAGTGCATACTTCCCCCCAGTGTGTACAACTATCCAGTGTGCACATCCCCCCAGTGCGCACATTCCCCCAGTGTGCACTTCCCCCCAGTGCGTACTTCCCCCAGTGTGTACAACTATCCAGTGTGCACATCCCCTCAGTGCGCACATTCCCCCAGTGTGCACTTCCCCCCAGTGTGTACATCTACCCAGTATGCACATCCCCCCAGTGTGTACAACTACCCAGTGCACAC
>NW_016843905.1:0-1774 GCF_001698545.2 Rhinopithecus bieti | reverse complement strand
CTGTTTTTGTTTTTGTTTTGAGGCTATTTGGATTTACTATGAAGCTGCTGTTGGAATTATGTGGGGAACCCTTCAAGTTAGTCTTTGGAAATGCCACTGAATAAGAAGTACAGTTCCCCGAATAAGGCACACCTGTTAGTTAGCAAGTTAAAATACTATATTTCAAAACACCAGATTTATATCAGAAGACTGAGCTATTCATCCTGGATCAGCCATCTATTTGTGCTATGGGCTAGGTGAAATTGAGTTTCCTGAATCTATCAAGCCAACTTAATAACTCTTGTCCACCTCGTAGTTTCCTTGTAGGATCGGGTATACGGGGCAACAGATTTGAAACTAAAATTTTATAAATAAAATACTATAAACAATTAGGTCAGGTTGAGAAATTACCTTAAAACAGCTACAAAGACTGAAGATTTATTTATCTTTCATAAGTACTAGGTTCACTAAACTCATAATAAAACTAAAATTCTATTTGGGTTAGCTATGCTCTAGACCCTGGGTGAATTTTGTCCTCTAATTGGGCCCTGAGAATCTTTCCCTAGACTATGGGTCTTTTCTTGCATCTCATTTATGGCTTTTTACATATATATGACAAAAAAATCCCTCCATGAGTTTAAGATATCTTTAGAAGTACTATTTTGCCATTCTCTCTGTTTACTGAGGGTGGTTTCAATACAAGTTTTAGATCAGGTCAAAAGTTCTCACCCCTTACCACCAATCTTTCTTCTTTATTCTTTCTGTGATCAAAATGGCTCCTGGGATGAGAAAAGGTTAATAGGAAGGATAATTATGTTGGCAGATAAGCCTACAGTGCAACAATAAAGGATCACTTCCTGAATGTTTGCATTGAAATTACATGTACTAATTGCTGAAGCATTGAGAAATTATAAAATTAAGTATAAATGTTTGTAAAGGCAGATTTGTAAACAGTAATGCCAAATTTAGTGAATAATAATGCTGGGTGCCCAGTTCAAGCTGAATCTTAAACAGTTCATAGTTTTAGTCTAAGTATCTCTAATATGTTTTATGAGACAGACTTAAACATTATCCATCGTTTATCTAAAGTCAAATTTAACTTACTGTCCTGTATTTTCATCTAGTTGTTCTGTCTGCAATCCGTTTGATTAAGAATTTTCCACACGGGAGCAGTGTTCAAAAACCAGAATCAACCCTCATTCAGTTTAACACGTGCCAGTAACATTTTATAGACCAATGAGAATATAATTAGAACAGGAAACTTACTAAAGGGGCTGTTCCTAGTAGGCTGGTAACAGTTGAAAGGAGATCCTGGCATTTGGTAAAAGGAGAGGAAGATCAAAGACATTATAATCTGCTGGTTTAGCTAAAATATAATACTTCTTATCATGGTAATAGCTGATGATACTTGGTAAATAAACTTACATTTAATAAAGAAATGAGTCAATTATTTACCATCTGCTTAGTATAAATCCTAATTGAACAAGGAAAGGAAATGATGTGAGAGAGAGTAAATCCCTGGAAACTGATGTGCATAATGACCTTAGGGAAAGTTAAGCAATGCAGACTAAGCCCCTATGTGCCATTTATAGTCTAGGGAGAAATCACAGAGCCAAATTGAGAACAAAATTCACCTAAAGTCTAGAGACCAGACAAAGACAGAAGGAAACACCTGAGGGGAATTTTCTGAAAACTAAACCTAGATGATGAAAATTAGATTGTAGATTAAATTTAAACTCCACAAAGCCTAAAACTGGCTGTTCTCAATAATGGTATCAAGAAAAAAAAATACATA
>NW_016843904.1:0-858 GCF_001698545.2 Rhinopithecus bieti | reverse complement strand
TTTTCTTTTGACACAAGGGCTCACTCTGTCACCCAGGCTGGGGTGTAGTGGTGTGTTCAGGGCTCACTACAGCCTCAACCTCCTGGGCTCAAGTGATCCTCCCCACTCAGTCTCCCAAGTAGCTGGGACTGCAGGCACATGTCACTGTGCCCAACTAATTTAAAATTTTTTGGTAGAAATGGAGTCTCTTTATGTTGCCCAGACTGCTCTCAAACTCCTGGGCTCAAGCAATCCTCCCACCTTGACCTCCCGCAATCCTCCCACCTTGACCTCCCAAAGTGCTGAGATTACAGGCATGTAATCTCTGGCTGCCTTTTACATTCTTAAGAATATTTATAATATTTATGTTAGCAGTCTTAAGGTTCTTGTCTGCTAATTCCATCTTCCTAGAGTTTTTAGATCTATTTATACTGATTGATTTTCCTTTTGGCTATTGGTTATATTTTCTACCTCTTTACATATCTGGTAATTATTTTCTTGTATGCCAGACTCCATGAATTTTACATCATTAGGTGTTGATACTGTGGTATTTCTTTAGAATGTTGACATTATTGTGGTATGTGGTTAAAATTGCTTGGGGTTGCCGGGAGTGGTGGCTCACACCTGTAATTGGAGCACTTTGGGAGGTTGAGGCAGGTGGATCACTAGGTCAGGAGTTCCAGACCAGCCTGGCCAACATGGTGAAACCCTGTCTCTATTGAAAATACAAAATTAGCCTGGCATGATGGTGCACCCTGTAATCCCAGCTACCGGGGAGGTTGGGGCAGGAGACTCACTTGAACCCAGAGGCAGAGGTTGCAGTGAGCCAAGATCATGCCACTGCACTCCAACCTGGGCAACAGAGCGAGACTCCGGCTC
>NW_016843903.1:0-859 GCF_001698545.2 Rhinopithecus bieti | reverse complement strand
AACCTCCTAGTTTTCAAAACAAGTCCTAGAAATGGCTTTACTCGGTGTATTTTATGATCATAAGTGTGACATACCATTGATTATTGTACCCAGTAAATTACCACCCCTGGGTTTAGGGAAGAGCCATTCCCAAAACACAGATGGTGTGGCTCCCAGGAGGAGGGAAGCATCTGGGCAGACAAACCATCAGCAGCAGCAGGGATGAATCTTCTCAGTTTTTGGATGCAAGTTGTGCTTTCTGAGACCCTTGTGTGTTGAGATCATCATTTAATGTGCCTCCCAGCATCTATTTTTTGTTGTTTTACTAAAAGTACATTGATTGATCTGTGGGGAACTATTTCTGCCCACTCTAGGTCTACATACATCAGATTAGGCATCCCTTCACCCTGGATAGGCATAATCCAAATTGAGGCTCCTTCCAAAATGAATGATTCAAGATGGGTCAATTCCAAGTGGATCTATTAGATGCAGTCTTGAAGATAGAACAAAAACCTGAACCTGCTAGTTGCAACTTTCTCTGCACTTGGAAAGAAAATGCCTGAAAATAAAGCAAACTCAGAAAAAATAGGTATTAAGAGTTAAATAAAAATTCTGTAGTCCCAGCTAGCTACTCAGGTGGCTGAGGAGGAAGGCCCTGAGCCTAGTTTGAATTCAACTTGGACAACATAGCAAGAGTATCTCTAAAATGCAATAAAATAATTGAATAAAAAGAGATTTCTGATGATGGTTTTTCAAGCATTTTGACCCAACTCTTTTAAAGTTTGACTTTTCTATTGACTTCTTTTTTTCCTGTTAACCAATAAGTTTATATTTCTGCTTAAGCTAGTTTGAGTTTAATATCATGTTACTTGGAATTGAG
>NW_016843902.1:0-558 GCF_001698545.2 Rhinopithecus bieti | reverse complement strand
ACATACACACACATACACCACATACCACATACACACACACACACCACACACATACACACACACCACATACACACACACACCACACACCACACACATACACACACCACACACCACACACATACACACACACACACCACACACATACACACACACCACATACATACACACACACCACATACACACCACACAATACACACACCACACACATACACACACACCACATACCTACACACACACCACAACACACCACACACATACACACACACACCACACACATACACACACCACACACCACACACATACACACACACACACCACACACATACACACACACCACATACATACACACACACCACACACACACACACACCACATACACACATACCACACACCACACACATACACACACCACACACATACACACCACATACACACCACACAATACACCACACACCACACACATACACACACATACACACACCACACAGATACACACCACACATACACACACACACCACACACATACACACACACCACATACATACACACACACCACAT
>NW_016843901.1:0-2612 GCF_001698545.2 Rhinopithecus bieti | reverse complement strand
AAGTCTCAAAACTTTTTAAAAAATTGAAATTATATGAATAATCTTCTCATCAATGGAATAAAACTAGAAATTAATAACGTAATTTTTTGAACCTATACAAATAAGTGGACATTAAATAATATGCTTCTAAATGACCAATGGGTCAGTGAAGAGATTCAGAATAAAATTTAAAACTTTTTTGAAACAAATGATAATGAAAACACAATGTACCAAAACCCTGCGAGATACAGCAAAAGCAGTACTCAGAGGAAAGTCGATACCTATAAGCGCCTACATAAAAGAAAAGAAAGAAAGAAAGAAAGAAAATAAAACTTCAGATAAACACGGATACATCTTGAAATGCTAGAAAAGCAATAGCAAATCCAACCCAAAATTAGGAGAAGAAATAAAGTAATAAAGATTAGAACAGAAATAAATGAAATAAAATGAAAATAGACAGCAATACAAAAGATAAATACAAAGTTTTAGTTTAAGATTGAAAACCTGTAGTCAGACTAAGGAAAAGAGTTCAAAGTAAATAGTGCAAGCTATATATAAAAGAAAGCATTACAACTGATACTGTAGAAATTCAAAGGACAATTAGTGGGTAGTATAAGCCAGTAGATGTCAAATTCAAACATCTAGAAGAAATTGACAAATTGCTAAATACATTCAAAGTTAACAATATTGACTTAGTAAGAAATTTGAAATCTAAATGGACTAATAATAAATGACGTGATTGAAGGCATAATAAAAAAAAATTACTCCAGTAAAAAAAGCTCAGGTCCTGGTAGCTTCACTGCTAAATTTCACTGAATATTTAATGAGGAACTAATACCAATTCTATTTACACTATTCTGAAAATAGAGAAAGAAATACTTTCAAACTTAACTCCTCAACAGTAGTACTACCCTAACACAAAACAGATGATGACACATCAAAATAGAAAACCATGGGGCAATATCTCTAAGATATTGATGCAAAATTCTCAACAAAACACTAGGAAACCAAATACAATATATTAGAAAGATCGTTTGTCAAGACCAAGTGGGATTTATTCCAGTGATGCAGGATAGCTCAACATACACATATCAATCAGCATGATACATCATATCAACAGAGTAAAGAGTAAAAGCATATGATCATTTCAATTGATACTAAAGCATTTTATAAAATAAATATCTTCATGATTAAAATCCTCAAAGACATTGGAGGTTGAAGGAACATACCTCAACATAAAAGCCATATATGACAGACCCACAGCTTGTATTATACTGAATGAGGAAAAGCTGAAAGCCTTTCCTCTAAGATCCGGGACATTACAAGAATGTCCACTGTTACCACTGTTATTCAAAACAGTATTATCAGTTTTAGGTAGAGCAACGAGAGAAGAGAAAACATCAAATTATTTTATTTTCTGATAATGTGATTTTATATGTAGTAAAACCTAAACACTTGACAAGTAAACTATGAGAAATGGCAAACAAATTCAGTAAAGTTGCTGAATACAAAATCAACATGCAAAATCAGTAGCATTTCTATATACCAACACTAAACAAGGTCAAAAGAAATAAAAGTCATCCCATTTAGAATAGCCACACACAAAATTAAATACCTAGGAATTAACTTTCCCAGAGTTGCAAAATATCTCTACAATAAAAGTCCAAAACATTGGTTAAAAAAAAAGAAAAGAAAAGAAAAGAAATAAAAGAAAAGGACACAAACAATGGAAAATATTCCATGTTCATGGTTTGGAAGAATTAATATTGTTAAAATCTTCATACTACCCAAAGCAATATAGTTAATGCAATCCCTGTAAAATAACAGTAACATTCTTCACAAAAGTAAAATCTTAAAATCCAAAATTTATTTGGAACTACAAAGACCCAGAATAACCAAGCCATCCTAAGCCGAAAGAACGAAACTGGAGAAATAGCATTACCTGACTTTAAATTATGCTACAGAATTATAGTAGCTAGAACACCATTGCACTGGTATAAACATGGACACATAAACCAGTGGAACAAAATGCAGGCTGGAAAGACAAATCTTCATTCCTACTAATTTTCAACTAAGGTGCTAAGAACATGCATTAGGTAAAATGCAGTCTCTTAAACCAATAGTGCTGAGAAACTGGATATGCACATGCAAACCAATAAAACTATTCCCATATCTCTTGCCATAAGAAAAAATCAAAATAAAATGGATTAAAACCTTAAGTATAAGAAGTAAACCTATGAAACTAGCATAAGAAAACATTTGGGAATTTCTCTAGGATATTGGTCTGGGCAAACATCTCTTGAGCTATACCCCACAAGCTCAAGCAATTATAGAAAAAAAAAAAAAATGCACAAATGGAGTCACAAGTTAGAAAGCTTCTTTATACCAAAGGATACAATCAATAAATTGAAGAGATAACCCACAAAATGGGAGAAAATATTTTTAAACTACCTATCTGACAGAGAAATTAATAACCAGAAAATATAAAGAACTCAAACAATTCTATCAATTCTATACAAAAAAAACCCAAAAAACAAACAAAAAAAATTGATCAAAAGATTGGCACAAAATTTAAATAAACTTTTCTTTCTTTCTTTCTTTCCTTCCTTCCTTCCTTCCTTCCTTCCTTCCTT
>NW_016843900.1:0-562 GCF_001698545.2 Rhinopithecus bieti | reverse complement strand
AAAAGTTTTATTCTAACACGGTTTGTTTTCAATGTAACTATAAAAGATCATATTCTCAAAATACTTTCAGAATCAATGTTACCATCTTCCTTTTCCCTTCTCTAATTAGTAGGTTGAATAAAAGCATTCATATATGTTAATTATATATTTTCTGAAAGTCATATTTTTAACTTCTTTATCATGTTAATTGTATATTTTCTGAATGTCATATCTTTTAACTTTTTTTAATTTCCTATTATTTTATTTTATTTATTTATTTTTTATTATACTTTAAGTTCTAGGGTACATGTGCACAACGTGCAGTTTGTTATATATGTATACATGTGCCATGTTGGTGTGCTGCACCCATTAACTCGTCACTTACATTAGGTATATCTCCTAATGCTGTCCCTCTCCCCTCCCCGCACCCCACAACAGGCCCTGGTGTGTGATGTTCCCCTTCCTGTGTCCAAGTGTTCTCATTGTTCAGTTCCCACCTATGAGTGAGAACATGCAGTGTTTGGTTTTCTGTTCTTGCGATACTTTGCTAAGAATGATGGTTTCCACTGCATTCATGTCCCTA
>NW_016843898.1:0-1206 GCF_001698545.2 Rhinopithecus bieti | reverse complement strand
CCTCTCTCAGAGTCCACAAAAACAGTGCTAAGAAACTGATCCATGAAAAGCATCGTGCAATGCTTTGAGATGAATTAACACATCACAAACATCAGAAACTTCTTTCTAGTTTTTATATGAGGATATTTCCATTGTCACCGTAGGCTTCAATGCAGTCCAAAATATCCCATAGCAGATTTTAAGAAAGAGTGTTAGCAAACTGCTCAATGAAAAGAAGACTTTAACTCTGTGAGATGAATTCTCACATCACTAAGCAGTTTCACAGAAGGCTTCTTTCTAATTTTGATCTGAGGATATTTCCTTTTCACCGTAGACTTCAATGCAATTCAAAATATGCCTTGTCAGATTCCCCATAAATAGTGCTAACAAACAGCTCCATAACAGCAGTGGTGTATCTCTGACAGATGAATTCACACACCACAAAGCTGTTTCTCAGAAAGCTTCTTTCTAGTTTTTATCAGAGGTTATATCCTTTTTGTCCATATTCCTCAATGCTTTACAGAATATCCCATTGCAGATTCCATGACGAAACTATTGGCAAGCTTCTCAAAGAAAAGAAAGGTGTAACTCCAATGGATGAATGTACACATTCCAAAGCAGATTCACAGAAAGCTTCTTTTTGGTTTTTATCTGAGGATAATTCCTTTGTTATCATAGGCTTCATGGTGCTCCCAATTATCCTATTGCAAATTCCATGAAAACAGTGTTATCAAGTTGGTAAAAGAAAACAGTGGAGTGTCTTTGTAAGTTGAAATCACACATCACAAAAGAGTTTCTCAGAAAGTTTCTTTTCCAGTTTTTATCTGAGGATAAATCCTTTTTTTACTATAGGTCTCAATGCACTCCCAAGTATCCCTTTGCAGATTCTACGAAAATGATGTTAGCAAATTGCTCCATGAAAAAAAAGGTGTAAATCTGTGAGATGAATTCAAACATCTCAAAAAACATTCTCATGTTTTTTCTAGTTTTTATCTGAAGTTATTTCCTTTGGCACCATAGGCTTCAATGCGATCCAAAATATCCCTTCTCAGATTCCCCAAAAACAGTGCTACCAAACTGAAACATGAAAAGAATTGTGTACCTCTGTCAGATGAATTAACACATCACAATGCGGTTTTATATAAAGTTTCTTTCTAGTTTTTATCTGAGGATAATTCCTTTGTCACCATAAGCTACAATGCACTTCAAAATATACCACTTAAGAGT
>NW_016843897.1:0-853 GCF_001698545.2 Rhinopithecus bieti | reverse complement strand
GGGCTATGCCCTTGTTTGCACTGACAACAAGGTGGTATTGGAGTGTTATAGGGTCATGGAGAAGACCTTCAATTATCAATTATAGGTTTTAAATTTACCCTGGCTTTTAAAGGAATAGAGTATACTTTTTTTTTTTTTTTTTTACCACTTCCATCTTTCTTTCTTTCTTTTGATTTCTTTGTCTCTCTCTTTCTGACTCCCTCTTTGTCTCTGTCTCTTCCTCTCTCTCTCTCTCTCTCTGACTTTCTCTTTTCTCTTTCCTTTCTGCTGGTCTTTTCCTGCCTCTGCTAGCTGCTAATGCTGCTGTTCTCCCCTCTCCTTCCCCTTTTGATGGCTTCGGCAGTGTAAGACTGCCACCTCCTTGGGTTTTGCACTGTGTGCAATAACTCCATAATTTCCTTGTGGTATTTAATGGGGTTTCCCCAGAGGTTAGGCACTCCCTTTCTTTCCATATTGCAGCATGGGCATGTAGGATTAGATAAGCATACTTGCTATCTGTATACACATTTATTATTTTCCTTTTCCCAGTTCTAAGGCTCGGGTAAATGCCACTAGTTCTGCTAACTGGGCACTGGTCCCTGGGGAAGAGGCTTACTTTCAAGCACAGTCACATCACTAACTATGGCATAACCTGCCCTTCGTATCCCATTCTCCACAAATGAACATCCATTCGTGTATAGGTAAAGGTCAGGATTAGCTAAGGGGACTTCTGAGAGATCATCTTGGGCAGTAGAAATCTGGACTATAATTTGTTGGCAGTCATGCTCAATTGGTTCCCCATCCTCTGGAAGAAAAGTGGCAGGGTTGAGGGTGGCACACATACATATTTGAAGCACCAGTCCCTCAAGGAGTA
>NW_016843896.1:0-628 GCF_001698545.2 Rhinopithecus bieti | reverse complement strand
CCGAGAGATCTGCTGTTAGTCTGATGGGCTTCCCTTTGTGGGTATCCAAACCTTTCTCTCTGGGTACCCTTAACATTTTTTCCTTCATTTCAACCTTCATGAATCTGACAATTACGTGTCTGGGGTTGCTCTTCTCAAGGAGCATCTTTTTGGTGTTCTCTGTATTTCCTGAATTTGAATGTTGGCTTGCCTTGCTAGGTTGGGGAAGTTCTCCTGGATAATATCCTGAAGAGTGTTTTCTACCTTGGTTCCATTCTCCCCGTCACTTTCAGGTACACCAATCAAATGTAGATTTGTTCTTTTCACATAGTCCCATGTTTCTTATAGGCTTCGTTCATTTCTTTTTGCTCTTTTTTTCTAAACTTGTCTTCTTGCTTTATTTCATTAATTTTATCTTCAGTCATTGATATTCTTTCTTCTACTTCATCAAATCAGCTATTGAAGCTTGTGCATGCATCACAAAGTTCTCATGCTGTGGTTTTCATGTCCATCAGGTCATTTAAGGTCTTCCCTATGCTGTTTATTCTAGTTAGTCATTCATCTAATCTTTTTTCAAGGTTTTTAGCTTGAAAAAAGTGATGGGTTAGAACATCTTCCTTTAGCTCGAAGTTTATTATTACTGACCTTG
>NW_016843895.1:0-860 GCF_001698545.2 Rhinopithecus bieti | reverse complement strand
CTGGGTGACAGAGCAAGACCCTGTCTGAAAAAAACATAAAAATAAAAATAAAACAATAAAAACCAAGACACAAACATACACATTAGGGTAGGCTCAAACAGGGCTAGGATCATCAATATCACTGATTTACCTCCACATCTTGTCCCACTAAATGGTCTTCATGGGCAAAAACATGTATGGATCTATCATCTCCTGTAATAATAGTGCCTTCTTCCAGAACACCTCCTGAAGGACCTACCTCAGGCTGTTTTACATTAAAAAAAATTTTAAATGTAAGTAGAGTAGTATACTTTTAAAAAACAATAAAAAGTGTAGTATAGTATAGTAAGTGTATAAATCAGTAACATAATCATTTATTATCTTTATAAAATATAATATAGTATACATAATTGTCTGTGCTATACTTTCATATGACTGGTGGCACAGTATACTTGTTTACACCAACATCACCACAAACATGTGAGTGATACATTGCCCTGTGATATTATGATGGCTACAATATCCCTAAACAATAGAAATTTTTCAGATCCATCATAGTCTTGTGGGACCATTATCATGTACACGGTCCATTGTTGGTGAAAAGGGTGTTATGTGGTGCGTGATTGTGCTTAATAGTTTTAGAAATTTTTAGGTTTTCAACTCCTTTTGTTGTCATGATTTGAAGGTTGTGATTTTAAATAATTATTTTATTTTATATAAGTTGTAAAATTTGCTAGCGTAAAGTCATTAATTATATACTGCTAGTGTCTATTTAATATCTACAGATTCTGTAGTGAAGTCTCCTTTATTATTCTTGATATTGATAATTTGTTTTCTTCTATTTTTTCTTGATTATTCTTATTAATCAATTTCATTATTTC
>NW_016843894.1:0-628 GCF_001698545.2 Rhinopithecus bieti | reverse complement strand
CCTGCAGCCAGATGATCATGGGACTTCATTCCAAAATTGTGTGAGCCAATTCCCATAAGAGATACCTAAATTTATAAATAAACACCCAAATTTCCTACAGGCTTATCTTTGTGGTATCACTTCAAATTTTGAAGAACGCTTACTAGTACACATAGCAAAAAACAAACAAACAAACAAACACAAGTGGGTCACCATCATCAATAAGTAACTTTTAAAAAATCAAACACAGGATAAAATACTACAGTACATCTATTACCTGGGTTTTTTTCTATATGGAAAGCACTGTCTGAGATGCCTTGCAGTAAACTCCAAGGAGATTGTGAGGGAAGATATCCTCTTTTCTCCTGGTAAATCTCTGTGTTGATGATCATTATTTTAAAGGCTCCAAAGATCAAAACATCTGCTTGCACATTTTGATGATTCGTTTTGGGTGAGGGTCTCTGGCCGGCTTGGAAGGGTGGGTGAACAGTGGGAACGGGGCTGCCTTGTGGTGACTGGCATCACTCATATCCGTATCTGTGGCAGTCATCAGGTGATTATTATATATTTGACTTTTGGTCACCCCTATGGGGGTGTTAAATGCAGGGAGGGTCTAGTTAAGCCATTACAGGTTGGCAGTGACTTGTAG
>NW_016843893.1:0-1941 GCF_001698545.2 Rhinopithecus bieti | reverse complement strand
CATAGCATTTATTTCTATAAGGTTAGTAGTAATGTCTCCTCTTTCATTTCTTTTTTAAAAAATTTAAATTTTATTTTAATTGAAAAAATAGTAATTGTATATATTTATAGGGTACAATGTGATGTTTTGCTATGTTTATATTGTTAAATGATTAAATAAAACTAATTAATAAATCTGTCACCTCACATACTTATCATTTTTTGTGATGACATTTATGATAACTTAAATAAGCCAGGCACAGAAAGACAAATAAACTCCATATATACATGAGATACATGGAATCTAAAAAAATCAGACTAACAGAAATAGAGTAGAATGGTGATTACCAGAGGCTGGGGAGGAACATGGATGGGGAAAGGGAAGCTGTTGATCGAAAGGTACAGTTTCAGTTAGACAGGAAGAACAAACTTCAGTAATCTATTGCACAAAATGGTAATTATAATAAATAATAATTTATTGTGTATTTCAAAATCCCTTTTTCATTTTTGATTCTAGTAATCCAGTCTGCTATTTTTTCCTGGCATATCTAGCTAATGTTTTGCCAATATTTTGATTTGTAAAAGAGTCAACTCTTGGTTTGGCTGATATTTTCTCTATTGTTTTTCTATTCTCTATTTCACTTATTTCTGCTCTAATCTCCATTATTTTCTTCTTCTACTTGCTTTATGTGTAGCTTGCTCTTCTTTTTCAGTGTCTTAAGGTGAAAATTTAGGTTATTTTCAATCATTTCCTTAATATAAGCATATACATCTATAAAATTTCTTTTAAGCACTGTTTTTGCTATATCCCATAAGTTATAAGGTATATTATGTCTTCATTTTCATTTATATCAAAGTATTTTCTAACATCCCTTTTCATTTCTTCTTTGATCTATTGGTTATTTAAGAGTGCATTGTTTATGAGAACACATGGACATGGGGAACAACACACACAGGGGCCTGGGGCAGGGGCGGGGAAGGGACAGCATCAGGATGAATAGCAAATGGAACGCATGCAGGACTTAATACCTAGATGATGGGTTAACAGGTGCAGCAAACCACCTTGGCACACGTTTATCTATGTAACAAAACCTCACATCCTGCACATGTATCCCAGAACTTAAAATTAAATTAAATTAAAATTTAAAACAGAGTGCATTGTTTAATTTCCACATACTTGTGAGTTCCCCAAATTTCTTTCTTTTATTAATATCTAATTTCATTCTGTTGTCATCAGAAAACATGCATTGCATTTTTACTCCTGTAAATTTACCAAGGTTTATGGCCTAGCATGTGGTTTATCCTGGAGAGTGTTCCATGTGCACTAGGGAAGAATATAAATTCTCCTGTTCTACAGAAATCTGCTAGGTCTAGTTGGTTTATAGCGTTGCTCAAGTCTTTTATTTCCTTATTGATTTTCTGCCCAATTGTTCGTTCATTATTTTTTTCCTGACTCTAGGTATGATTGACAAATAAAAATTGTATGTATTTAAGATGTACAATGTGATGTTTTGATATACATTGCAAAATGATTACCACAACTAAGCTAATTAACATATTCATCATCTCGTATAGTTACAACTTTTTTTAAAAGTTGGATATCAAAATCTCCAAATATTATTGCTTATTGTATATTTCTTCATTTCTTTTTTTTTTTGACGGAGTCTTGCTCTGCCGCCCAGGCTGGAGTGCAGTGGCCCGCTCTCAGCTCACTGCAAGCTCTGCCTCCCGGGTTGACGCCATTCTCCTGTCTCAGCCTCCCGAGTAGCTGGGACTACAGGCGCCCGCCTCGTCGCCCGGCTGGTTTTTTGTATTTTTTAGTAGAGACGGGGTTTCACCGTATTAGCCAGGATGGTCTCGATCTCCTGACCTCGTGATCCGCCCGTCTCGGCCTCCCAAAGTGCTGGGATTTCGAGGTGGAGACCCCGGGCCCGGCCTTTTTTTTTTTTTTTTTTGAGACGGA
>NW_016843892.1:0-1006 GCF_001698545.2 Rhinopithecus bieti | reverse complement strand
GCAAACTCATCCTTTTTTATGGCTGCATAGTATTCCATGGTGTATATGTGCGAATTTTTTTTTTCTTTTTGTTTTTTTTTAGGAGATAGAGTCTTGCTCTGTCGCCCAGGCTAGAGTGCAGTGGTGCGATCTCAGCTCACTGTAACCTCTGCCTCCCAGGTGCAAGCAATTCTCCTGCCTCTGCCTCCTGAGTAGCTGGGATTAGAGGCGCACAACACCATGTCTGGCTGATTTATTGTATTTTAGTAGAGACAGGGTTTCACCATGTTGCCCAGGCTGGTCTCGAACTCCTGAGCTCAGGCAGTCTGCCTGCTTCGGCCTCCCAAAGTGCTAGGATTACAGGTGTGAGCCACGGCACCTGGCCCCCAATTTTTTTTCTTAAACTAATAAATGCTGTTCCAGAAAACCCAAAAATGAAGATAAGCTAAAAGAAAATGGAAAACACCATAATCTTCCCACTCACTGATGATCAGAGTTAAAACCTCAGGTATCATTTTCTTCTTTTTTTCTTTTTGTTTTGAGACAGGGTTTCCCTCTGTCTCCCAGACTGTAGTGCAGTGGCACAATCACAGCTCACCGCAGCCTCAACCCTCTGGTCCTAATCAATCCTCCCACATAAGCCTCCTGAGTAGCTGGGACTACAGCCGTGTGTCGCCATGCCCAGCTAATTTTTAAATTTTTCATAGAGATGGGTATTGCTATGTTGTCCACTCTGGTCTTGAACTTTAGGGCTCAAGTGATCCTCCCTTCTTGGCCTCCCAAAGTGCTGAGATTACAGGCATGAACCACCACACTCAACCCTGTTGTCTTCCTTATGTGGGTTTTTGGGGATGGATTATATAGGGGCTAATTTTTTTTTTTTTTGAGACAGAGTCTCGCTCTGTCACCCAGGCTGGAGTGCAGTGGTGTGATCTTGGCTCACTGCAAGCTCTGCCTCCCAGATTCACGTCATTCTCCTGTCTTAGCCTCCCAAGTAGCTGGGACTACAGGCGCCTGCCACCACGCC
>NW_016843891.1:0-856 GCF_001698545.2 Rhinopithecus bieti | reverse complement strand
CAAATAGGAAAGAATTCTAGAACTAGATTTAAAGGCTAACATGAAGAACTATAGGCTCTACAGTAAGGGCAAAGACAACATACATTTCTGAAGATGATCCATTCACTGTGGCAGTACTGCAAGGTGCCGCCTAACTCAGGGGTTAATTGCTTGTCATCAATGTATGTCAGCAAATCACTAACTGAGCTCAGCATAACAACCTATATAAATAAGCAAGAAAGATACTGTTAACTGCCCTTCATGCCATCCCCCCATTAAACTGTAAAATGAACTTTAGCATACATTTAGCAGGAAGTTACCTCTGATACATGGTTTTAACAGTTCTCTCCTGTACATGCCCCCATACATGTATGCACTATCTTCTTCAGATAATAACAATTTTTATTTACAAAACATTTTCTGTAAAGCAAAATCAATCTCTACAGAAACCAAAATGCCTAATTTTCCTCCATCTACAAGTTTGCACTATTAATGATCCAGCTTCTAAAAGAATGCTATGCTCACAACAAAGAAAATGACTTTATGTAGTAACTTATAATTTATCAGGAGGGGTTGACCTTTTCAAAAGTATCAAAATTTATGAGCACCCTATTCCTAACCTTAAAACATACAAAATATTTTAAAAGTCATGGTACTCTGGACTAGCTCAGGATGTAAGTTCATGGGAGTTCAAATACATAAAACGTACACTCAATTTTACTAAAAAATAAAATTTCCTGCTGATATACACATACACACACATACATATACACACATGCACACATACATATATACACACGTATAACATATATGACATATATTTTTTGCAAAAGTAATTGCTTTGTTATAAATTGATGAATCGATTTCTTTTTTAAAT
>NW_016843890.1:0-1204 GCF_001698545.2 Rhinopithecus bieti | reverse complement strand
AAGAAAAGCTGGGTAATCTATAAATTTTGGCATTTCTTGAGCCCATCAGAAATCTAGGCTTCAAGGAAACCAGGTGAACTGAGGTCCAAAGAGTGACTGTGCCTCTCAGGAGAGCCAGGACACATGAAAAGTTCCACCTTTGTCAGAGCACAGGAGGAAGAAGTGGCCACCAAAAAAGCAGGTGACAGGAAAACAACATTTTAATGAATTCTTAGAGGCCAGAAGTGGGCCAGCATGACAACTTAGAATCCCCCTGGGTACATCAGGATCTAGCAGACCCCAAGTTCACTTGCAATCTCTTTTCCACCTCTTGGTGTTCATGAGAAAGACTGGAGGTACAAGAGACAGGAAAGAGGCTCCTTCAGTGGTTCACGGGCATGAACGCCCTCCTACCTCCTAGAACCTTGTCTCACAAGAAGCAGAAGGACTTAAGCCTCAGGGGAAGGGGCAGGAATCCTTCCCATCCCCAGGGGACAGGGAAGGGTTCACTCCTGGTAGAAGTAAGGGCATAAGTAAGACCATCTAGTTCTGGGGGAGGGATAGGAACCAGCCCCTCATTACATGGTGAGGGAGGGTTGAAGCAAAATCTGCTCCCTTGGGAGGGGCAGGAACTACCCCTTGCTAAATCATAAGCTTTGCACCTGTAAACCAAAAATAAAATTCTAAGCCCCCCAACCTACTAAACGGATCCCTTCTCGCCAAGGGCATTCCAAAGTAAACCTGCAAAACTAGTTCAGGCCATGATGGGAAGGAGGGTTGGACATGCCTCATTCTGCCCTCATCTTTTCGGAATTCAGGCACAACTGACCAGCTTTCACATCAACACAGAGATCTGAAGACTGACAAAACAGACTCTTTGTAGCAATAAGATACCAAATTCCAACCTGACTGAAGTATAGCATCACATGACAGAGCAGGTCCTGAAAGAAATAGACGTATTTTAGCCCAAAATAAATTTTTCTTTGACATATTTTGGAACAGCCCTGCAAAGCTGCCTCTTGTCGGGTAAAGTCTACACTCTGTAGAGAGTGCCCTTCCCTTTCCAGGTCTTCTCCTGATTCAGGAGAGATTTAACCAACAGTCTGGCACCTTTCTAAGTCTGACGAGAAACATTTACCATCTATTCTCTCGGAAGCCTTCTTCTCTCTGAAGTTAACCAAGATTGTGCCACTGCACTCTAGCCTGGGCAACAGAGTGAGACTCT
>NW_016843889.1:0-259 GCF_001698545.2 Rhinopithecus bieti | reverse complement strand
TCTTTAACACTGTCTTGGAGGAACCTGAGAAGGGTTACTTTGGATCGCATTGAGGCCTTCGCTGATAAAGGAAATATCATCAGTTAAAAACGAGAATGAAGCTTTCTGAGAAACTTCTTTGTGATCTGTTAGTTTCACCTACCAGAGTTACAAATTAGTCCTCAGGAAGCAGTTTGCTAAGACTCTTTTTGTGGAATCTGCAAAGTGATACTTGGGAGCCCTTTGGAGCCCATGGTGAAAAAGGAAATATCCTCATATA
>NW_016843888.1:0-824 GCF_001698545.2 Rhinopithecus bieti | reverse complement strand
TTTTGAAACAGAGTCTCACTCTTTTCGCCCAACCTGGAATGAAGTGGCGTGATCTCGGCTCACTGCAACCTCTGCCCCCTGGGTTCAAACGATTCTCCTGTCTCAGCCTCCCGAGTACCTGGGATTACAGGCGCCCACCACCACATCCAGCTAATTTTTTTGTGTTTTTAGTAGAGACGGGGTTTTGCCATGTTGGTCAGGCTGGTCTCAATCTCCTGACCTCAGGTGATCCGCCCGCCTGGGCCTCCCAAAGTGCTGGAATTACAGGCATGAGCCACCGCGCCCGGCCAACCCAGACTTCTTAAATGGGAACTCTTATTTCCCCAGCAGAAGAGAAAGAAGCCAGATACCTAAGACTATGTATTATATATGATACCATTTACATGGAATTTCTAGAAAGGGTAACATTATAGAAACAGCAGATCCGTGGTTGCCTGGGGCCATAGGAGAGTGAAATTGACAGGGAATAGGCCCAGGAAACTTTTGAGGGTTATGGGAATGTTATAAACCTGAATTGTGCTAATGACTGTACAACTTATAAATTTATGGATACTCATCAAACTGTATATTTACAATGGGTGAATTATGTGATATGTAAATGATATCTTAGTAACAGTATGTGTGTGTAATTGTTTTTTTCCTTTTTTTTTTTTTTGAGGCGAAGTCTCACTCTGTCGCCCAGGCTGGAGTGCAGTGACACAATCTCAGCCCACTGCAAGCTCCACCTCCCGGGTTCACGCCATTCTCCTGCCTCAGCCTCCCAAGTCGCGGGGACTATGGCGTCGGCCACCATGCCCGGCTAATTTTTTGTATTTTTAGTAGAG
>NW_016843887.1:0-824 GCF_001698545.2 Rhinopithecus bieti | reverse complement strand
TAGCCTGAAATTTTCCTTTTTGGTTGTGTCTCTGCCAGATTTTGGTATCAGGATGATGCTGGCCTCATAAAATGAATTAAGGAGGAGTTCCTCTTTTTCTATTATTTGGAATAGTTTCAGAAGGAGTGGTACCAGCTCCTATTTGTACCTCTGTTATAATTCGGCTGTGAATCCATCTGGTCTTGGGCTTTTTTTGGTTGGTAGGCTATTAATCACTGCCTCAATTTCTGAACTTGTTATTCATCTATTCAGGGATTTGACTTCTTCCTGATTTAGTCTTGGGATGGTGTATGTGTCCAAGAATTTATCCACTGCTAGATTTTCTAGTTTATTTGCATACAGGTGTTTATAGTATTCTCTGATGGTAGTTTGTATTTCTGTGAGATCAGTGGTGATATCCCCTTTATCATTTTTTATTGTGTCTATTGGATTTTTTTCTCTTTTCTTTTTTATTAGTCTGGCTAGTGGTCTATTTTGTAAATCATTTCAAGAAACCAGCGCCTAGATTCATTTATTTTTTGAAGGGTTTTTCATGTCTCTATCTTCTTCAGTTCTGCTCTAATCTTAATTATTTCTTGTTTTCTGTTAGCTTTTGAATTTGTTTGCTCTTGCTTCTCCAGTTCTTTTAATTGCGATGTTAGGGTGTCAATTTTAGATCTTTCCCACTTTCTCCTGTGGGCATTTAGTGCTATAAATTCCCCTCTAAACACTGCTGTAGCTGTGTCCCAGAAATTCTGGTACGTTGTGTCTTTGTTCTCATTGGTTTAAAATAGCTTATTTATTGCTGCCTTAATTTTGTTATTTACCCAGTAGTCATTCAGGAG
>NW_016843886.1:0-557 GCF_001698545.2 Rhinopithecus bieti | reverse complement strand
ATCAATAATATAATTGATCCAAGCATTGCATTGGCAAATAATGATTTAATAATATATTTTGATTAATAACTTTAGTCTATATTTGTCTTCCTGACTTTTCTGTATCAACTCAGAGGGTTTTACATTTATTTTATTTTATTTATTTATTTATTTTGAGACAGAGTCTTATTCTGTCTTCCAGGCTGGAGTGCAGTGGTGTAATCTTGGCTCATTTCAACCTCTGCCTCCCAGATTCAAATGGTTCATTTGCCTCAGCTTCCCGAGTAGCTGGGATTACAGGCACGCACCACCACACCCAACTAATTTTTGTATTTTTAGTAGAGACAGGGTTTCATCACGTTGGCCAGTCTCCTCTCCAACTCCTGGCCTCAAGTAATCCACCCACCTCGGCCTCAGAAAGTGCTGGGATTACAGGCATGAGCCACCACCCCCAGCCGGATTTTATTTATTTTATTATTATAATAAGTTCAATATATATCTCTTAGAGTTCAAATTTTATCTGGGAAATGTCTTTGATAAATAAAGCATTTACAAAGCATAACAAAATTACTATATCT
>NW_016843885.1:0-823 GCF_001698545.2 Rhinopithecus bieti | reverse complement strand
CAAACTATCTCAATTTAGATCCTGCAGTCTATGGCCTTCTGAAAATAACAGGAAAACGGACAGAATCTAAGTGCAGTGTTGGGTCATATGAATCTGCCTTAGAATCAGGTTTATAAATCTTAAGAGAGGGACTGAAAGTTTGGTTTCACAAAGAGAAATTCAAGGAAAACATCATTAGGATAGGAGAGGCCCATATAGGTTGAAAGTACTTATGTTTCTATGGATTAGATATAATTGTGAAGGGGCTACATATCTATGAGAGTGAGAGCTGATGGGGCGGGGCCAGAAGAAACGTAGAAAGCACTTTTTATAAACATTTTTTTTTTGGATATGAGTTGCTTATACTTATTTGTCTTTTGATGTTCTGTGAAAATATCTTCCCAAAGATTAACCCTCTTATTTCTTTGGAGAATGAGCAGTGAAAGCTCTTGGAAACATGAACTACAGACACTTAGAGGACACTTTTTATTAGTCAAGTGCCATTTTGCTTTTATGCCTTCTATCCATACAGAGTTATGGTTTCCCTAATTCTCATTTGTGATGTTAAGTAGATATCCAAAATAATTTAGACCTGCCAAGACATGTCTTTGTGATATGCTGATGTTTCCGTGAATATAAAGACATTCTCCTGCAAGCAGTTGAGTTGGCTTTAAAATGCTAGAACTATCCATTTTGAGTGTAATTATGCAAAATAAATGAAAGAAATCTAGCCTGCTGATATTTATGTAACAACTTCTGGAATAAATCTTCTGATTTACAAATATACTGGGGTCATTAAGTAGAAGCCACACCACATCATTATTTCACAGAACTTTAGGCAATT
>NW_016843884.1:0-856 GCF_001698545.2 Rhinopithecus bieti | reverse complement strand
AATGAACAAAGCCTCCAAGTAGTATAGAATTATGTGAAAAGACCAAAGCTACGTCTGATTGGTGTGCCTGAAAGTGACAGGTCCTATTGTGGGGAGGGATAGCATTAGGAGATATACCTAATGTAAATGACGAGTTAATGGGTGCAGCACACCAACATGGCACATGTATACATATGTAACAAACCTGCACATTGTGCACATGTACCCTAGAACTTAAAGTATAATAATAAAAAAAGAGAATGTAATAAGTGTATGAAATTGGAACTCTTAAATTAAGCTCCTAGACATCAGAGTGGCCACAGATATCACTGTCATTAGAAAAAAGCATTAGAAAATGCTTAACACGCTTAATTAGAGTTATTAGAAAATGCTTAACACACTTGGTGCAAAAGGCATAATTGAATACATATTTTAAAATACTGCTACGATATTCCATGTGATTTTGCATACCACATGTACTGTGAGCAAAATTAAAAGATGTATTCTTTAAAAGGTTAAATTCCAGCCAGGAGTCGTGGCTCACGCCTATAATCCTAGTACTTTGGGAGGCGGAGGCGGGAGAATTGCCTGAGCTCAGGAATTCGAGACTAGCCTGGGCAACATGGTGAAACTCCATCTTTACTAAAATACCACCACCACCATCACCAACAACAACAACAACAACAACAAAAAAAAAAGGTATGGCGGTGTGTGCCTGTAGTCCCAGCTACTCGGGAGGCTGAGGCAGGAGAACTGCTTGAACTCGGAAGGCAGAGGTTGCAGTGAGCCGAGATTGTGCCACTGCACTGCACTCCAGCCTGGCAACAGAGCCAGACTCCATTTCAAAAAAAAAAAAAAAAAAAAAGTTAAATTCCAC
>NW_016843883.1:0-823 GCF_001698545.2 Rhinopithecus bieti | reverse complement strand
AAAGAGAAAATACAAGCACACTCCAATGCAAAACCCTATCTATAATATTACCACACTGAGATCCTGTCAGAGTTTACGTTTATGCTTATTATTTGATACACTTCAAACTACTGTGTACATACTTTCAAATAGGACTTTATTTTTATGTTAACTATTTGAGACATTGACCAATAGATAACCTAAAGTTTTATCATATTTAGCAATTTTATTTTCTGAAAAGTGAATTTGAACTGGTTTAGCTTAAGAATTTTGCTGATCTTTCCTGGGCTTGCTAATGAATCTATAGTCATCTGATTCTTTGGGTAAAGGTGACTGGGTAAGGATCGCCTCATTCTTATGCCTGGAAGTTGGTGCCAGGCCTTGTGAGGTACTGCTTGTTGCAGGTATGATGAAGATGACAGGGCCATGTTTCCAATAGCTTAGGCTAGGCTTCTTCACATGATAGCAAGTAACAGTGTTCCAAAAAGCAGGAAGATGGTAAAATTCAATGTTAGGCAGTTTTTGAACTTCTGCTTGTCTCATCTTTGCTTAATGCTCCATTAGTTAAGACAGCTGACTTGGTCAATGCAAGATTTAAGAGGAAGAGAAATAGACCCTCACCTCTTGATTGAAGACACTGCTAAGTCAAATTGCAAAGAAGTGTGCGTAAAGAGAGGGGGAAAATTATGACTTCTTCGTAGTTTTACAGAGTTTGGTGCATGTATTGAAAAAGAATCTTATATTATTGTATAACTTGTATCTTTCCCTTTCTTAATTCTTCCTTTTGACTTCACTAATTTTAATTGAGCCCGCATTAGTTTTCTGTTTTTTTTTTTTTTTTTTT
>NW_016843882.1:0-354 GCF_001698545.2 Rhinopithecus bieti | reverse complement strand
GAAGGAGGGAGGGAGGGAAGGAGGGAGGGAGGGAAGGAAGGAAGGAACGAGGGAGGGAGGGAGGGAGGGAGCGAAGGAAGGAAGGAAGGAAGGAAGGAAGGAAGGAAGGAAGGAAAAGAAAGGGAGGAAGGGAGGAAAGAAAGGAACGAAGGAAGAAGGAAGGAAGGAAGGAAGGAGGGAGGGAAGGAGGGAGGGAAGGAAGGAAGGAAAAAGAAAGGGAGGAAGGGAGGAAGGGAGGAAGGGAGGAAGGAAAGAAACAAAGGAAGGAAAGAAGGAGGGAGGGAAGGAGGAAGGAAGGAAAGGAAGGAAGGAAGAAAGAGAAAGAAAGAAAGAAAGAAAGAGAGAGAGAGAGAG
>NW_016843881.1:0-820 GCF_001698545.2 Rhinopithecus bieti | reverse complement strand
ATTAATTCTTCAGGACTTTCATTTGGGTATCATTTCTTTAATGAAAAAAAAAAAAAAGGGGGGGGAAGTGAAGGTGGGGGGTGGTAAGAAGGAGATCATAAAGACCTGCACAGTGGTGTGATTATTAGGGTCACAATAACCTGAATATAGGTGTTGTCAATCAGCTGAATAGTATGTAATCAAAGAAGTCTGATTACAAGAAGACGGTTTTGCCTACCCACTCAATAAGATGAACCTCTTTCCCCTAACTAGTATCTAGATTTCCGATTATTTTGTTTTTCCTCTGATCTATGTATTCAAATGGGCTCATTGATATCAAGAGCTCAAGTTAAGTCTCACTCCACTTGGATTTGTTAGCAAAACATATGAACTGGTGCTTAAATACCACATAATTCTGAGACATTATGAAGATTACAGGATCTTAATGGGGAGAAGCAGCAGCCTTAATAGAAGATCTTCATTCCCTCCTGATAATATTCCTCCAAATATCATAAGATCTTTATTGTTGAAGATATTTGTGTTTTCTTTCTGTTTTACTAGCATCAAGAAAAAAAATTGTATCTCAGAGATTATTGAGAATTCCAACGTTTTCTCTACTGAATCCCCAAACAAACATACAAGCAAAAAAGCCTACCACATAGTAGGCATTCAATAAATATTTCTTGAATAAATAAATACATTAAAGATTGCCAGTCAACTTCTTAAATATTTTAACATCCCTTGATATGCTGAAAAGGACACTGAACTTCCCCTTCGTTCACAGTCCTGAAATTCTGAGTAACTTGACTAGTATAGTAGCTCAGTTATTATGATATGTCCA
>NW_016843880.1:0-258 GCF_001698545.2 Rhinopithecus bieti | reverse complement strand
GAAGGAGAAACCCATATATCCTAGCTCTGTCTACCAAAAGGCTTAGAAACTGTGAAACGACCAAGCTCAATAGCAATGAGTATCCCTGTGGTCTAGATTACGGTCATTAAATATCATTTCTCTCTAAAAGAAACTAAGGTTCCCAAAGGAGCCCATTTCTTAAAAAAAAAAACAAAAACAAAAACAAAAATTCTGTCCACTTTGAGTACAGAAAATGCACAAGGGAGAAATCATACAGAAAATGTATTATTTGAATCA
>NW_016843879.1:0-1940 GCF_001698545.2 Rhinopithecus bieti | reverse complement strand
ATGTTCAAGTACTATTTCTTTACGACACCAAAAAACAAACATTTCTAATATCCATCTCAAAAAAAAAAAAAGACGGCCGGGCGCGGTGGCTCAAGCCTGTAATCCCAGCACTTTGGGAGGCCGAGACGGGCGGATCACGAGGTCAGCAGATCGAGACCATCCTGGCTAACCGGGTGAAACCCCGTCTCTACTAAAAAATACAAAACATTAGCCGGGCGAGGTGGCGGGCGCCTGTAGTCCCAGCTACTCGGGAGGCTGAGGCAGGAGAATGGCCTAAACCCGGGAGGCGGAGCTTGCAGTGAGCTGAGATCCGGCCACTGCACTCCAGCCTGGGCGACAGAGCGAGACTCCGTCTCAAAAAAAAAAAGACAGACAGAAAGACAGAGGGGGTGGGGTGGGCAGAGACCCAGAGAGAAGATGATCGGGAATATAGGGTGTCACTCAGAGATCCAGAGAAAGAGGGAGACAGAGACTCAGACAGAGACATTTTCTTAGAAACAGGGGTACAGAGACCCAGAGAGCAGGGATAGAGACTTAGAGGGAGGCTGTCAGGCCCTGTCATCCCCCCCTACCATCCATGTCCTCCTGGGGGATCTGCCCGAAGATCTGCAGGTAGGGACGGTAGAAGACGCGGCGCAGGATACTGGGGAGATCACTGTCCCGTGGCCTTAGGAGCCCCTCCGTGGCCACGCCATAGGCCACCAGCCACACGCCGAGGAAGAAGAGGAAGAAGAACACATCCTTCATCTGTGGGGAGATGTGGCTGCATCTGGCCCCGCCCTTCCCCACCCCTTATCCCAAAACCACGCCCCTTGCTCCCCAAAGTCACACCCTTTCTCCACAGACCACTCCCTCCCCAGCCCCACCCCTTTTCCTATGGCCCCGCCTACTTCCACCCCGCCCCTCCCTCACCATCTTGTTCACGATGACGATCTTGGGCCCCAGCTGTTTGTTGACCGTGAAGATGTGCAGCAGCCGCACCGTGAAAACCATGAAGTCAATGCAGAGGACAGTGCGGCCCAGGTGGTACAAACCCAGGGTCAGCCTGTGGTGTGGGGAGATGCCGCAAGGGTTACTCAAGTGTCACAAGACGCCAAGGAAAATGGGAGTCTTCCCAATGCCATGCTTCAGATGAAGCTGCAGCCTCCACCGGGCAGGACCAGGACCCTCCCAGTCACCCGAGGTTTACTGAAATTTACTCAGTGCCAAGCTGGTCTACGCAGGGCACTGACACCCATTTGAAAAATGGCTGCGTCTATTAAGTAATGACTGAATGAACGATGGCCTTAGCAAACAGCCGGCCCCCGTAAGAATCAAGCTGGGAAAAACTGTCGGAATATCTATCCAACCTATCAAAGGCAAAACATATAGAGTCCCCACAAATCAATAAGCAAAAGGAAGGAATAGGAAGGAAGCCAGATAAAGGATACCACGTACAATTCACAGAAGTTCAAACGGCCAGTAAACATCAGAAATTCCTATGGGGAAAATGAAAATGCTACCCCTATTTTGCATCCTCACGTACTTAAATTTTGGATGGATTAAAAATCTGGTGTATGGACAGGTGCAGTGGCTCACGCCTGTAATCCCAGCACTTCGGGAGGCCGAAGCGGGCTCAAAAAACAAAAAGGAAAGAAAAGAAACATACAAGAGTGAAAGTGAAAAGACAAGCCACAGAATTCAAGAAGATATTAAGATCAACAAAACTACCAAGGATTAGGATCCAGAGTATAAGGAGAAGAGCGAGATATATATACATAAAATCAATGGGCCGGGCGCGGTGGCTCACGCCTGTAATCCCAGCACTTTGGGAGGCCGAGGCGGGTGGATCATGAGGTCTGAAGATTGAGACCATCCTGGTGAACATGGTGAAACCCTGTCTCTACTGAAAATACAAAAAATGAGCCAGGTGTGGTGGCAGGCGCCTGTAGTCCCAGCTA
>NW_016843878.1:0-2107 GCF_001698545.2 Rhinopithecus bieti | reverse complement strand
GGGGGTGATCAAGCCTACAGCCAGATTGGACTGAGGCCTGTGGAGGATGGTAGGGGTATCTGAGGATTCCCAAGGTTGGTTCTACCTGGAGATGCCAAAGGCTGGAAGCACCTTAAAAACTCTGGGTAAAGGTCTGGCTCCTGCAGGCAGCAGTTCCCCCTTCCCAGGGCCTGAGCCAAGTGTTGGCAACAGGGCTGATGGGAAACCAGGGTGTTCCTGGCCTTGCCACCAGCAGAAAGTGGTCCCAGGCCCACAGTAGGTGCTCAATAATTATTTACTAAAGAAATGAGTATGTCATTGGAAAGACATTGCCCATCTCTAGACCTCAATTTATCTGTGAGATGGCAGGTCAGGATGGAGATTATAATTTACTGGGGAGACTAAACCACAGCACAGTGATCCTGTGGTGCTAGCCCTAATTCAGGAGGTCTACACACAAGAGGTTCTGGGGGTTCAGGCACTTGTCCACGGTCTGGGATCCTAACCAGTCCGTGACTGCAAATCCAGCTTTTCTTTTTTTTCTTTCTTTCCTTTATTTTTTGGGACGGAGTTTTGCTCTTGTTGCCCTGGCTGGAGTGCAATGGCACAATCACGGGTCACCCCAACCTCCGCTTCCCGGGTTCAAGCAATTCTCCTGCCTCAACCTCCCGAGTAACTGGGATTACAGGCATGTGCCACCATGCCCGGCTAATTTTTTGTATTTTTAATAGAGATGGGGTTTCACCATGTTGGCCAGGACAGTCTCTATCTCCCGACCTCAGGTAATCTCCCCACCTAAGCCTTACAAAGTGTTGGGATTACAGGAGTGAGCCACTCGCCCGGCCCAAATCCAGCTTTTCTGAGTACACAGACTTCCATACTAAAACCTAGCTGCTAAGACCTAGCTTGGCTGGTTAGGCCAGGACAGAAACTAGGCGTCGGGCGGTAGATTACTCTAGGTGATGCCCGACCCGGGCCAGGGTTCCGCAGGACTCCCCTCACTTCTCGCCAGTGGCTTCTAAGGCCGGATGGCGCCCCTGGCAGGGACCCCTGGGATGGCAGCACGAGTCCAGGAGAAGGGGCACTGAGGCGGGACCCAGTTCTTCCGCGGCTCAGCCGGATTCGGGCTGCGGCACTTCCAGCGCTCCCCGAGGTGGGTGCGGGTTTCTAGTGTGGCGGCAGGGCCAGCCCCTATCGGCTGGGTTTTTAAATACAAAAGAAAATCGACCCAGAGGCCGCGCCCTGACCTGCGCGGGGGTGGGGTGGCGAGTCACGATGACCCCGCCCGAGCCTCCAGGCTGTTACATCCGTCCTTAGCCTTTGGGCTCGCAATAGGAGGTAGGGAAAGGTGTGAGGGGCACTGAGGTCAGGGGACGAGCGAGAAGACCCGAAAGCCAGGCGTGTTCTTGGTCATTCAAGGCACCCCTATCTAATGACCATTAGGGTCCCAACACTCGACTCCCCACGTAAGTCCTATTCAGATAGTGACTGGGAGGGGAAGAGAGTTTGAGATCCTAAGTCCCACCCTCTAGGCTGGGAGCCTGAGGCCAGAGAGGGGAAGTGATTTCCTCAAGGTCACTCAGCAAAACAGCGCCCAGCCCGGGCCAAAGCCCAGGTGTCTCCCAACCCCCTCTCCCCGGCCATCATCCCCAGAACCCGGCTCCCCGGAGCTGAGGTCTCGGCGACTGGATTTGAGGGCAAAATGAGTGCGTCGGCCACCCCAAAACCGCAGGTCAAGATACAAGGGGAGTAGACGGCCCGGAAACCTCGCTGCGGGCGCCCCAAGCGCGAGGCAGCCAGGGCAGGGCCGTCCAGGGACGGGGGCGCTGGGTGCCAGGCACTGGGCTCCACCTCCTGCGGGCTGGGGCGCGCAGCGCGCGGCCCCTTTAAGAAAGTTCGCTGGGCGAGTTTATCAAAGTTTAAAAACTTGCCGTGGAGAAGGGAGCGGGGGAAGAAGAGAGAGGGAGAGCGCTGACCCAGGCAAGAGAGAGTGGAAAGGCCCGGCCGGAGGCCGGCGCGCCGCGGCCGGGACCGGGGCGAGCCCGCGGTGGGCGGTGGGGATTGGCTGCGCGTTCCCCGGAGACCGTGCGGCAGGCGGGGAGGGGCTGGCCGGGCCCCAGCTGAGGCC
>NW_016843877.1:0-1934 GCF_001698545.2 Rhinopithecus bieti | reverse complement strand
CAGGGATTATTTCCAAATGCTCCTGAAGCCTAGAGTTTTAGTCAACATTAGTGATTGTTAGCAGTGGTTTAAAAAAAAAATAAAGCTTTTTTTTTTTTTTTGAGACGGAGTCTTGCTCTGTCACCCGGGCTGGAGTGCAGTGGCCGGATCTCAGCTCACTGCTAGCTCCGCCTCCCGGGTTTACGCCATTCTCCTGCCTCAGCCTCCCGAGTAGCTGGGACTGCAGGCGTTCGCCACCTCACCCGGCTAGTTTTTTTGTATTTTTAGTAAAGACGGGGTTTCACCGTGTTAGCCAGGATGGTCTCGATCTCCTGACCTTGTGATCCGCCCGTCTCAGCCTCCCACAGTGCTGGGATTACAGGCTTGAGCCACCGCACCCGGCCAACTTTTTTTTTTTTTTTTTTTGAGACAGAGTCTTGCTCTGTGACCCAGGCTGGAGTGTGGTTGTGCCGTCTCAGCTCACTACAACCTCTGCCTCCCTGACTCAAGTGATCCTCCCGCCTCAACCTCCTGAGTGGCTGGGACTATAGGTGTCCACCACCACGCTGGGCTAATTTGTGTTTTTTTAACCAGAGTCTCGCTCTGTCGCCCAGGCTGGAGTGCAGTGACGCGATCTCAGCTCACTGCGACCCCTCCTCCCAGGTTCAGGAAATTCTCCTGCCTCAGCCTCCCGAGTAGCTGGGATTACAGGCGCCCGCCACCACACCCAGCTAATTTTATATTTTAGTGGAGACAGGGTTTCATCATCTTGGCCAGGCTGGTCTTGAGCTTCTGACCTCAGGTGATCCGCCTGCCTCGGCCTTGCAAAGTGCTGGGATTACAGGCGTAAGCCACCACGTGTTACCCAATTATTTTCTCTTTCTTTCTTTCTTTATTTTGAGATGGAGTCTTGCTCTGTCGCCCAGGCTGGAGTGTGGTGGCGCCATCTCGGCTCACTGCAAGCTCTGCCTCCTGGGTTCAAACAATTCTCCTGCCTCAGCCTCCCGAGTAGCTGGGACCACAGGCGCCGCCACCACACCTGGCTAATTTTTTTGTATGTTTAGTAGAGACGGAGTTTCACTGTGTTAGCCAGAATGATCTCGATCTCCTGACCTTGTGATCTGCCTGCCTTGGCCTCCCAAAGTGCTGGGATTACATTCGTGAGCCACCGCGCCCGGCCTGCCTGATTATTTTCAATAGTATTTTCTTGTTTCATTTTCATGTTGCAAGAGCAGTGAATTAAGTACTCATTATGAAAAGTTTGCACAGGGTATTTCCCGTCACCCTTTTTTTGCACAGTCCTAGCGTTGTGTATTTGGTGTCCTTTTGCACCCAACAAACGACCTCAAGGGATTGTTTCCCCTGGGGCTGCAGAGGCGCTGCGAGTGTGTGGGTAATGTTCTTCTTTTTTTTTTGAGACAGTCTTGCTCTGTCGCCCAGGCTGGAGTGCACAATCTCAGCTCACTGCAGCCTCCTCCTCCCAGGTTCAAGCTATTCTCCTGCCTCAGCTTCCTGAGTAGCTAGGATTACAGGCTACTACCCAGTCCGCCACCACATCCAGCTAATTTTTTGTATTTTAGTAGAGACGGAGTTTCACCGTGTTAGCTAAGATGATCTTGATCTGACCTCGTGATCCGCCCGCCTCAGCCTCCCAAAAGGCTGGGATTACAGGTGTGAGCCGCCACGCCTGGGCTGATGTTTTGTTCTTTAGAGAGCAGGCTGAAGTACTCAAGGGGTGAAATGTCACGATTTCTGTAATTTTTTTTTGTTTGTTTTTTTGAGACAGAGTCTCTTGCCCAGGCTGGAGGGCAGTGGCACAATCTCGGCTCACTGCAAGCTCCGCCTCCCGGGTTCACACCATTCTCCTGCCTCAGCTTCCTGAGCAGCTGGGACTACAGGCACCCGCCACCATGCCCGGCTAATTTTCATATTTTTAGTAGAGACGGGGTTTCACC
>NW_016843876.1:0-684 GCF_001698545.2 Rhinopithecus bieti | reverse complement strand
TTGACCTTTAGGAGCTTCAATGTGTGTTTTCTCTGGGATTATTTAGAATATAGAAGTTTTATTCAAACCCTCACCCACTTTAGATAAATGAGAACTCATATGAGCTTACTAGTTAGAGTACTGTTATAGAGAATTGTTGAAATATTGGCTCTTGAATTTAACATACATTCCATGGAATTTTCCAAGTGAGAAAGTTAAAATAAATCCTTACCAAAATGGTCTTAGCAACTTCACATTATGAAATCTACTAAATATGTTGAGAGTTTAACAGATTCTTATAACTGATAAATGAAAATATTTGTGACATATAAATAGATCTGTATGATTTCTGCTTCTCCTTTATTTAGGCACTGAATGTAGAATATTTTTATTTTCAAGTTGTAGTAATCCTATATAAAATAACAGTACTTTACTGGATGCTTATTCTGCGCCAAACACGATACAAAATCAAAACAAAAATATATGTTATATAGATTATCTTGATTTACACATAAACCATTTTTTGCATTAATGAGAAACCTAAGAGGAATATATATTGATCTATTTTACAGAGGAGGAGCCACAGGGAAGAGAGGTATTGATCATGCCTTATTTACAAGGAGGAACTAAGGCATACCTGCTAGTAATGGTAGAAAACATTGTTCAGCTGCACTTAACAAGGGAAATAAGAAAATTTCTTTTAAA
>NW_016843875.1:0-854 GCF_001698545.2 Rhinopithecus bieti | reverse complement strand
TCAAGACCAGCCTGGCCATGGAGTCTCACTTTTTCACCCAGGCTGGAGTGCAGTGGTGCAATCTCGGCTCTCCTCAACCTCCATCTCCTGGGTTCAAGTGATTCTCCTGCCTCAGCCTCCTGAGAAGCTGGGGTTACAGGTGTGTGCCACCAGGCCAAGCTAATTTTTTTATTTTTAGTAGAGATGGGGTTTCACCATGTTGGCCAGGCTGGTCTCAGACTCCCGACCTCAGATGATCCACCCACCTCAGCCTCCCAAAGTGCTGGGATTACAGGTGAGATCCACCACAACTGGCCTGTGATATTTTTAATTGAGAAAAAATATTATTTACTGGTGCTGAGGTGCCTGGTGAGCTTAAAGGAAATTCTGCTAAATGAAAGATACTCTTATTTCTTATTTATCTCATATTGAAATGTATATGTATTTCAGCCCAAATATTTTCCCAGGGTCTTTTGCATTCTTTCAGAATACCTTTCTTTGATAAACGTTGTTACAAGATTAAAAGCATCAAATAAGAGATTTCTGTTCATGAGTATTTTAATGTTTTGCCGAATTTAAATTGCAGGCCCTTCTCAATTTTATTCCATTCTGGTACACAATATAAATGTATACAATTAAAATAGAAGCTCTGGCCAGGTGCAGAGGCTCATGCCTATAATCCCAGCGCTTTGGGAGGCCAAGGTGAGTGGCTTGCTAGAGGCCAGGAGTTTGAGACAAGTCTGGCCAACATGGCGAAACCCTGTCTCTACTAAAATACAAAAAAAATGGCTGGGCCTGTAATCCCAGCTACTGAGGGCACACACCTGTAATCCCAGCTACTGAGGGCACACACCTGTAATCCCAGCTACTGAGGG
>NW_016843874.1:0-1198 GCF_001698545.2 Rhinopithecus bieti | reverse complement strand
AAAAAAAAAAAAATTTAGCTAGGTGTTGTGGTGTGTGCCTGTAGCCCCAGTTACTTAGGAGGTGAGGCAGAACAATCACTTGAGCCCAGTATGTGGAGGTTGCAGCGAGCTATGGTCACACTGCTGTATTCCAGTCTGGGTGACAGAGCAAGACCCTGTCTCTAAAAAAATTAAAACACAAATTATTTTCTGTACTTCAGACATTTTCTTTAATGCACTTACATTATTTTATTGCTAATAAAATAAATATTACAATCCTGGCCAGGCACGATCGCTCACGCCTGTAATCCCAACACTTTGGGAGGCCAAGGCAGGCGGACCATTTGAGGTCAGGTGTTCGAGACCAGCCTGGCCAACATGGTGAAACCCCATCTCTATTAAATATGCAAAAATTACCTGGGCGTGGTGGCACACACCTGTAATCCCAACTACTCGGGAGGCCGAGGCAGGAGAATTGCCTGACCTGGGAGGTAGAGGTTGTGGTGAGCCCAGATCATGCCACTGCACACTCTAGCCTGAGGGAGAGAGTGAGATTCCGTTAAAAAAAAAAAAAGTACAATCCTAAGGAAAACCTGGAAAGGTCTACAAAATCTTTGTTCTGTTTGGGGTAGTAGGTGTATACTGGAGGAGGAGTATAAGGTAAGGGACACTTGGAGGTACAAAGAATGGATCTTTTCTAAGCTGTTTTGGTGAGTGTGTGAAAGGCACCAGGCATGTGACCTCCCAGATGGATCGACAGAGGTCCCAAAGTGGATTTCTACTGGTTTATATTCAAACCAGAAAATCTAGGGGTGGGTCCTGAGAAGCAGGAGTCTCCCCAGGCTCATCTAGGCTTCCAGTGGCCTAGATGAGTACAGCCAGGCTCTAATATGGGTCAGGAGTGCCTGCAGGCCTCCCAACTTTTTAATCTCTGTTTGAAATGAATACTAATGGAAGAGCCTGTAAATACGGCACCAAAGCACCTAAGGGGTAATTTGATAATGTTGGTCATTAGGCCATAAACTGGAACATGATCAAACATCCTTTCCAGGGGTTAAATCAAACTATAATCAGACCCAGGCCTGGGCACCCCTTTACACAGTAGCCTATTTTTTGTTTATTTGTTTACGTCTTTAGTTTTCTGAACACGACCAGCATTAAAAAAGTGAGGAAAACCAGATTCCACTGTCCACCAGTTCTCTATGATGAATTTTCTTTT
>NW_016843873.1:0-824 GCF_001698545.2 Rhinopithecus bieti | reverse complement strand
TGATATTAAATATAGGCATAGCATAATGAAGTTCTCAGCCAACATTTGGTCACATTAATTCTCCATAATAGTAAGTAGCTTTAAAAGAGGTTATGGGGTGTCCTAGAGAGTGTAAAGTTTGGGGACAGGAAAACAAACACTAATTGGCACTATAACTATAAATATGCTTTTCTATTTTCTGGTCCCCAAATCCTCCCAAGATATAGTGAGGTCATTTGTTTTAAAGGTTTTTTAAAGTCGTTTTGATAGTAAATGGCAATAAGATAAAGATAAATCATTATTAGAAAATATATTTGTATGTACATTTATAATGTGTTATATGTTGATAACAGAAATAGAGTAGATGCTTAGTGTCTTCTTAATTAAAACTATGGGTTATAATGCACACACACACACATATACACGCACACACACACACACACACACAACCTATTATAGTATGCAATCTGTTTGATTAGCTAAATTCAACCAAGAGAAATCAATTGTAAGCTTTCTATTTTTACTCTTAAGAAAACTAACACTAGGTTTTCTGTCACTGAGTATAAAATAAAATTACCATTGTAGTAACCCAACCTTTCATAGATTTTAAAGGATTTAATACGTATATTTGTGACTATAATGTATTTAAAATTTTTAAAGGTTCCTAGAGTATAATAACTAAATGATCTCATTCTCTCACAAATTAAGACCAACCATACAGATTTTTTCTTATTATTCTTGTGTATGAAGTTAATCCTCACTGAGCTCTCACAAAGACTTCTTTAAACTATCCAGGTGAGGGAGAAGCAGCCATAATGAGCATGAATCAGTGGCATTTGATCTCC
>NW_016843872.1:0-822 GCF_001698545.2 Rhinopithecus bieti | reverse complement strand
GTCCAGTTTTGCTGAAACACAATTTCATCACAACTATTATTAAAAGGGAGGGAGGAAACTGACATTATTATGAGTGTAAACTTGCCATTTTTAATTGAAGTAAAAGTTACTGACAATTGAATTAGCTAAAAAGGCTAGTGCATTTGAAACGAAATTGTTTATAAGCTAGTTATGCTATGTTTACAGAATGAAAAGTAAAATCAAAGAGAAAGATATTAATATTCTAAATTAGTACTTTCCAAACTGTGTTCTAAAAATCAACACTCATAACCCAAGGAGGTGATAATGATGTACACTGAAGAGCTGCTAGGAGCTGGTGCTGGTGTTGGCTGTTGTTCCTTTTAAAATAAACTTCATCTCAGGGTGCTCTCAAAGCGCATCTTTGTGGCCCAAGAGGTGCTCATGCACAATGGGAGAAATTCAAATGCAGATACACTGTGGTGTCAGAAGAGGAAAAGCTGTTCCTTCTTCCAAGGCTACTGTCCAAAGTAGTACACACTGATTTAGGCCTATAATGCACTGAACAACTAAGTTTTCATGAAAAACATTCAATAAAGGGAACCTATCCTTCTCATGACCCAAATGAGAATCTGAGAGAATACTTTCCATTCCTTTCAAAACTTGATCAATTCAATGCGTTCAACATTGTCGTAAGGCATAAAGGCATCAAAAAATATAATTTTTCTGGGACTGTTTCTTTGCTGTCAATTTTTCCTTCTATCATGACATCTAAGATTAAAAGAGAAATTGATACTTAATATATAGAATCTGGATATCAATATATAGTTGCCTCCAATTTCTTAAACTGATTGCTGAAGAGAC
>NW_016843871.1:0-857 GCF_001698545.2 Rhinopithecus bieti | reverse complement strand
CACACCATCATCGTGTGAGACTTCTCTGGCACTGACAGATCACTCGTAGTTAATGGGTAACTCGGACTTTTCTTGCCAAATAGTTGCTTTGTTTGTCGTCTGTGCTGTGGTTGCCTTCATTGTCCCCACAGCCCCTCAGGCCTCAGAAGGATGTGCTGGGGGGTGGGGTGTGGCAACCTGTAGCCTGAGCCCACATACTTCTTCACCTTTCCCTTAAGTCACTCATTGCCGGAGCTGGCTGGTTGCAGAAACATCTTGAAGCACTTTAAAAATTGATTCTGGACTCGGTGAGGTGGCTCTCATACCTGTAATCCTAGCACTTTGGGAGGCCTAGGTTGGAGCATCACTTGTGGCCAGGCATTCGAGACCAGCCTGGTCAACATGATGAGAAATGATGTTTTAAAAAATACCTCACAGGGATGATGTGACTATCTAAACAAAATAGCAAAATGTATATAAAACAGTTCACATAAGGCTTGACACATAGTAAGAACTTAGATGTGTTACAATGTTTTACCTGCATTTTCTCCTTTGAACCACACAGTATCCTGCAGAGGTAGATACTGTTGCTGATTTCAAGATGATGGAGGGGGCTTTAGGGAGTGCTATTGCTACGGTCACTGCCACTGTTCCTACTGTTGATATTCTTAGGCTTGGGTTCTGCTTTTTTCCTCCAAGGCTGATGAGACCCGGTCTCTCTACAAAAGTAATAGTAATAAATAAGTTTTTAAAATAAGATTCATATTCTGGAACCCACTCTGAATCTATTAAGTGAAAACCTGTAAAAGTGGGGCTAAGACATCGGTTTTTTTGTTTTGTTTTGAGAGGGAGTTTCCCTCTGTCACCCAGGCTGGAGT
>NW_016843870.1:0-1104 GCF_001698545.2 Rhinopithecus bieti | reverse complement strand
AAAAAAAAAAGTAAAATAAGAAAATATCTTTCAACGATAGCCAAATATATATATATATTTATATATTTTTTTATATATATACACACTTATACTCACACACACACACGTTGTATATGAAGTGACATGTTACATGGTTTTCCACTATATGATTTCTCGTATTTCATCAAATTGATCCTCTCGAACTCCTGACCTCAAGTGATCTGCCTGCCTCGGCCTCCCAAAGTGCTGAGATTCCAGGCCTGAACCACCGCACCCAGCCTCTGATCTTTTTTTCATCTTTTTCTTAGCTTCTGACCTTATTACCACTCTGCACCACGTTGGGATGGGTATTCTTGTACATCCGTGCAGCTTTTCTATGATTTTTAATGTCTGATTATTTTCTTAGGTTAAATTTCTAAAAGTAGAAGTGAACAGCGTGTGCACATTTTTATGACTTTGGGTACATTTCATTACATTACTTTCCAGAAAAGTTGGAACAATTCATAACAGTAACTGCAATGAATTTCTTGTATTACTTACCTCTTTTTAAGCAAGTAATATAATCTCTTGGTTCCAAAAACAAAGCATAAAGAAAAGTCTCCTATCTGCCTACCTCCCCACCCACAGTTGCTGATTTTTTGGTGTGTATCCTTCCCGAGTTTCATTATATACACAGAAACAAGTACCAGTGTCGCCCTCCTTTGTATGTACATAGTCTAGCGTGCTATGCATACTCTTGTGCAAGTGGCTTTTTTATTTTTTTAAATTAACAGGCCAAGTGCAGTGGCTCATGCCTGTAATCCCAGCACTTTGGGAGGCCAAGGAAAGTGAATCACTTGAGTCAGGAGTTTGAGATCAGCCTGGCCAACATGGCAAAACCCCATCTCTACAAAAAATATAAAATTAGCTGGGCGTGGTGGCAGGCATCTGTAATCCCAGCTGCTGGGGAGGCTGAGGCAGGAGAATCGCTTGAGCCTGGGAGGCAGAGATTTCAGTGAGCTGAGATCGGGCCACTGCACTCCAACCTGGGCGACAGAATAAAACTCTGCTTCCAGAATAAATAAATAAAATAAAATTAACAATGTTTCTTACACTTTTCAAATCAGTACATTAAAGTCCCTCCAA
>NW_016843869.1:0-824 GCF_001698545.2 Rhinopithecus bieti | reverse complement strand
TTTGAGATGAGGTATCGCTCTGTTGCCCAGGCTGCAGTGCGGTGGCAGAATCTCAGCTCACTGCAGCCTCTGCCTCCCGGTTCAAGCAATTCTCCCACCTCAGCCTCCTGAGTAGCTGGAATTACAGGGGCGTGCCATCACGCCTGGCTGATTTTTGTATTTTTAGTAGAGATGGAATTTCACTGTGTTGGCCAGGCTGGTCTCGAACTCCCGACCTCAGGTGATCCACCCACCTCAGCCTCCCAAAGTGCTGGGATTACAGGCGTGAGCCACCACACCTGGCCAGGCTCAGTACTTTTATCAATGAGTCCCCAAAATATAGAAACTTAAATAAGATAGACCACTATTTTCTTCTCATAAGATAGTCTTGTGGTAGGTGGCAGGTCCAGGATTGGCAGGCATTTATGTCAAACTCAACATAAGCCTTTCATTTACATGTCAAAAGTAGCACTATCTGGTTGTCATCACCTTTCAGTAATCAGACAGTGGAAATGAGCTTAAGAGAGTGCACACACTTTTTTTTTTTTAAATGCAAGACCTGGGCTGGGTGAGATGGCTCCTGCCTGTAAACTCAGCACTTTGGGAGGCCGATGTGGAGTTCAAGAGGCCCAAGAGTTCAAGAGCAGCCTGGGCAACATAGTGAGACCCCGTCTCTACAAAAAAATAAAAAAATTAGCTGGGTATGGCAGCAAACCTGTGGTTCCAGCTACCTGGGAGGCTGAGGTGGGAAGATCACTTGAGCCCAGGAGGTACAGGCTGCAATGAGTCATGATTCATGGTGCCAATGCACTCCAGCCTGGATGACAAGAGGGAGACACTGTCTC
>NW_016843868.1:0-559 GCF_001698545.2 Rhinopithecus bieti | reverse complement strand
CCTATGGTGAAAGGGAACTATCTTCAGATAAAACTGGAGAGAAGGTTTTGAGAAACTGTTTTGTGATGTGTGCATTCACCCCATAGAGATAAACCATTTTTCTGATTGAGCAGTTTGGCATCACTGTTTGTGTGGTGTCTGAGAAGGGATATTTTTTAGTGCATTGAGGTTGATGGTGAATGTGTAAATATGCACAGATAACAACTATAGAGAAATTTTCTGAGAGACTTTTTTGTGATATGTGAATTCATCTCACAGAGTTAAATCTTTCTTTTCATTGAGCAATTTGTAAACACTGCTTTTGTGGAATATGCAAAGGGACATTCAGGAGCGGATGGGGCCAATGTTGAGAAAGGAAATATCTTCTGGTAAAAACCGGAGAGAACGTTTCTGACAACTCCTTTGTGATGTGTGCATTCAGCTTGTAGAGGTAAACCTTTCTGTTGGGAGAGCACTTTGGCATCACGGTTTTGGGGTGTCTGAGAAGGGGTAATTGGGAGCACATGCAAGATTATGGTGGAAAAGGAAATATCCTGAGATAAAACTAGAAAGAAGGGCT
>NW_016843867.1:0-562 GCF_001698545.2 Rhinopithecus bieti | reverse complement strand
ATTGTCACCATATTCACCAATGTGCTCCCAAATATCCTATTGCAGTTTCCACCAAAACAGTGTTATCAAACTACTAAATGAAAAGAACGGTGTAACTCTTTGAGATCAAATCACTCATCACAAAGCAGTTTCTCAGAAAGCTTCTTTCTAGTTTTTATCTGAGGATGTTTCTTTTTTCACTATGGTCCTCAATGAGCTCCCAAATGTCCCTTTGCACATTCCACAAAAACTATGTTAGCACACTGCCACATGAAAATAAAGGTGTAATTCTGTGAGCTGAATTCACACAACAAAGAGAACTTTCTCCAAAAGCTTCTTTCTAGTTTGTATCTTAGGGTATTTCCTTTGTCACCATAGGCTTCCATGCAATCTACAATATCCTTTCTCAAATTCTCAAAAACAGTGCTAACAGACTGATCCATGAAGAGAATCATGTCATGCTGTGACATTAATTAACACATCTCAAAGCAGTTCCTCAGAAAGCTTCTTTCTAGTTTTTATAGGAGATATTTCCTGTGTCACCATAGATTTCAACATGATCCAAAATATTGCTTCTCAGATT
>NW_016843866.1:0-1004 GCF_001698545.2 Rhinopithecus bieti | reverse complement strand
CGGTTCACGTGCTCGCCCCTACGCCACTGGCAGCCCGCAGCCCGGTGCTGAGATCAGAATCGCCTCGATAATCAGTGGCCGGGGACAAGCCCGGCCTCGTCTATCTGATCAATTCATCACTTCTGAGCGCCGGGCCCCGCAGGACCAGCTCCGGGACCTCGGGGACCGCAGCGTTGCCGCCGCCTAAGGGGCCTCTCTGCACAGCGCCTCGAGAAGGGGGCTTCGCAGGAGGAGAGCTTTTCATTTCGGGTCGGACCGGCGGGGCTGGGGTCACGACCCGATCAAATAAGATCAACGTGTAAGCGGGAGGAGGGGCGCAGGGGTGGGCGCACGCACTCGCCTAACACGCTCCAAGCGCGCACACTTACGCGTCCACTCAGCCCGCACGCGACACCACAACTCCGCACACAACACGCAAAACCCAGGCCGCTCTCCCTCCCTAAAACAGCGGAAGCCAGCTCCCCGCCCGGCTTTTAAGCCCTCCGCCCCCTCCCGCGCCCTGGAGGATTCTGGGAGGAACCACAGAGCACAGGCAGACGGGTCCTGAGCAACGGAGTGTGCGCGCTTTGCTCCCCTCGCGTGGCTCGGAGGGGAACATAGGTCCCAGGAAAAGGCGGTACTAATTTCCACCATACAGAATCGTGGTTCTTTTTTTTTTTTTTGGAGACCGATTCTCGCCCTGTGGCCCAGGCTAGAGTGCAGTGGCCCAACACGGCTCATTGCTCCCAGCTTAAGTGATCCTCCCACCTTGGCCTCCTGAGTAGCTGGGACCACAGGCGAGCACCACCGCACCTAGCCTTTTGACCTTTGTATAACTACATATTTATATCCATATCTTTAGTTTTTCTGTGATGTTGACTAATTTGTCTTCAATTTCCTTTCTTTTTCTTTTTTTTTGGGATGGAGTCTCGCTCTGTCGCAATTCTCCTGCCTCAGCCTCCAGAGTAGCTGGGATTACAGGGGTCCTCCACTATGTCTGGCTAATTTTGTATTTTAGTAGAGAT
>NW_016843865.1:0-558 GCF_001698545.2 Rhinopithecus bieti | reverse complement strand
GCTGAATTTATCAGTTCTAGGAGCTTTTTGGAGGAGTCTTTAGGGTTCTCTAAATATAGAATCATACCATCAGCAAACAGCAACAGTTTGACTTCCTCTTTACCAATTTGGATGCCCTTTCTTTCTTTCTCTTCTCCGATTGCTCTGGCTAGGACTTCCAGTACTATGTTGAATACAAGTGGTGAGAGTGGGCATCTTTGTCTTGTTTCAGTTCTCAGAGGGAATGCTTTCAACTTTTCCCCATTTAGTATTATGTTGGCTATGGGTTTGTCATAGATGACTTTTGAGGTATGTCCCTTGTATGCTGATTTTGCTGGGGGTTTTAATCATAAAGTGATGCTGGATTTTGTCAAATGCTTTTCTGCATCTATTGAGATGATCATGTGATTTGTTTTTAATTCTGTTTATGTGGTGTATCACATTTATTGACTTGTGGGTGTTAAACCATCCCTGCATCCCTGGTATGAAATCCACTTGATCATGGTGGATTATCTTTTTGATATGTTGTTGGATTTGGTTAGCTAGTCTTTTGTTAAGGTTTTTTTTTTTTTTTTTTTT
>NW_016843864.1:0-1037 GCF_001698545.2 Rhinopithecus bieti | reverse complement strand
ATTCTACAGAAAATTCTTAAAAGGAGTAAATGATTTATTTTACATTAACTGCAGTAATAACGGGCTTGATTGCTGTTACTGCAACTGCTGCTACTGCTGGAGTTGCATTACATCAATCTATTCACGCTGTTCATTTTGTGGATAAATGGCAAAAAAATTCTACTCGGATGTGGAATTCTCAGTCAAGTATTGATAAAAAATTGGTCACTCGAATTAATGATCTAAGACAAACGGTTATATGGATGGGAGATAAAATTATGAGTCTAGAACATAGATTACAAATGCAATGTGATTGGAATACTTCTGATTTTTGTATAACTCTGTTCCAATATAATGAGTCTGTTCACAATTGAGAATCAGTAAAATGTCATTTACAAGGAAGTGAAGATAATTTAAGTTTAGACATAAGCAAGCTAAAAGAACAGATTTTTGAGGCCTCTCAAGCACACTTAACTGCTTTACCTGGTGCTGAAGTTTTAGACGGTGTCTGTAAGGGGTTATCTAATCTCAACCCCATTCAATGGGCAAAATCTTTGGGAGGATGCACTATCGTTAATTTTGTTCTGTGTATAATTTGTGCTATTAGTTTATTGTTCATGTGTAAAATTGGAAAAAATATTCTTCAATCCAATCGTGATCAGCAGCAAGCTATGATTGCTATGGTTCATTTAAATCAGAGAAAAGGGGGAGATGTAGGGAGACCCCCTGAAACTATTGCTACGAAATAAAAGATGAAATGCTCCTATTATTGCAAATACAAAATTGCATGCAGGATTGTATAAAGACAATGCCAGGTTGGTCTGCCAGAATGAGCCAACAGCGTGTGATGTGCTTCCCCCTGCAGAAAGCCTATGAACGGACATGCAGTCAGGGAGGTTTCACATCACCAAAATTCCTATCCCGGAAAAGCAGATGTTCATAGCTCTGGGAATGGAATGTGACCCTCGTGGAGAGCCTATAAATGGATGCATGCGGGGCGCCTGTCCATATGGATAAGATAGGGCTGTAAACGCCCTCATCTTGCCACGGCTCTTCTA
>NW_016843863.1:0-310 GCF_001698545.2 Rhinopithecus bieti | reverse complement strand
TGAAGTTATGTCTTAAGAATGAATTGCAAACTTTATCTAATGATTGTTTGCTTTCATTTAAAATAACAAAAATATATTTTCCTTATGAATCTTTTATTCAAGCAGTTCTTTATCAGCAAAAAACTTGTAAAATTTATTCTTATTATCTTAAGCCTTTGTTTTCCTAAATGAAACAGCTTTTACAGAATTCTATTCCTACTCTGCATGACATACCCTGAAAATTCTCTCCATGCCGTGCATAGTTTTTAACAAAAAATCTGTAATTATGCATATGTCAAATGTTTAATTCTGTTGTATTTTGTTTGAAATG
>NW_016843862.1:0-316 GCF_001698545.2 Rhinopithecus bieti | reverse complement strand
GTGACATAGGAAATGTCCTCATATAATAACTAGAAAGAAGCTTTCTGAGAAACTGCTTTGTGATGTGCTAAATCATCTAACAGAATTACATGATTCTTTTCATTGAGGAGTGTGGTAACATTGTTTTTGGGGAATCTGAGAAGGGATATCTTGGATTGCTTTGAAGCCTATGGTGACAAAGGATGTATCTTCAGATAAAAACTAGAAAGAATATTTCTGAGGACCTTCTTTGGGATGCTTAAATTTGTCTCACAGAGTTACACCTTTCTCTCCATGGAGCAGTTTGTTAACAATGATTTCGTGAAATCTGCAAAGG
>NW_016843861.1:0-1171 GCF_001698545.2 Rhinopithecus bieti | reverse complement strand
GAAGAAGAAGAAGAAGAAGAAGAAGAAGAAGAAGAGGAGGAGGAGGAGGAGAAAGAGGAGGAGGAGGAGGAGGAGGAAGAGGAGGAGCACATGCAAAGGCCCCATTAGAGCATAAAAAAAAAAATGCCTTGTTATAATGTCAAATGATTGATAAATTTCATTCCAGCTCCCATTTTTTGAGTGTCTAACTTACTAGTTGAATAACGTAGAAAGATGCCTGGCAGCCCCAATCTTCAAGGAATTCACAGTCTAATAAAAAAAGAAGTATAAAATATTCTGGGCAATAATAGACATGAAAAATTTCACAGCTAGGCACAGTAGCTCACGCATGTAATCCCAGCACTTTGGGAGGCTGAGGGAAGAGAATCACTTGAGGCCAGGAATTCAAGACCAGCCTTGGAAACGTAGTGAAACCCTGTCTCCACAAAACGTATAAAAATTTAGCTGAGCATGGTGGCATGCATTTCAGTCCCAGCTACTCAGGAAGCTGAGGAGGGAGGACCTCTTTAGTCCACGAGGTCGAGGCTGCAGTGAGCTGTGATTGTGCCACTGCACTCCAGCTTGGGGAACAGAGTGAATCCCTGTCTCAAAAAAAATATTTTTTTTTCACCAGTCAGTCCCACTACAGGAGCTGTCATGACTGAGGATTTGGGCAGATGGCTACTTCTTCCTATGAGTCAGTATGTATGGGAAGGGTAAGAAGTTGGCTTTCCATTATTCTTAAAAATAGGCATGAATCAGGTTAGATTACATTTCTCCTCCTTTTCTCAGGATTTCCCTATAGCTCTGCCACTGAGCTGTGGAATCTTACCACTGGGATGAGGCCTTAAGCGTTATCTAATCCTGGCTGGGCATAGTGGCTCATGCCTGTAATCCTAGCACTTTGGGAGGCCAAGGCGGGCAGACCACCTGAGATCTGGGGCTCGAGACCAGCCTGGCCAACATGGCAAAACCCCGTTCCTACTAAAAATACAAAAATAAATACAATACAATAAAATACAATAAAATAAAATAAAATAAAATAAAATAAAATAAAATAATAAATTTAGCCAAGCATGGTGGCATGTACCTGCAGTCCCAGCTACTCAGGAGGCTGAGGCAGGAGAATCACTTGAACACGGTGGGGCAGAGGTTGCAGTGAGCTGAGATAGCACCACTCCACTCCAGCCTG
>NW_016843860.1:0-314 GCF_001698545.2 Rhinopithecus bieti | reverse complement strand
CTCTAAAGTTACATACACACTTCAGAGTCTGGCTGGATTATGCAAAATACATCTTGAGTTAATCCACAGGATTGAATTTAAATTTCTAATAGTCTTGAAAGTAAAATCTAAAAAAAAATTTTAGTATATTTTTATCACATCTGCAACTCTCAAGCTGGGCTATAATTCTAGTCAGTAAGAAGGCTATTTTAGTAGCTAATGTCTAATAACACTAAGGCAGTTTATTAAATAACTTCTTTCCAAGAAAAGAATATTAAAACTTTTATCACAGTCACATTTTAAATACATTTCAATGACATGACCTACTTTTCAAG
>NW_016843859.1:0-426 GCF_001698545.2 Rhinopithecus bieti | reverse complement strand
TCATGACCAACTCAGTAATGACTGGAGGGTCTATGAGCAGACAGCAAACTGATCTCATGAAAGCAGGATGTTTGGAAACTGACACACCACGTCTGGTGCCAGTTGGAATGCTGAGTGCAGTCATGCCCCCAGAACAGTATTCCTTGTGGTTATATATAGGAACATCTAAAGCCTGTAGTATAAAGAAAGCAATTATGTAAGCCTGTGATAAAACAAGCAGCTGACCAACAGTTACATCTCCCTGTTGATTCTGCCTAATAAATACGAAGGCCTGTAGAAGCTCAGGGCCTTTGCTCACTAGAAGCAATGAGCCCCCTCACCCCTCTTTTAAAACAGATCTTTTTTGTCTTTGTCTGCATTTCTGCATTCATCCCCATTCATTTAATCCCATAGTAACTGACTCCCACACTGTCTCTATTAAAATAC
>NW_016843858.1:0-483 GCF_001698545.2 Rhinopithecus bieti | reverse complement strand
GGAGATCACTTTCTTACCTTCTCCAGCTTGGAGAGGATGCCTGCGTCCCTTGGCTCCTGGCCCCCTTCCAGCCAGCAACTGCATCATTCTGACTCCAGCTGTCATGCCTCTTGCCTCTGACTCTCCTGCCTCCCTCTTTTGCTTTTAAGTACTCTTGTGATGACATTGGGCCAACGTGAGTAATCCAGAATAATCTCCTCATCTCACAATCTGTAACTTAATCACATCAACAAGTCCCTTTTGCCATATAGGGATATGGACATGTAGAAAGGCCATTCTTCTGCCTCCTACCCCCTCGAGCATTTTAACTATCTTCACATCTACCCACTCCCAGCATTGCTTGGCTCCCTTCCATGCTTAATTTTTCTCTGTGCCGCTTATTACCTTCTGGCATATTATACATTCTACATATTCATTTTACTAATGATCTGTCTTTTCTCACTGGAATGTTATTTGCATGAGGATATTTTGTTTTATATCATT
>NW_016843857.1:0-481 GCF_001698545.2 Rhinopithecus bieti | reverse complement strand
TCTCTCCAGTTTTATCTGGTTATATTTGCTATTTCATCATAGGCCCGAATGTGATCACAAATATCCCTTTGCGGATCCATCCACAAGGGAGTTTCCAAGCTGCATAATGTAAAGAAAGCTTCATCTGTGTGAGTTGAATAAACATAGCAAAAAGCAAATTCACAGAAAGCTTCTTTCCAGTTTTATCTGAAGATGTTTCCTTTTCACCATAGTCCTGAATGTGCTCCCGAAGGTCCCTTCATGGTTCCGTCCATGAGAGTTTCCAAGCTGCGTAATGTAAAGAAGGCTTTATCTATGTGAGATGATTACACATATCACAGAGTAGTTTCCTGGAATGCTTCTTTCCAGTTTTTGTCGAGGCTATTTCCCTTTTCACCATCGGCATCAACATGCTCCTGAATATCACTTGATACCTGTTTCTCCAAAAGGATTTCCCCAACGCTGTATGAGAAGAGAGGTATAACACTGTGAGTAGAATGCA
>NW_016843856.1:0-481 GCF_001698545.2 Rhinopithecus bieti | reverse complement strand
TGCTTTCTGTAGTTGCTTCCTTTATCAGAAAAGAACATTTGATACCATGGTGTATTATTTCCTCTTCATTAAAGAACAGCTTTTCTAAATGTTGGGGAAATGTCCATAGTCATTACTCAATCAAAACTTGTGTTCTCATAAGCCTAAGGACCATTTTAGGTTTTTTACATGTTTTTGTGTGTGTGTGTATCCATAAAATGCATATGTAAATTTTTCTTTGTTTTTAAGCATTCACCCAAACAAAACATCACAAGTAAACCCATGTTTCTGAGATGCCAATATTCTGACCAAAGTAAGAGATACTCACTTCAAGTTAAATTGAAAATTTTCCTGAAGCCATATATTTCAAGTGGAATAAGTAATTCTAAATAGGACAATTTAAATTGGATAATTTTAAAGTATCTATAATTGCAGTGGTTTATTTGCAAAATTCCTAAAAGGAAAATTTTATCACTGCCATCGCAGCAGGTTTCCTCATCCA
>NW_016843855.1:0-824 GCF_001698545.2 Rhinopithecus bieti | reverse complement strand
TATATAGAGAGAGAGAGAGAGAGAGAGAGAACTTTACCTAGTCTAAAAAACGAGTAAAAACTCAAATTAATAAAATTGTAAATGAAATAGGAGGTGTTACAACTGATACCACAGAGGTACAAAGAATAATAAGAGATACTCTAAATAATCCAGTCAGGTGCAGTGGCTCACACCTGTAATCCCAGCACTTTGGGAGGTCAAAGTAGGTGGATCACTTGAGGTCAGGAGTTCAAGACCAGCCTGGCCAACATGGTGAAACCCCGTCTCTACTAAAAATACAAACATAAACTGGGGCATGGTGGCGCGCACCTATGATCCCAGCTACTTGGGAGGATGAGGCAGGAGAATCACTTGAACCCAGGAGGCAGAGGTTGCAGTGAACTGAGATTGCTCCATTGCACTCCAGCCTGGGTGACAAAGTGAGATTCCATCTAAAAAAAAAAGTGTGATTACATCAAACTAAAGCTGCTGCACAGCAAAGGGAACAATAAAACGGAAAGGCAACTGGCCGGGCGCGGGGGCTCACACCTGTAATCCCAGCACTTTGGGAGCCCAGAAGGCAGATCACATGAGGGCAGGACTTTGAAACCAGCCTGACCAACATGGCAAAACCCCATCTCTACTAAAAATACAAAAATTAGCTGGACATGGTGGTGGGCACCTGTAATCCTGGCTACTCAGGAGGCTGAGGCACGAGAATCACTTGAGCCCGGAGGCAGAGGTTGCAGTGAGCGGAGGTCGTGCCGCTGAACTCCAGCCAGGTGACAGAATGACACTCCACCTCAAGAAAGAAAGAGAGAGAGAGAGAGAGAGAGAGAGAGAGA
>NW_016843854.1:0-823 GCF_001698545.2 Rhinopithecus bieti | reverse complement strand
CCAGTTTTTTTTTTTTTAAGACAGAGTCTTGCTCTGTCACCCAGGCTGGAGTGCCGTGGCATGATCTTGGCTCACTGCAACCTCCACCTCCCGGGTTCGATCAATTCTCCTGCCTCAGCCTCTTGAGTAGCTGGGACTACAGGCGCAAGCCACCATGCCCAGCTAATTTTTGTAATTTTAGTAGAGACAGGGTTTCACCACGTTGCCCAGGCTGGTCTTGAACTACTGATGTCAAGTAATCTGCCTGCCTTGGCCTTTTAAAGTGCTGGGATTACAGGCGTGAACCACACCACTCCCGGCCAACACAGCGCCACTTTCATTGTAACTATTTATTTTTTAGAGACAAAGTTGCGCTCTGTCATCCAGGCTGGAGCACAGTGGTGCCATCACAGCTCACTGCAGCCTTGACGTCCTGGGCTCAAACAATCCTGCCACCTCAGCTTCCCAAGTAGCTGGGACTACAGGCACATGCCACCACATCCAGCTAATTTTTTATTTTATTTTATTTTTTTGAGACACAGTGTCGCTCTGCCACCCAGGCTGGAGTGCAGTGGCGCGATCTCAGCTCACTGCAAGCTCCTCCTCCGGGGTTCCCGGCATTCTCTCGCCTCAGCCTCCCCAGTAGCTGGGACTACAGGCGCCTGACACCACGCGCAGCTAATTTTTTGTATTTTTAGTAGAGACGGGGTTTCACCGTGTTAAGCCAGGATGGTCTCGATCTCCTGACCTTGTGATCCGCCTGCCTCAGCCTCCCAAAGTGCTGGAATTACAGGTGTGAGCCACTGCGCCTGGCCTAATTTTTCATTTTTTTTTTTTTTTTTTT
>NW_016843853.1:0-628 GCF_001698545.2 Rhinopithecus bieti | reverse complement strand
GGAACTCTGTTTCCAATGAAGCTCCTGTCCTCTAGCCCCAGCTTCCTCTTTTCTCTGCTTTCTTATGGGAGAAGGAGAGAAAGGATGCCTTGGATCTCTTTCCTTTTACCCTGAAATTGGTTGAAAAACAAACTGTTGCTTTCTCCCTTCTCACGTTGCACCTATTAGCAATTATTGTTTTTTGAGACTGAGTTTCTCTCTTGTTGCCCAGGATGGAGTGCAATGGCATGATCTTGACTCACTGCAACTTCTGCCTCCTAGGTTCAAGGGATTCTCCTGCCTTGGCCTCACTAGTAGCTGGGAATACAGGTGCTTGCAACCACGCCTGGTGAATTTTTTGTATTTTTAGTAGAGACAGAGTTTCACCATGTTGACCAGGCTGGTCTCAAACTCCTGACCTCAGGTGATCCACCTGCCTTGGCCTCCCAAAGCACTGGGATTACAAGTGTGAGTCACTGTGCCCAGCTGCCCAGCCCTATTACCAATTTTTTTTTTTTTTTTTTTTTTTTTTTTTTTTTTTTTTTTTTTTTTTTTTGAGAGGGAGTCTCACTCTTTCACCCAGGCTGGAGTGCCGTGGTGCAATCTCAGCTCACTCCAACCTCCGCCTCCCAGGTTCAAGCTATTCTCC
>NW_016843852.1:0-628 GCF_001698545.2 Rhinopithecus bieti | reverse complement strand
AGGTTTCCCTCTTTTTCTATCAATTGGAATATTTTCAGAAGTAATGGTACCAGCTCCTCTTCGTACTCTGGTGAATTTGACTGTGAATCCATCTGGTCCTGGACTCTTTTTGGTTGGTAGGCTATTAATTATTGCCTCAATTTCAGAACCTATTATTGGTCTATTAAGAAATTTGACTTCTGCCTGGTTTAGTTGTGGGAGGGTGTATGTGTCCAGGAATTTATCAATTTCTTCCAGATTTTCTAATTTATTTGCTTAGGGGTGTTTATACTATTCTCTGATAGTAGTTTGTATTTCTGTGGGATCGGTGGTGATATCCCCTTTATCATTTTTTTATTGTGTGTATTTGATTCTTCTCTCTTTTCTTCTTTATTAATCTTGCTAGCAGTCTATCTACGTTGTTGATCTTTTCAGAAAACCATCTCCTGGATTCATTAATTTTTTGAAGGGTTTTTTGTGTCTCTGTCTCTTTCAGTTCTGCTCTCATCTTAGTTATTTCTTGTCTTCTGCTAGCTTTTTAATTTGTTTGCCCTTGCTTCTCTAGCTCTTTTAATTGTGATGTTAGGGTGTCGATTTTAGATCTTTCCTGCTTTCTCTTGTGGGCATTTAGTGCTATAAATATCCCTCT
>NW_016843851.1:0-824 GCF_001698545.2 Rhinopithecus bieti | reverse complement strand
TGGAGTCTTGCTCGGTCACCCAGACTGGAGTACAATTGCGCAATCTCGACTCACTGCAACCTCCGCCTCCCGGGTTCAAGCAATTCTCCTGCCTCAGCCTCCTGAGTAGCTGGGATCATAGGCGCCCACCACCACGCCCAGTTAATTTTTTGTAACTTTAGTAGAGATTGGGGTTTCACCATGTTGGCCAGGCTGGTCTCGAACTCCTGACCTCAGGTGATGTGCCTGCCTCAGCCTCCCAAAGTGCTGGGATTACAGGCATGAGCCACCGTGCCCAGCCTATGTCCATACTCTAAACTAATGCTGTTTGTACAAGTATTTTTACTAGAAACAACAGAATATCTGGTCAAAGAACTAAGTATAGTCATGTACCACATAACAGAATTTGGGTCAATAGGGGACCGCATATATGACGGTGGTCCCATAGATTATAATACCGTATTTTTATACTGTACCTTTCTATGCTTAGACATGTTTAGATACACAAACACGATTACCATTGTGTTACAACTGCCTACAGTATTCAGTAATGTGGTGAAACATATAAATGGTGTTCCCATAATGTTCCTGTAACATGGACGTGATGATTCCATAAGATTATAATAGAGCTGAAAACTCCGTTATAGCACAACGATGTTGTAGCACAATGCATTATTCATGTGTGTTGTGGTGATATTGGTATAAACAAACCTACTGTGCTGCCAGTAGAAACATATAGCACATATAATTATGTATAGACATCATACTTGATAATGAAGATAAATGACGTTACTGGTTTACGTATTTACTATAATATACTTTTTTTTTTTTTTTTTTTTTTTTTT
>NW_016843850.1:0-628 GCF_001698545.2 Rhinopithecus bieti | reverse complement strand
AAGGAACTTCTCTAGGTCACGTGGAGTCCACTCACACAGTTAAGCTTCTGTTTTGATTGAGGAGTATTCTAACACTGTTTTTGTTTAGTCTGCGAAGCGCTATTCGGGAGCCCTTTGAGGCTTACAGTGAAAACGAAACTATCTTCAGATAGAAACTCTAGAGAAGATTCTGAGAAATTGCTTTGTGATGTGTGTATTCATCTCATCGAGTTAAATAATTATTTGGATTGAGCAGTTTGAAATCACTGTTTCTTGGAACCTGAGAAGGGATATTTGGGAACACTCTTAAGAATATGCTAAAAGGAAAACTTTATGATAAAAACCAGAAGGAAACTTTCTGTGAAACTGCTCTAGGTCACGTGAAGTCCACTTGGACAGTTCAGCTTCTGTTTTCATTGAACAGTATTCTAACAGTGTTTTAGGTTTGTCAGCTAAGGCATACTCGGGAGTGCTTTGAGGATTCTGGTGAAAACGGAAATATCTTCAGATAGATAATGGAGAGAAGATAACCGAAGAGCTGCTTTGTGATGTGTGCATTCCACTCACAGAGCTATACATTTCTTTTCAGAGAGGATTGGGGAGTCATGTTTGAAGAAAAAACTACCAGGGGACATTCGGGAATATATGT
>NW_016843849.1:0-562 GCF_001698545.2 Rhinopithecus bieti | reverse complement strand
AACAGTCTCCTTCACCAGGGCTGGAGTGAGGTGGTGTGATCTTGGCCTCCCAGGATCACCTCTGCCTCCCGGGATCAAGTGATTCTTGTGCCTCAGTTCCCCGAGTAACTGGGATTACAGGCGTGCTTCGACGCCTGGCTAATTTTTGTATTTTTAGTTGAGACAGGGTTTCACCATGTTGGCCCAGCTGGTCTCCAACTGCTAACCTCAAGTGGTCCACCCACCTCAGCCTTCCAAAGTGCTGGGATTACAGGCATGAGCCACCACACCCGGCCTTCTTCTAAGTTTTTTATGATTTCATGTATTGAATGATGTAAGAATAAAATAGGGATCCAACTTTATTTTTTTCCTAGATGGTAATTCCGGTGGTCTTTGGTAGCGTCCAGGCAGTCTAAACACGGTGACCTTGGTTTTTTGTAGGTTGCCACTCTTCACTTGGGATCTGCCCTGGATTCTTTTGAGTTCATACTGATACTTAAAAATGTTTTTCTTTTATTTATTTTGTATATTTTATTTGTGTATTTATTTATTTAGAGACAGAATCTTGCTCTGTCACCCAGGC
>NW_016843848.1:0-560 GCF_001698545.2 Rhinopithecus bieti | reverse complement strand
GACAGTAAGTAATTTAATATTGATAAACTACAGTTGCATCAGCTATAAAACTCAGGTATTATCTTCTATCTCATAGTCGTTGCTCTGTTAATTAAATGAGAAAGCATATTTCATTTGAGGCTTTGTGCAATGTATTTTAGTAATTCCACTAACTAGCTCAGTCAGTGTCCAGAATTTAGTAAGTACTCAATAAATATTTAATGAAAGAATACATATTTGCTCTTAATATTAGTGTCCTTAGACTATGGGAAAGCTGAAATGATGTTTTGGTTTTCTAAGACGAAACATTGCAATGAAACAATTAATTTCCTCCTGTCTGCTTTGCAGAAAATGGTGGTATTGATTTGCAGAATTGCTAGAAAAGATGTCTCCCTACTGTCCATCCTACTTTCTTAAAGCCAACTGAAGTCATGGTTTTGAGAATGGACATTTATCTTGTCCTGGTGGTGACTTGATAATTTTTATTTAATTACTTAATATAAGGACTGGTTGTGGAAGAGAGAGGTGGTAGGAATTTTAAAAGTAAGTGAATGTTTATAGTAAGATGAGTGAAGATTGAC
>NW_016843847.1:0-1205 GCF_001698545.2 Rhinopithecus bieti | reverse complement strand
GATTTTGAATGGAGCCCTGGTTGTCCTTCCCCTTAGTGGGGTTGATGATAGCAGGGAATCCTGAGAACATGCCAGGGGAAAAAGCAGACTTGCCCTCAGGGAAAAAAATGAAAACTGGAATATTTGATTTCCTTCAGCGGAAGTAATTATTAAACACCAAATTGGGCAAAAAGGAAGAAACCATCAAAGTAATTGCTTCTCTCTAAAGAGACAGCACCTTGTCAGGGTAGGTGGTGGGACTTAAGGAACTTTGGCCACATTGTTACGATTGTTTTTCTAGTTCAAGATATGAAACACCCAGAGGCTGGTTCTGTAGTTGCTGGGTCCATTTCACTTTGTGCCATGCCTTTATTCATCAGGCACTAGGCAGAAGATAGTACTGAATTAGGATAATTATGCCTGTTGTAGCCAGTAACTTTCATAATAACTTTTCTGTCATATGAAAAAGCAGCAAGTTGTTTGCCTGAAGGACAACAGATGTGACTGAGTCTCACCTTCTTGCCTATCTAGATGAATTTTAATATGTAGCTTTTTGAACTTTAAATAATAGCTTCCTCAAATCTCACAGAACTCTCTGGGAAAGAGGACATTTATCCTCATTGTCCAATCCCTGCCTCGGAAGTTATTAATGACCCTTTCTCTTTCCTCATAAAACTGTTTTGGGGTTAGTCTCTGCTAGGCTGCTGGTTTGAAGTTAGGAGGTGGGCCATGAATAGGTTTGGAGTAAATGTGGTGTGTCACCCTTGGGCTTTCTTTGTTGAAGTATAGTTTTCTTTAGAACCTCATTTTTAGGAGTCTACATAGATAAATACAGTAAGATGGTGTTGATGTTGAAGTAGAACATACTAGCCTTTGGGCTAACAGCTCAGACTTTGGGCTAACAGCTCAGACTTCATCATCGTGTTTCAGTTGTGGCCTAGAAACTAGGCACAACTGATTGTCAGTTCAGAGAAATGCCCTGGCCCCTGGAATATTCTCTCCCATATGTCCTAATGGCACAAACACATCTTTAAGGCTGCTAGCAGAGCATTTACTTATCTAAAACTCATGAGGAAAAGCTACTGGTGGCCTGGAACATGTGATCCAAAAAGGTACTATGTAAGGGCAACTTAAAAAAAATCATATTTTCTCATTGACTTACGATTTCAGAGCCAGGTGACTTCAGTTTTGGTAGATTTTCCATTGGCACTGCTACCTACTCCTTT
>NW_016843846.1:0-1036 GCF_001698545.2 Rhinopithecus bieti | reverse complement strand
CTTTTTTCTTTTTTTTTGGAAAATGGGGGTCTTGCTATGTTGCTCAGGCTGGTCTTGAACTCCAGGTCTCAAGTGATTCTCCCACCAGAGCCTCTCAGAGTGCTGAGATTACAGGTGTGAGCCACCATGCGTGGCACATTAATATTTGTTTTTATTGCTTTTATTGTTTTTTTTCTTTTCTTTTCTTTCGACAGAGTCTCCCTCTTTCGCCAAGCTGGAGTGTAGTAACGTGATCTTGGCTCGCTGCAACCTCCACCTAATGGGTTCAAGTGATTCTCCTGCCTCAGCCTCCTGAGTAGCTGGGACAACAGGCGCCCACCACCACACCCAGCTAATTTTGTATTTTAGTAAAGACGGGGTTTCACCATGTTTGCCAGGATGGTCTTGATCACTTGACCTTGTTATCCGCCTGCCTCAGCCTCCGAAAGTGCTGAAATTACAGGTGTAAGTCACTGCGTCTGGCCATTTTTATTGTTGTTTTTTGAGACAGAATCTCACTCTGCCGTCCAGGCTGGAGTGCAGTGGCACGATCTTAGCTCACTGCAACCTCTGCCTCCCAGGTTCAAGTGATTCTTCTGCCTCAGCCTCCTGAGTAGCTGGAGTTAAAGGTGCCGGCCACTTGCCTAGCTAATTTTATGTTTTTAGTAGAGACGGGATTTCACCATGTTGGCCAGGCTGGCCTTGAACTCCTGACCTCAGGTGATCCACCCGCCTTAGCTTCCCAAAGTGCTGAGATTACAGATGTGAGCTACAGTACCTGGCCCATTAACATGTATTGAGTGCACTATGCTAGCCATTTTGCATGCTTTGTCTCAGTTAATCCTCATAATCATATATATATATGTATATGCATATATATATATGTGTTTTTTTGAGATGGAGTTTGACTCTTGTTGCCCAAGCTGGAGTGCAATGGCGTGATCTCGGCTCACTGCAACCTCCACCTCCTGGGTTCAAGCGATTCTCCTGCCTCAGCCTCCCAAGTAGCTGGGATTACAGGCGCATGCCACCATGCCTGGCTGATTTTTTGTATTTG
>NW_016843845.1:0-823 GCF_001698545.2 Rhinopithecus bieti | reverse complement strand
CTCCCTCCTTCCTTCCTTCCTTCCTTCTTTCCTTCCTTCCTTTCCTTCATTTCCCTCCTTTTCTTCCTCCCTTCTGAATTGGAAATCCTTCCCCACCAAGTCCCCTGGCAAGCACTGATTTATTTTATGTTCCTATAGTTTTGTCTTGCCAAAAGATTACGTAAGTGAAATCATATGGAATGTAGCCTTTTGTGTCTCACATATTTTGTTTAGCATGATACATTCAAGATTTGTCCATGTTGTTGCTTGTATCAGTAGTGTGTTACTTTTTGTTGCTGAGTAATATTCCATTGCATGGAAGTATCACGGCTTGTTTATCCTTTCCCTGGTTGAAGCCATTTGGGTTGCTTCCAGTTTTACCAATTATAAATAAAGTTGCTATAAATATTCACTTACAAGTTTGTGTGTCAACATAGATTTCCAGTTTAAATGAATAAACACCCATGAGTAGGACTACTGGGTCATGTGGTAAGTGTGTGTTTAATAGTATAAAGAACTGCCAAACCCAGCCAAAATAGTATAAAGAACTGCCAAAATCATATAAAGAACTGCCAAGATTATGCCTGTAATCCTAGCACTTTGGGAGGCCAAGATGGGTGGATCTCTTGAGGTTAGTAATTCTAGACCAACCTGGGCAACATGGTGAAACTCTGTCTCTACTGAAAATACAAAAATTAGCCAGGCGTGGTGGCTGGCACCTGTAATCCCAGCTACGTGGGAGGCTAAGGCATGAGAATTGCTTGAACCCAAGAGGCAGAGGTTGCAGTGAGCTGGGATCTCACCACTGCACTCCAGTCTGGGTGACAGAGCAAGACTGTCAAAA
>NW_016843844.1:0-1039 GCF_001698545.2 Rhinopithecus bieti | reverse complement strand
TTTGAGACGGAGTCTCGCTCTGCCTCCCAGGCTGGAGTGCAGTGGCCGGATCTCAGCTCACTGCAAGCTCCGCCTCCCGGGTTCACGCCATTCTCCTGCCTCAGGCTCCCGAGTAGCTGGGACTACAGGTGCCCGCCATCTCGCCCGGCTAGTTTTTTGTATTTTTTAGTAGAGATGGGGTTTCACCGTGTTAGCCAGGATGGTCTCGATCTCCTGACCTCGTGATCCGCCCGTCTCGGCCTCCCAAAGTGCTGGGATTACAGGCTTGAGCCACCGCGCCCGGCCAAAAGATAATTTTCCATTCAACAGATAATCTGTAATCTGGTACAAGTTGGGAGGAGAGGAGACGTGGTCTGATAAACTGTCCTTCCAGTCGGTTTGCAGAAATAACTGTTAGCAGCGGAGGGAGAGGGGAAGCCAGGGAAGAGCTGGAGGCGGTCGGGAAACGGGGTGGGGCCTGGCGGGAGCATTTGGCGGAGGTGGAGTCCCCGGGCTCCGTCCAGAGGAAGTGAGGCTGGTGAGGCTGGTGAGGCTGGTGAAGCTGCGTTCGCTGGGCAGTCGGAGGGGATGGGAAGCACCAGAGGGCTAGTGGACTCGCCCTGCAGGTGACTGTGCCATCCGGACCAGCCCTGCCTGGCCGCAGGTGCCCTGGATGAGGCCGCCTGCGCGCCCCGAATGACTTTATAATAGATGGATAAAGTGGGGAAAATGTGGAATAACTTCACATACGGGTGTCAGAATCTCTTCCGTCATGAGGGAGGAAGCCGTAGTGAAAATGTGGACATGAACTCCAGCAGATGTTTGTCTGTCAAAGAGAAAAACATCAGCATAGGGACTCAACTCCTCAGCAACAAAGCAGTCCCTTAAGAGAAAATGTTGCCTTACAACTGGGATTAAGCCCTTCAAAGAATTCTTCAAGGAGAAATCAAAATTGTGCCACCGAAATCCCTCAAACTGTTGAAATAAGCATTGAAAAGGATAATGAGTCTGGTGTTACCCCAGGAAAAAGGCTTGCCCAAAGAGATTCCTAGGCTGGACG
>NW_016843843.1:0-1203 GCF_001698545.2 Rhinopithecus bieti | reverse complement strand
TATATATTTATGTATTTAATTTTGCTGTACTAGCGACACCCACAACCCTCCACAACCATGTCCTGATAGTTCTTTAATACAACCTTTTCATTTTCGTCAAGGTACAGCATCGAGATAGCACTGAGTTCCGTTGGGACACAACACGCCTTAGGAATCTTAGAGTTAACAGAGTTGACCAACGTCTGAACAATGGCATGATTAGTGGAGTTCAGATGATCAGCCAGAGGAAAAGGGCATTCTCCGTGGCAGTAAAAGGCGTGATACCCCGGGGGAGCCACAATCCAGTCATTCCACCCCACGTCACTGAAGTCCACGTACAAAGGGTGTCTCTTACAGCTGGACTTAAGGCGTTTCCGCTGTTTGTGTTTTGCTTGACGTTTTTCTCTTTTGTGGAGAGGATGCCCTTTCCCATCATGGCCAAAAGTTACTAGCAGCGGCCTTATCTGTGACCAGCTGTGTTCATCTTGGTGCAAAGACCTGCTTATCCTAACATGTCTCTTGGAGACACCTTGTTTCTCCTCCAAGTGGGTCACTTCCACCACGAATCCATGGTTGGCGTGTCCCTGTGCAGTCCACCGCATCACAGCGGGGGTGACGTCAAAACTTTCCCACCTGCTTGCATTCTGATTCACCAACCTGGTGTCCAAAAGTCTGGTCACGGGGAATTTCGAGTTGGCTGTTGCAGGTTTTATGATTTCATAAATATTAATTCGGTGATGGAAACTGCTATTGTCTCCTAAAGCATCTTGCATCTGCTCTCGAAAAACCTGAAGCTCTGCTGAGGTGATAAACTCCTCCGTAGGGATAGAACTTAAATTAAAGAAGAATCTCCGAGTTGTTTTCCCACTCATTTCTGGTAGTTCTTCCAAAGATTCTGATTTGATAGAGAAAAACAGGGAAGAAAAAACAAAAGTCTTTCAGTAAACCAAGTAATGACATTTGATTATCTACGAAAATTTTTAAACCTCCTTGTGGGATTTGATTTAACCCACGTAAAAGTTGGTCACAGAAAATAAAATTTCCTCTTTAAATAAAACGGAGCCTCCTTTCTCTCTGTTCTGTAAGTTCATGTCATCATGCATTGCATACCAGGAAACAACCTTTCATAATTCTTTGTTGTGTTTTTGATCTAATACATGAATACTGCTTCCAGGTGGCTATAATAATGGGGGAAATGGTGAAGCATTTCTTTGGAATTCCAGA
>NW_016843842.1:0-2243 GCF_001698545.2 Rhinopithecus bieti | reverse complement strand
CCGAGGCGGGGGGTTTTCAAGGTCCGGAGAATACGACCATCCTGGCTAACTTGGTGAAACCCCGTCTCTACTAAAAATACAAAAAATTAGCCGGGCGTGGTGGCGGGCGCCTGTAGTCCTACCTACTCGGGAGGCTGAGGCAGGAGAATGGCATGAACCCGGGAAGCGGAGCTTGCAGTGAGCCGAGTTCCGGCCACTGCACTCCAGCCTGGGCGACAGAGCGAGACTCCGTCTCAAAAAAAAAAAAAGCCCAAGTATAGATACTGAACTAAAAGAAGCACTGCCAAACCCAGAAACTTTGGAGAAAAGGCGTAGTTAAGTTTCAGCATAAATTACTTTTCAGACTATCACAAATGTAAACTCGGTTCCTTGTATTATTTCTTGATAGTTTAGGCACTCAGGGCTCATTTCCTAATAACTAAAGAGTTCTGATTGTCTCCTTCACCCAGTCTAGTCTTCTAAAACAAGGAAAGGGACATGAATTCATCATAAGTCAGGATATTAAGAGCGTTTTTAAATGTGAGGCAAATCCTCATGAAAACGGGTGCTGTGGTGGCCAAAAGCAACATTTCAGGAATGTATCTGGCTAGGAGTTGAGTGCATATTTCAGAGAAATTTCATTGGTCACAATGCTTTACCAAGGATTTAGCTTGAAACTGTTACATTCCTAATCCCCCTATGCTTGTGCCTGGCTCAGAGTCAAAAGGCAAAAATTTAATTTTAGTTTGGCCTTGTGTCTCATTTGCCCTGAGCCTTCTTTTCAGGTCTGTTCAGTGCTGCTATTTCAAAATACGTCTAGAGAATAGGTTAAATGAGATTAGGAAAAGAACTGCAGTATGTCTAGGCATTTACTTGTTTAGAATTATCCTGGAAAAAAAAAAAGTTACTTTTTTACTATAATACCCGTCTCTCTTGAAATTTAAAAAAGTAAAGAGGAGGCTGGGTGCAGTGGCTCATGCCTGTAATCCCAGCACTTTGGGAGACCAAGGCAGGTGGATCACGAGGTCAGGAGTCCAAGACCAGCCTGGCCAACATGGTGAAACCCCATCTCTACTAAAAATACAAAAAATTAGCCAGGCGTTTTGGCAGGTGCCTGCAATTCCAGCTACTCGGGAGGCTGAGGCAGAAGAATCACTTGAACCTGGGAGGCGGAGGTTGCCGTGAGCCAAGATCACACCATTGCACTCCAGCCTGGGCAACAAGAGCGAAACTCCATCTCAATAAATAGATATATAAATAAAATTTTTAAAAAGTAAAGAGGAAGGAACTAGTTGAATATGTGCTGTGTGTCCAAGGTACTGTACTGTTTTATATAATTATTTCATTTAAAAGCTTAAGAAAACAGGGATACATGGGAGGCTTCTGTGATATCTGAAATGTTTCATGTGTTGAACTGCGTAGTGATTACACAGGTATATGCAAATATAAAAATTAAACATTCATTGAGATGTACACTAAGGATTTTGCATTTTTTTTCTTTCTTTTTTTTTTTTTTTTTTTGAGACGGAGTCTCACTCTGTCGCCCAGTCTGGAGCACAGTGGCATGATCTTGGCTCACTGCAACCTCTGCCTCCCAGGTTCAAGCGATTCTCGTGCCTCAGCCTCCCGAGTAGCTGGGACTACAGGCACGTGCCTCCACACCGAGCTAATTTTTGTATTTCTCGTAGAGACAGGGTTTCACTGTGTTGGCCAGGCTCGTCTCGATCTCCTGACCTCCTCAAGTGATCTGCCCACCTCTGCCTTCCTAAGTGCTGAGATTAAGGGTGTGAGCCCCTGCACCCAGCCCATTTTCTGTATTTTATACCTCAGTGTTAAAAGGGCCAGGCATGGTGGCTCATGCCTATAATCCCAGCACTTTGGGAGGCTGAGGCAGGAGGACTGCTTTTGAGCCCAGGAATTTGAGATCAGCCTGGGCAACGTAATGGGACTCCCGTCTCTAAAAAAAGGGAAAAGAAAGAAAAGGAAAAGTAAAAGAAATCCTAAGACTTTATTCATTGAGATCTATTCCTTATTTACAGTTTCCACCATCTGTGTTCTTCAGGCCATTCCTTTTTTTTTTTTTTTTTTTTTAAATAGAGACAAGGTCTGACGATGTTGCCCAGGCTGGTCTTGAACTCTTGGGCTCAAGCCATCCTCCCGCCTCAGCCTCCCAGAGTGTTGGGATAACAGGTGTGAGCCACTGCGCCCAGCCTATCCTAACTCTTTACTTAGCTCTATTCATTTAGTAAGTTTGTGAGGAGGAA
>NW_016843841.1:0-1039 GCF_001698545.2 Rhinopithecus bieti | reverse complement strand
TTCCTGGAATGGAGGGTTCCTCCCCTTTTTAGACCATATAGGGTAACTTCAGGACTTTGCCATGGCATTTGTAAACTGTCACGGCAATGACAGGAATGTGTTTTAACATGCTAATGCATTATAATTAGCATATAATCAGCCATGAGGAGGACCAGAGGTCACTCTCATTGCTATCTTGGTTTTGGTAGGTTTTGGCAGGCTTCTTTACCTGTTTTATCAGCAAGGTCTTTACAACCTGTCATATAGTTTCGCTGTGTCCCCACATAAATCTCATCTTGACTTGTAGTTTCTATAATCCCCACATGTTATGGGAGGGACCCATTTGGAGGTAACTGAATCACGGGGACAGTTACCTCTATGCTGCTGTTCCTGTGATAGTGAGTTTTCATGACATTGGAGGGCTGCACAAGGGGCTTTCCCCCTTTTTGGCCGACACTTCTCCTTGCTGTCACCATGTGAAGCAAGGGTGCTTTTCTTCCACCATGATTTTTTTGCTTCCTTTTTGCTTCCTTTTCCACCATGATTGTAAGTTTCCTGAGGCCTCCCCAGTTATGCTTACCTGTGAGTCAATGAAACCTCTTTCCTTTATAAATTACCTAGACTCAGGTATGTCTGTATCAGCAGCATGAGAACAGACTAATACAAACTATATCTTGTGCTGACCCGCTATCTCATCCTGTGACTTAGAATGTCTAACCTCCTGGGAATACAGTCCCCTAGGTCTCAGTCTTATTTTACTCAGCCCATACTCAAGATGGAGTCACCCTATGTCTCAGTCTTATTTTACTCAGCCCGTACTCAAGATGGAGTCACTCTACTTCAAAGGCCTTTGACACCATAACCTGTCTGGACACTAAACCTGGTTGACCAACATAACTGTTTTTGGCCATGCTCCAGTCTGCATTCTTTCCATAAACTGAAGCTGGTGTATCAGCTTCTGTACTGTACTCTTAGGTTGGGTGTTCATTCTGAAGGCTCCTGTGTATATACATTAAATACATTTGTATGCCATTTCTCCTATTAATCAATCTACTTCATG
>NW_016843840.1:0-2732 GCF_001698545.2 Rhinopithecus bieti | reverse complement strand
AAGTATATGTTAACATTGCTCATGAATACATATGTAAATTCTTTTTTAAAATTAGCATAGTCAAGCCTATGTAAAATGATAATACATCACAGCTCAGTATTGCTTATTCTAAGAAAATAAGCTAGTTTGGTTTAAAATCTAAAAACTAGTCAATGTACTTAATATAATAAAAGAAATAAAACTTAACATCCTCTCATTAGATGCAGATATTTATTAAATTTCAATATCCCTCAATACTAGTTCATGATTAAACCTCTTATGAAACCAAAATGGTAGGAAAATCTGAACTTTCCAAACCTGACCTTTTCATACAGATTCAGTTAATTCTAGCTCAAGCCTTTTAGTAATTCATCATGATCTTTTTTTATTGTATACCACATATAACCTTTAGGCAAATCTTGTTATCTCTATCTTCAAAATATATTAGAGTACAGCCACTTCTCATCACCTCCACTGCTATCACTTTTGTTTATACCAGAATCATGTCTTGCATGTTTTATTGGAATTACTTCCTAACTATGTGGCTTTCTGTGTCATCCTTGTCTTATTGTAGTTTTGTTTCAGTCTACACAGCTGAGAGTGATCTTTTTCACTCCTCACATTAACCCTCATGCTCAAACTCTATAATGATCCTTCTTATCACTCAGGGTAAAAACCAAAATGGTTTTTACATTTACAGTGGTCAACATGACTTTGTCAAGAGTTGTGTAAGTTTTGGGATTTTACCCTACTTGCAAACTAAAAGTTAGCCTGTTATTGTTTCATGAACGCTGGCAGAAAAGCATGAGATTCCTGGCTTTGTTAAACTAGAACTTTATTACAGCAAAAGCAGTAGCCAGAGCTTCATATTTGTGTAGGTTCCCCATGTCCCAAAGTTCCATGGGCACAGTACTGATGCTGAAATGGATACCATTTCGCACATTGGACTGCAATTGAGAAGAAGAACATCGAACTTGGAACTTTGCCACTTTTATAGTAAGTGGGAGCAAGCCTGCCCTTTGCTGAGTTAGATATTATCTCAAATTCATGGTTGTTGAATGGAAATCCAACCCCAGGAAACAGTTTGGATAAGGAACAGTCAGAGCCTATTCTTGGCATACCCCACGAGAAAGTACAGGTGGCCAATCCCCATGGTGGACTGACTCCCTTGACAGCCCCATACGTCTGAGCTTCCATTACAGTTCTGACCTTTTCTTCTCCCATTTATACTCCTTGCTTATTTGACTTTTCACTGCTCACTTGCTATTCCTCTAACAGGTCAAGCTGACTGTTTTGCTTCTCAGAGTGACTTTACTCACAGTTTCCTCTAATTGGAATTTTCATAGATTCTTCCTTCACCTCCTTCAGTTTTTTTTTTTTTTTTTTTTTTTTCAAATGTTAACATTTCAGCTTTTAGCTTTCTATATAAAACTGCAACACAACCACTTTTGCTTCTTTGTTTGTCTTCAAAGTACTTATTACCATTTAAACTGCCTTTCTGGAAGGCAGTGAAATGAAGCAGGAAGCATTTCATCTTTGATTTGAAAATTTGCTTGTAGAAATTTATGTGCTAGAAATAATCAGACCAGATCTCATAGAGGTATGGGGAAGGAGTGTTCATCACAACATTGTTTTAATAATCATAAATTATTAATATAAATAAACACATATCTAGATCTTATAGATTATTCTAAGTATATATATATATATCATTTCTAAATACAAATATATACCAAAAAACTGGCATGGGATATCTTTGGGTGGTGATATTATGTGTGACTTTTCTTTTCTTATGTATATGGTTGCATAATTTCTTGCTATTCTCTCCTGTTTGGAACTTATTTTCTCCATTGTTTTCTTTATATTTTGTTATATGGCTCATATTTTCCTCCTCTCTTTATGCATTATTAAGAACTATGAAGAGTTTGAGATTTTACCCTACCTGTAATCTAACAAAATCTGCCTGTTTTCATTCCATGGATGCTTGTAAAAGACTCCTGTGTCACAGATAAAGGACTTGATTACTTGTGAAACAGAAGGCAACATGGAATGTCAGCATATTTATTAAGTCCTCTTGTTCCTAGTCCCATGGGGCAACATGGATGGGTCCAGCTAGATACCTGCACACACCATGGATTGCATTGCAGAAGATCCTGAACTTAGATAATCAAGACTTTATAATGGTAGTAAGCCTTCCTCTGTTTTACTCTAGAGGAAAACATTATATTTATTATAAAGGACAGTGAAAATTATGCCCTTTCTCTCAGAGGAAAGCATTATCTCTATGTTCTAAGTCTCTTTGCAATTTACTCTTCCTCAAAAGATTGTCTAGCAGAGCAGTTGGTGCCTTGCTTATAAGAGGAGCAGACATGAAAGATTCACATGAATTGTCTCCTAACATTAATAATACGTGTTAAATACTAATAATGATGAAAATTTCCAATTTGGAAAGAGAATTGAGATTTCCTGTGAGAGAGAAGTGAGGGAAAACATAACTTTCTGAAAGGAATGTAATCAGTCAGGGAGGGATTCGCTGTGGAACCAGCAGTTGAGCCGAAGTTATGGCTGGGCATTCAGAGCCAGGAGAGCAGAGTGAAGAGAGAGATGGGGAAGTCAGGCAATGCCATAGCCTCCAAGTAAGGTGAAGGCCTTCTTTGTTTATGTAAAGATCAAAAGGAAACCATTAAAATTTTAATTATAGTTTTTTTGTTGTTTGATTGTTTTGTTTTATTACTTTTTAGCAAGATAGTGGC
>NW_016843839.1:0-2070 GCF_001698545.2 Rhinopithecus bieti | reverse complement strand
ACATTCTCTGGGATTTCTTTGGATGGATTTGGTTTGAGGCTAACTTGGTAACTGTGCCTTTTTGCACCTTGAAAATGCTATTTCCCATAGAAATCTACTGAACACTTTTAAAATAAAATATAAATTGATTTATTTTAGGTGACTTTTCTCCTTATCCAATTTTAAATAAACAATCTAACAAAATTTTGGTTTTTCAAACATTATTTTTTCCTACAATTCTCTTCATTCTCTTTTAGCCTGTATAATCCTCCACTTTCATTAGATGCCTCTTGTCTTTAGCGTTGTCTTTTGAAAGAATGTTTTTCATTTTATAGTCTTTCATTCTGAACTGAAGACTACTTGTGCCCACCAATATTGCAGGCATTAGAAGCACAGATTCAGGGGTGGCAGCGTGTGTGCCTTTGGTCAATCTACCTGTTTTGGCAGCCATTTCAAGTGTAATATTATAGTGCTTTATGTGTGGGATGAAAATCCTGAGATAGAGAGTCACTGTATGATTTCACTTCATAAAATAGACTAATAATCTTAAGGTTGTCACAATAGGCATTTGAATTTTTCCCAAAAAAACTCAGGGTCTCCAAGTACAATTTCACTGAAACCCATAGATGGGATTTGAAACATTTTTCTTTTTTAACAGTGGAGGAAAGCACAAATAACCCAGGACTCAGAGTTAAAAGAGTTGGATATTGGATTTTACTTTATCTCTCAATGTCCTGGCTCTATGACCTTTGGCAAGTCTTGGATTTCTCGCCTGCCAAGTGGACACAATAGCTTACTTATTTACTTTCCAGGATTGTTGTGAGAATTAAATGGAGGAGATTGTTTATAAAGCACTTTGAAAATTAAACAATATTATATAGATATACGTTATCTTTCATAACAAAGCAAAGCATACTTGAATATATAATTATCCATTCTCCCTCCAACTCACTGTAAAGACAAGAGCTATATTTTATCTTTATATCCTCCACAGCATCATTGTTACCAAATGGCACTAAGTGTATTATCAGACAATCAATCAATTCTACATAGAATAAATTGCAATTTATTTTATTTTATATTTTCATGATGCATGGTGAAAACAATGGGTAACATAAATACAGCATATGATATTTAGGATTATCTGAAAAAAGAGGAAGTAATGAAAAAATAATATGTTAAATGGTCTGCTAGTAAATATTCACAATCAGATTTCCAGGGAAGGTGTTAAAAATGGAAGTCCTGCTTTAGCATTTGCAAGTTTATTTCTGTAATGTAAATACTCCCACCATTACTGATTTCAAGCTACCAATGTGACATTCTGCAAGTGGAGATGGAAAGAGATTTGCAGTTAGCACATCAATAGACACTATTCCCACAATACAGATATAAGAGATGTAAATAATTTAAAAAGCCTAGAAAAGAATAAATGGAGTTAAATAACTAAGTAGTATGAATTTTGAGTACTTTTTGTTCTTAACATAAGCAATTTAATTATAATGTTTTAAAATTAACTTTTTTATTTTAATTTTTTAAATTTACTTTAAGTTCTAGGGTACACGTGCCCAACGTGCAGGTTTGTTACATATGTATACATGTGCCATGTTGGAGTGCTACACCCATTAACTCATCATTTACATTAGGTATTTCTCCTAATACTATCCTTCCCCTAGACCCCCCACCCCTCGACAGGCCCCAGTGTGTGATGTTCCCTGCTCTGTGAAATGGGATCTACTTAAACTAAAGAACTTCTGCACAGCAAAAGAAACTACCATCAGAGTGAACAGGCAGCCTACAGAATGGGAGAACATTTTGCAATCTACTCATCTGACAAAGGGCTAATATCCAGAATCTACAAAGAACTCAAACAAATTTACAAGAAAAAAACAATCCCATCAAAAAGTAGGCAAAGGATATGAACACACACTTCTCAAAAGAAGACATTTATGCAGCCAACAAACATATGAAAAAAAGCTCATCAATAGTCATTAGAGAAATGCAAATCAAAACCACAGTGAGATACCATCACACAACAGTTAGAATGGTGATCATTAAAAAGTCAGGAAACAACAAATGCTGCAGAGGATGTGG
>NW_016843838.1:0-2078 GCF_001698545.2 Rhinopithecus bieti | reverse complement strand
ACACCTCCCTTATTTATCAAAACAAGCACTTAAAAGGATTCTTACCATGGTCAACGTGAGCCAAAACACAAATATTCCTGATGTTGGCAGTGTTTTCTGGAGATGAATCATCTTATCCAAACTGTTGAGCACCATGGTTTACTTATTTCCTGTGACTAAAATTAAGTAAGTATTAGCCCAGAGATTAAAGGTCGGGGCAAAAGAAAAAAATAATAAATGCTAGGAGGTGGCAAGGCTTCTCAAACCCCTTAAACTAAGAACCCAGTGAATGTTTATTGATGAGACACACCACCTAGGCCTAAGTCCCGTTCGTGCACTAAAGTCAATATCCTAGCACAATTATACTTAAGGAGTTTGCTCATCCTTCCGGATCCGAAGGCTGCGATGAATCACGCAGCTCGAGGCGGCTGGGTGCAGAGTGACACCAGTAACCCTGCCGGTGGAGGAGTACTGGGCTAAACTTCTCCAGGCCAATGACCACGTACAGGAAGGGTTGCATGCAGGAGGGAGAGAAGATGCTGAAGAAGATGCTCCCTTTCTCTCTTCAGTCTTCCCCAAGTCCCTCATTCTGACATTCTCGCTAGTCCTCGCGCAAGGTGGAATACCCAGCTTTATTCCTGCCCACGGAGCCCGAACAAAATTTTGGGTCACGTGCTTATTATCCAAGCAGGTGCATTGCCGGTCTTTCATTCCTTTCTAAATAAAAGGAAAACCTCTACACTACATGCCCTTCATTTCGGCAGGGTCCCGGATTCGTTCTCTTTGAGAATCGCTGGTCCACACAGACAGGCCACCGCCCCGGCCCCAGACTGGAAGCGACACTCCGGGGACCACCGCTCCCAGCCAGGGCTCGGCCCCAGCCCGCGTTCCCGCCTCAGAGCCGCAGCGAGCTGGGTCCTCCAAGCACCGCCCAAAGGCTGGCCAAGGAAGATGCCAGTCCCCAGCGCGAGCTCGCACTCACCGGCGGCAGCAGCCCCACAAGCCCAGCTTCTCCTCTGGGGTCGCAGCCACACCAAGAGCTTCCGAAACGCAAAGATCTCTGCGAGTCCGGCACGCCCGCGCGCCAGGGGCGGGGCCGGCTGACGCTCGACCTTTCACCCGCGCGTCTCTGGCGCCACCGGAAGCCGGCGCCGGGTCTGTCACCAGGCATATCTCTGTTGCCTTGACTACGGCGGGCGCTGTGGGAGTGAAGAAGCCGCAAGTGCTGAGGCGCGGTGGAGGAAGGCATGGGAGCCAAGAGCATGAGGAGCTGGTGTCTGTGTCAGATTTGTATCTGCGGGTAAGAAATGGCTGGTGTAGTGGCGGGCCGGGGCGCTTGGGAGCCGACCTAGGGCCTAGGTACACGGAGCCGGCTCCTCTGGAACCCTGAGAATGGCCGTCCCCGCAGATCAAGGGACGAGGACGCAGCGACATCCCCACTTATCCCGCTCCACGAATACTCGCTCCGCAGCCGTCGGCTACCTGGGGTAAAACGTTTCTTCGTAGCCCCTGAGACTCCCAATCAAGGATGCAAACTAAAATGCCACCCAGGCCGGGTAAATAATATATGTGAAGCAGCGACGGGATATAAGACTGGTGAGTAGTGGGATGTGATCCGAATGGGAGAATGCATTTCCACCCCGTCATCCCCACCACAAAGATGAGAAAGAACAGTGCTCAAGGCCCTGAGTCTGCAACCCCTATCACACTTTCTTTCATCTGCTTTCTGTCCTCCCAGCCAGACCATATTTCCATTCCCGTCCAGGCAGCAGTTCTTTGGGATCCGCCTGACTGAAAAGGCAGTACAGTAGTCCCCACCCTGAAACCTAGAATACAACTGAGTCCTGCCTAACAAACTTCCATCACCTAGAAACAGTCTTCTCCTTCCTCAGCTTCACTGTTGACCCAGGGATTAGATCATTATTTGCTAAGTAAATATGAACGTGTCAGTCCCTTCGTGTTTGCAATCCCCTTCAAAGAAAACACCTGCATGTTGATGGAAAGCAGTTTATTTGATAGTCTCATAATAAACACAGTTCGTAATTAGAAGTAGATTACAATATCAACAAATTACCTTTGGGTGTATGAATCTGCAGACT
>NW_016843837.1:0-859 GCF_001698545.2 Rhinopithecus bieti | reverse complement strand
TTTTTCTTTCAGCTAAAAGCCAAAGAACTGTTAAATTGAGGCCTTCATTTTGTCAGAATTGAGATTAAAATATTAAGAGAAGTTAAAGCAATTATTTTCCACTGGGTGGGCTATTACTAGGTAAATTTTACTTTGCTTTTCAATGTATCTAATAAAGACTCTTTGTATGATTATCCCCCCACTCAAGCCCATCCCACATCCAGGAGTTATTTGGTTTCATATGACCTTATTATGAAAACATTAAAACCTGTGTACCATCTAAAACTATCTTTAGGATTAATGATATTTGTAGTAAAATAGTCAACTTTTATTTTTTAGTATGAGACTTCAACAGGAAATAAAAAGAGCTGTCTCCACTGGACTGTTTACTAGACTGACACCAACTCCCATGTATGAAAGAGCCCTGGCCACACCACAACGCAAGAGATTTTTATGATAAAGAAGTATAATTCCACTACATAATTTGCAACAAGTAAAATGCTACGACCTGAAGTCCCATAGAGCCTGATGATATCTCAACGTTCCACAGTGAGTGTTCTCTGGGTCACTTACAGCTCCTATTATGAACTCTGCAGAAATAGTCTTGCTACTCGCATGGTCTGCTTACCACTCTTCATTGGTATGGTTAATTCAGTATCTTCTGCCATCCTGTCTTTCTTTTAATATCCAAAGCATCTCAAATTTCTCTCCAGACAGCATTGACGAAGGAAGCAGCAAAGTTTCTCTTCTGACCTGCTCACAACTCCAGTTCTCCTAGATGCCCACAATTTTTGCAATAAAGTTTCAGATTAGAGAATTTCACTTCCCAAGGCATATCTATTTATGGTAAAATGGCTTCTGAAAACTAAAGAAATTCACT
>NW_016843836.1:0-919 GCF_001698545.2 Rhinopithecus bieti | reverse complement strand
TAAAATGAGAATAATATTTCACAGGGATGTTATTAGGCTGGGACAAAATAACATAGGTCAAGTACTTGGTGCAGCGTACTTCAGTGGTAGCCAGGGTTTTATTATTATTATTATTATTATTATTATTATTATTACTATTATCAGTCCTACAAATAGTGAAAACATTGCTCAGAGAAAGTAACCAGCCCAAGGGCATTCAATGTATACATTTTACTGAGTCCTGGCATAGGGCTATGGATATTAAAATGTATACGATCTGGCAGGGTGTGTTGGCTCACGCCTGTAATCCTAGTACTTTGGGAGGCCAAGGCGGGCAGATCACTTGAGCTCAGAAGTTTGAGACCAGCCTGGGCAACACAAAAAATTAGTCTGGCGTGGTGGGGGGCACCTATAGTCCCAGCTACTCGGGAGGCTGAGGCAGAAGAATCGCTTGAACCCGGGAGGCAGAGGTTGCAGGGAGCTGAGATTGTACCACTGCACTCCAGCCTGGGCAACAGAGCGAGATTCTATCTCAACAACAACAACAACAAAAAAAGTGTAAGATCTAATCTTAACTTTCGATCTAGGAACTCTGTCACCCTTAGTAAGAAAGAGAACAAGTTCTGGAACAAAATGTTCTTTTCACTCTATTCTGAATCAAATCTAGAAAGGAAAAGATAAATTATTTCTTAGATGAAAAACATTACTTCTATGCGGTAGATTTTGTTCACTGTGGTTAAGAGTACTCTACCTAACACAGATAATAAGGAGAATGCGGTTAATGAAGTTGTGGCAGGGATAAAAGAACACTTCAACGTAATGTTCGGCACCCAGCTACTCTACAAATTTGAGAGACCACAGTATGCCGAAATTCTTGCAGATCATCCCGATGCACCCATGTCCCAAGTGTATGGAGCGCCACATCTCCTCAGATTATTTA
>NW_016843835.1:0-1777 GCF_001698545.2 Rhinopithecus bieti | reverse complement strand
AAATAAATAAAATAAAATAAAATAAAATGGTTTGTACCAGTCCTGTATAGAGCTTCTTCTAAACTCAGAGTGTGGATTGGTGTCTTGGATGGGGGCTGCTGTGTGTTTTCCTTCCTGAGCCACCCTTCCTCCTCTAGGCACTTTCAAATGGCTTCCTGCAGTTAACACCAGTCATCACTTATACATGAGAGTGAGAAGACTCAGGGATTTGGCATTTTTACAACTTCATCTCACTTGCTCCCCTTTCTTTTGGTGCATGGAATTTCCTCCCCCTGTAAGTAAGCAAGTGAAGCCTCCTCCTCTTCAGTCTTCAGGCCATCTGAGACTTTTTAGCCTTGTAATCTCAGAATTGCAGCATCTTACTATCTCAGAATTCCTCTGGAAGTGCTGCTGAACTCAAAAAGCAGTATACACACACACAGAGACACACACACACACACACACACACACACACACAAATCCAGGTTTGGTGGGGTGGATCTGTAATCTCAGCTACTCAAGAGGCTGAGGCAGGAGAATCGCTTGAACCCAGGAAGCAGAGGTTGAGTTGAAGTGGGCCAAAATCACACCATCTAACTCCAGCCTGGGTGACACAGTGAGACTCTGCCTCAAGAACCAAACCAAACCAAACAAACAAATAAACAAACAAAACAAAACAAACAAAGAAAGTAAAGCAATATCTGGAGCTTTGGAATTTCGAGAGATCATTTGGCTATTTGCCTGGAATTCAGCCCATTGCTAATGTTTGCTCAGGTACCTAAGTTATCCACACATCCTGTACTTATCTTTAAGTTGACAATCCTAAAATGAGAGTGATATCCTCATTGTAATTCATGAGATGAGAGCCGAGGCTACAAGTTTGAGATTTCAAACTTTAAAAGGTATATTTAGGGTAGTTCAATAAAGGACACCTACTTATTCCTGCACAAACAATTGTAGGTAAAGAAAGAGAAGGAACATCTTTTGAAATGCATGTGGGTAGCAAACCATTTTTTATTTAACAAAAGTTATTTTAAGCTAAATGTGAACCTAACACACAGTGCCCCGCAAGCACACACATATATTATGAAGTGACATAAAAAATGCGTGTTATTAAATTAATCAATAGTTATGTAATTATTTGATAATTACAAACAACTGATAGCTTCCAAAATCTTTGCTAAGGTTGCAAAGTATGCCAATAACTAGCTTTTATATGGTTAACATCAGAAAAGCTTATGCTGAAGAAATTGTGCATTCTGAAGTAATTTGGTTAACAAATATTGCTGTTCTCTCACACTAGATTTTGCACAAGCTGGGAGAAGATTCAGCTGAGAAGGAAAAAATCACATGGTGGTCTGGTAAGGAGGGCAGAACTAACAATCCAGAAGTTCTACAGCTTGTGCAAGACCCCAGGCCCAGTAAATGTGAGTGACAAGGTGAGGGTTGAGCTGCCATGTTTTGGTGGCTGAACTTTTACCCTCAAATTTCTCAGCCTCTAAAGGCTTTAATTCTGCTTCTGTTCCTGTGTGTAAATCACTCAAGCTCTCCACACACGTCTGTTCGAGGGTAAAGACATCCCTCTTAATATGGAAATGTGATTGAACCCGTTTTGGAATCATTCCCAAATCTGGCAAGACATTCTCATTTAGCTGGGGATCTATGGAAAACTGCAGTTCCAAAGCTCCACCCTTAGGGTAATGCAGATCTGTCCCTGAGCAGAATCACAAATCAGAATGAGAACAGGGACCAGTATCTGAGTTTGGGAGCCAACTGTGATTTAATTCATTCTCTTCTC
>NW_016843834.1:0-919 GCF_001698545.2 Rhinopithecus bieti | reverse complement strand
GTGTCGGCGCGGACCACTATGACTACCAGCTGGCCCGTAGTGGCTTTGCGACGTTCAACGACGAAGATGGGTGGGTAGCTACCACCTGGGCAACCGAGCTGCTGCCGGGTGATGAACGGCCGGGCTTCTCCGAGCAGGTCGACATCGACCGTTCGTGGGTGGCTGCCGAAGCGCACCTGCTGTTCGGTACGCGCGACATCACCGACGTTGAAAACGGCCCGTGGGGCTAACGAATAAGCCGGGACCCTTCGGGGTCCCGGTGCTGGAGAGAGCTTTTCTTTTTTGAGGTCTCCATGACAACCGTGGTTATTCCCACCCTCAGCATGGCCGGTTTCGTCAGCGACGTGCCGACCATGATCGACCGTATGCTGGCGTATTACCTGACCAGTGATTACTCCCAGTCCAACATTTTCCAGGGACAGATCCTGTCCTTGCAAAAACAGATCCAAGCGTATCAGCACAACCTGCTGACGCTGTCCACCAAGGTCCGTGAGGATCTGGAAGGGTACTTCTCCCCCAACTTCGATGGCATGACCATCCAAGTGCGATCGGACCTGCCCAACGCAGAAGATCCCAATCGCATCAACCTGACGATCAACGCGGTTCTGGTCAAGGACGGCGTTTCTTACAGTCTTGGTAAGCTGATTGAAACCCAGCACTCCATCACCAAGAACATCATCAACTTGAACAACGAAGGTCCCAACGTCGCATGAGCACCAAGCCCACCAAAAAGGCAGCCAAGAAGACCGTGGCCGCCACGCCGAAGTCGGCCAAGCAGCTGGCTCGTCCCGCCACTCCGGCCAAGCGCAAGCTGGCGGCAGCTACTGAAGCGGCGCTGCCGACCTCCGCTGCTGCCAACTCCGAAGAAATGCTCAGGAAACTGGCCCAGCAGAAGGGTCCGCTGACCGAAGAGCAGAAG
>NW_016843833.1:0-918 GCF_001698545.2 Rhinopithecus bieti | reverse complement strand
GATTCCAAGAAAACAGGGTTAGCAAAGTGCAAAATGAAAAAAACAGTGTAACTCTCTGAGATGAATTCACACATCACAAAGCAGTTTCTTAGAACACTTCCATCTAGTTTTTATCTGAGGGTATTTCCTTTATTACCATAGGCCTCAATACACTCCAATATATTGCTTTGCAGATTCCACAAAAACAGTGTTAGCAAACTGTTGCATGAAAATAAACTTGTAAATCTGTGAGATGAATTCACACATCTCTACGAACTTTCTCAGAAAGCTTTTTTCTAGTTTTTATCTGATGATATTTCCATTTCACCATAGACTTCAATGTGATCCAAAACAACCATTTCAGATTCCCCAAAAACAGTGCTATCAAACTGATCTATGAAAATAATCTTGTAACTCTGTGAGATGAATTAACACATCATAAAGCAGTTTCTCAGAAAGTATCTTTCTAATTTTTGTCTGAGGATATTTCCTTATTCATAATAAATTTCAACGTGCTCTGAAATATCCCATTGCTGATTCCCAGAAAATAGTGTTAGCAAATTACTTAATGAAAATAACAGTGTAACTCTATGTGATGAATTTCCACATCACAATGCAGTTTCTCAGAAAGCTTCTCTTTGGTTTTTATTAGAGGATGTTTCCTTTGTCACCACAGGCTTCAATGCCCTCCCAAATATCCTATTGCAGATTCCACGTGAAAAGTGTTATCAAACTGCTCATTGAAAAGAATGGTGTAGCTCTGTGTGGTGAATTCACACATCACAATGCAGTTTCTCAGAAAAATTCTCTCTCATTTTTTCTGAGGATATTTCTTTATTCACTATAGACCTCAATGCACTTCAAAATGTCCCTTTGCAGATTCCACGAAAACAGTGTTAGCAAACTGAACCATAAAAGAAAGGTGTAACTCTGTGAGAT
>NW_016843832.1:0-1169 GCF_001698545.2 Rhinopithecus bieti | reverse complement strand
TAGTTGTAGGTTTCAGAAGGTAGAATGTGTTGTAATGTTTTCCCTCCCTTTACTTTACTCACAGTTTTTGCACATGCACAAGTTCCCTGACAGTTTTTTCTTCCTTAATGAGACTCAAGAGTGGGACTAAAGCATTATTAGAGGTCTGTCTGGACTGATTAGATTGCATATTACTAAAAAATAAAAGGATGATTATGTCATTTTTAACACCATCAGTAAATAAATGCCAATGCAATTCAAATATCTTTTGAAATAAACAATTCTAGAAGATTTATTCATGTTTCACAAATACGATACGTATCAACAGGTAAGAACTGCCCCCAAATGATTTAATATGACACTAACAAAAAAAGATAGGAATCTGTTTTTCTGAGTTTGGAATTCAAACTTTGTTTCTTCTTAGTGGAGATGAAATAGAATTATTTTCTTATTTCTAGTCCAGTTTCTAAAAGATCTATCTGAAATATACTTGTAAGAATAAGGTAATATAAAGCAGCTCGTTCACCATAGAGTTTTGTTCAGTGGGAATGAATACATTTTGGTATCTTATTTACCTCAGATATTTTTCCATTAAATTTGATGTTTGGAATACAGTCATCCCTCAGTGTCCATGGGGGGTAGATTCCAGGAACCCTGTGATACCAAAACCCGTGGATGCTCAAGTCCCTTATATAAAATGTGCAAAGTATTTTATTTGCACATAACCTAAGCACATCTTCCCTTGTACTTTTAATTATCTCTAGAGTACTTATAATTCCTATTACAATGTAAATGCTATGTAAACAGTTGTGGTACATATTTTTAAAATTTGTATTATGATTGAGCACACAGATGCAGAACCTGCAGATACAGAGAGTATTGTATAAAATATTATTTATCTTGATTATGAGATTTGGCACCTCATGTAATAAGGCACCTAAGGCAAGTGCCACACTTGCCTTCCCTTGGGCCCAGTCCTAATTCAAGCAATTCTTGAACACAGACTCCACCAGATAGTGGGTTAGGCTCTTTACAGATGAAAACTGTCCTGTACTATAAAGTTGTATAACAAAGAGAGGGAAATGTTTAAAACTATTTGGTATTTGGGTGCATCTGAAGTGTATTTTAATTGGAAGTGTTTCAATTCCTTAAAACACATACTGGAATCATGTAACTTCTTAAACCAGGGG
>NW_016843831.1:0-822 GCF_001698545.2 Rhinopithecus bieti | reverse complement strand
AATATAACTGATAAGATATATGTTAATTATACAAAATAATTAATATTTATTTTAGCTACTTATTCTCTTAACAATATTCTAAGTAACAGCATAAAATGATTATGAATAAATTTAATAACATATATTAAGGATTTCCAAGTAAAATAGTGATAAAATTATCAGACGTAAAATAAGATACTGAGTACTTATAATTCATACTGAATTATAAGTTCTTATAATGTCATACTGAGTTCTTATAACTGACATTTTTATCTGAGCATCAAAGGGTTTTGCTCCTCTTCTCACACTAAAATCAAGCTTGTTCAACCCTTCGCCCAGGACTGCTTTGAATGCAGCCCAGTAGAAATTCATAAACTTTATAAAAACATTATGAGATTCTGGCCGGGTGCAGTGGCTTGCACCTGTAATCCCAGCACTTTGGGAGGCTAATGCAGGCAGATCACTTGAGATCAGGAGTTTGAGACCAGCCTGGCCAGTATGGAGAAATTCTGTCTCTACTAAAAATAAAAGATTAGTCTGGTGTGGTGGCGCATGCCTGTAATCCCAGCTACTCAGGGGGCTGAGGCAGGAGAATCACTTGAACACAGGAGGCAGAAGTTGCAGTGAGCCAAGATTGTGCCACTGCACTTCAGCCTGGATCATAGAGCGAGACCTCGTCAAAAAAAAAAAAAAAAAAAAAAAAAAAAAAAGGGTTTTTTTTGATTTTTTTTTTTTTAGCTCATCAGTTACTGTTAGTGTTAGTGTATTTTACATTAGTCTATTATATCAAGACAATTCTTTTTCCAACATGGCTCAGAGAAGTCAAAATTTGAACACCCCATA
>NW_016843830.1:0-1167 GCF_001698545.2 Rhinopithecus bieti | reverse complement strand
GCCTTCAATGTGCTCTTAAATATCTTATTGCAGATTCCATGAAAACAATGTTAGCAAACTTCTCTATGAAAAGAACAGTGTAGCTCTGTAATATGAATTCACACGTCACAAAGGAGTTTCTCAGAAACGTTTTTTCTAGTTTTATCTGAGGACATTTTCTTTTCACTATAGTCCTCAATGTGCTCCCAAATATCCCATTTCAAATTCCATGAAAACAGTGTTAGCAAACTTCTCCATGAAAAGAAAGGTGTAACTCTGTGAGATGAATTCATAGATCACAAAGAACTTTTGCAGAAAGCTACTTTCTAGTTATTATCTGACTGTATGTCCTTTGTCAACTTACAGTTCAATGCGGTCCAGAATATCCCTTCTCAGATTCATCAAAAACAGTGCTACCAAACTATTCCATGAAAAAAATCATGTAACTGTGTGAGATGAATTAACATGTCAGAAAGCCGTTTCTCAGAAAGCTTCTTTCTAGTTTCTATGTGAGGATATATCCTTTGTCACCATAAGTTTCAATGTGCTGCAAAATATCACATTGCAGATTCCAAGACAACAGTGTAAGCAAACTGCTCAATGCAAAGAACAGTGCAACTCTATAAGCTGAATTCACACATCACAGAGCAGTTTCTCTGAAATCTTCTTTCTAGGTTTTAACTGAGGATATTTCCTTTTTCACCATTGGCCTCAATGCACTACCAATTATCCCTTTACAAAATCCATGAAAACAGTGTTAGCAAACTCCTCCATTTAAAGAATCCTGCAATCTGTGAGATAAATTTCCGCATAACAAAGAATTTTCTCAGAAAGCTTATTTCTGGTTTTTCTCTGAGGATATTTTCTTTATCACCCTAGACTTCAATGCAATCCAAAATATGCCTTCTCAGATTCCCCAAATAATGCTAACAAACTGCTCCATGAATAGAATGGTGTAATTCAATGAGATGAATTCACACATCACAAAGTTGTTTTTCAGAAAGCTTCTTTCTAATTTTCATCTGAGGATATTTCCTTTTTCACCATTTGCCTCAAGGCACTAGCAAATATCCCATGGCAGATTCCACAAAAAAAGTTTTAGCAAACCTGTCAATGAAAAGAACAGTGTAATACTGTGTGGTGAATTCACATATCACAAGGAGATTTCTTTGAAAGTTTCCTTCTAGG
>NW_016843829.1:0-1780 GCF_001698545.2 Rhinopithecus bieti | reverse complement strand
TATTATATGTAAGTCTATTAGTTGGAAGGTAGAAATAGGGCCAGTCAGTAGAAATTGAATTCTTTGTGTGAAGGAGAGCAAATTTAGGTGTAATATAAGAAAGAACTTTCTAATAGCTAAATCTCTCTCGAGTTGCAATGATCATACATTCTTCTCTCCCCTTTTATTTTTGGCCACTGCTGGATTTTAGGGCTCATGATCTGGACTCTCTCTGCTCCAGTACATACTTGGAATCTATTTAATGAATGTTGTTATTAAAAGGATATAATTTTACATGCTTTAAAAAATTTTGTCCAACACTCCTCAAAACAATCCAATGAGCTAAATATTAATATCCTCATTTTGCAGATATGTAAACTGAGGCATGGAGGATGTATTAGTCAGGATGGTGATAAACAACTTGTCCAAAGTCACCAACTCTTTGAGAGTACGTTGAAACTTAGGCAGAGTAGCACCATAGTTTCTTGTTGTAATGTCTACTCTAGGCTGCATCTGTACTCAGTATTACAGAGACAGAGTCCGGGTTCCCATTGCTTTGAACTAATTGAGACTTTGCATTGTTTGCGCCAATTTTCTTCTCCAGACTCACTTTCCAACATGACATTTATATTCCTGTGATGTAGCCACATAGAATCTGTTACCTCTCACCCAAATATGCCAGGAGTTTTCAAGCCTCTGTGCCATTTGCCTTTCCCCTCCATGTTCCCCACGCCCATCACAGCCCTACTTCTACCATTCTTTCAGTGGAAATCTCCTATTTATTTCCTCAATCAAATGTTGCTCCCTCTATACATTTAGCAAATACCAGGCCCATTTAGGTACTCTTTCCTCATTTTAGCCAAAGCTTCAGATTTTCATCTCTGTTATGACCATACGATATATTAAATCATGTATATTTCAGTTCCTTGTTATAAACTGGTAACTCTGCAAGATCAGGAACCACATCTTCTTCATTTGTGTACCTTTAGACTTCAATAAGTAAATGCATTAAAAATTTGTCTAGATGAATGATGCACATGTAACATAAAGCAAGAGTTTGGGGAGTTATACATGATATAAATGATGAATTGATGGGTGCTGACGAGTTGATGGGTGCAGCACACCAACATGGCACAAATATACATATGTAACAAACCTGCACGTTATGCACAGGTACCCTAGAACTTAAAGTATAAAAAAAAAAATAAAAAGCAAGAGTTTCTTTTCATGATAAGTATTCAAGCAGGAGCTTAATTGACCAGCCATCATCACTGTGGTAAAGGAGACAGCTGCATAGGGAGAAAGGTTAAGCTGGATACTTGTCTCTATGGCCTTTTTGTAGCTCTCTCATTGCAATTTCATGTCATGCCTTACAGCTAAAAAGTGCCAGTCAGAAATACCTATCCATTGTGTGTGGCTCAGGCTAGTTGATTATGATCCCCAAGGCCTAGTTCTTAGAAAATGTGTTTGTATTATAGTCCAAAAGGAGCTACTCTCTGTCTCCTTTCCTCACTAAATTCTCTTTTATATTTTTCAAGTTTACAGAAGCTATATTTGGGCACAGACTTCAGCAATTTTTCCTCTGCTCATAAACACTCAACCAGGAAATATTTATCCCTCAGAGATACTGACAAAAGGTGTGTTCTTAAATTATTGCTAAGAACTAATCCTTTTCACCATGGGAGGAAAACATAATGCTCTATAATGTGACTTATGAGACTGAAGGTTTTTTATAACATAGAATTAAATGAAAAGAGAATACTCTTGAATATATGTTTGTAGTGAATTACAGAAGTGTGTA
>NW_016843828.1:0-1169 GCF_001698545.2 Rhinopithecus bieti | reverse complement strand
ATGCATTTCTAGCAAGTCACCATTCATTCCATTTATCTGGAATTCCTAGGCTACTTTTGTAATGCCTGCAGGAATTGATGGAGCACATCAGCTTTTTAACCTTAAAGTAACTTGTTAGATACTAGGCTCCCTGATACTTTAAGTGTATTGAGTATATTTTCACAAAGAGAATTTGAGTCATATATTTCTCTCTGTGCTTAATTTCTCCAAAATTTTAGAACTATTTGTGAATGTTCTTAATACATGGCAATGTGTTTGTTTGCATAGTGTCAAGCAGGATCATTAGGGGTGCTCAAGGAAGGACAACCCAGAAACCTGACATACTGGCAAAGAGATAAGAATTTCTTACCAGTTGGACTTCTGGCCTTTCTCTGTCTCTGTGCAAACTGGTTGAATGAATGGTAAAAATTACTGTTTAACTCGTCTGTAAAATTTTGATTAATGTGTAAAGAAATTCTGAGGCTAGTCTTAAGCTGCAGCAAATTTGGTATATTTTGTGCTATAAATTTGTCTTTCTGTGTTGTTCTGTCATGAAGAGGAGTACCTTAGGAAAGAATACGGTCTTAGGACCCCATAAGCTCACTGCTCAATACGACCCAGCAGGCTAGTCAGTAACAAACTTTACTGCAGGTCACTGAAACAAAAATATCTGGATGAGGTCTCCATCTTGTTTTGTGTCCCCGGGAGGTTGACCTTGTAACCATGTGGCAGTACTTTCTCTTAGTCTCTGCCATCCAGAAGAAGAATTCTGGGGTTCGTGTCATAGTTAGCTCTAAAAATTGTCTTCAGTAGTTGGAAGCCTTTACAAGCTTATAATGAACTACTCTAGACTCTTTCTCTGAGGGACAGTGGAGAATGCCCAGTGTTGTGGCTCAGAAGCTGGGGCTTTGTCATTTTACAGTGGTGGCCCAGGTTCAATCCTGGCTTGGGGAATGAGTCCTTTCTGGTCACAGATGTGTGACTTTTACCGTTTGATGTTTCTCTTTCCCTCCATGAACTGTCTTGAAATTGTCTTTCTCTGAGCACCTTGGACATTACCTTAGGTAATATTCAAAAGACAGAAATATTGGCCACTTAGTGTGGCTAAAGTTGGGTAATAAGATACTTAAAAGAGTTTTTTCTTTTTTTCGATTGCTATGGTTAAAGTCAGCTTAATTAAAAGTGGATAT
>NW_016843827.1:0-318 GCF_001698545.2 Rhinopithecus bieti | reverse complement strand
GTGTGCGTTTGTGCGTGTGTGTGTGCGTTTGTGCATGTGTGTGCGCGCATGTGCGTGTGTGTGTGCGTTTGTGCGTGTGTGTGTGCGCGCATGTGCGTGTGTGCGTTTGTGCGTGTGTGTGCGCGCATGTGCGTGTGTGTGTGCGTGTGTGTGTGCGTTTGTGCGTGTGTGTGCGTGCGCATGTGCGTGTGTGTGCGCATTTGTGCGTGTGTGTGCGTGCGCATGTGCGTGTGTGTGCGTTTGTGCGTGTGTGTGTGCGCGCATGTGCGTGTGTGTGTGTGCGTTTGTGCGTGTGTGTGCGCGCATGTGCGTCTGTGT
>NW_016843826.1:0-335 GCF_001698545.2 Rhinopithecus bieti | reverse complement strand
TAGGCACTTCTCTAAGCACATTACAAGTATTAACTCCTTTATGAGAGGGTCAAGTGACATCATGAAGGAACTGAGTAACTGTCAGTAACAGAGCAATGAAGGGCATTTTTGCGATCAATGGAACTACGGTAGATACATTCTTTGATGATAAGCAGGAAGGTCCTCTCTTGGTGGTCCTGAGCTCTCCCTCCACCCTGGGGACTTAGAAGCAAGGGTGCCTCAGGGTCATTTACCATCAAGTTCTAGTTTCTTCCTCTCCACCTCTTTCTTGTACTCCTCCAACTCCTGGTCAGTGAGTTGGCTGAAGGGGTTGGGCACCGTCTCCTCTGAATCAT
>NW_016843825.1:0-562 GCF_001698545.2 Rhinopithecus bieti | reverse complement strand
CTGAGAGGTGACAATGTGTTATCAGCCCTCGCTCTTGGTGAATCCTCAGCCTCGGCCTCTGCGACCGCTCTGGCAGTGCTTGAGCATCCCTTGAGCCCACCACGGCACTGTAGGAGCCCCTCTCTGGGCTGGTGGAGGCTGGAGCCACCTGCCTCTGCTTGTGGGGAGGTGTGGAAGGAGAGGTGTGGGCAGGAACCGGGGCTGCTCGCTTGCGGGCCAGCTGGAGTTCTGGCAGGCACGGAGGCGACTCGGCGGGCCGCAGAAGGAGGGACCAGCCGACGCTTCCGGCCCAGGGCAGTGAGGGGCTTAACACCCTGGCCAGCAGCTGCAGAGGGTGCGGGCAGGCCGGCACTGAGCTTGAGTTCTCGTGGGGCCTCAGCTGCCTCCCCGTGGGGCAGGGCTCGGGACCTGAAGCCTGCCATGTTGGAGCCCCCCCTCCACGGTGGGATCCCCCGTGACCCGAGCCTCCCAGACGGGCATGGCCCCCCCCCCCACCTCCATGGCACCGGGTACCATTGACTGCCCAAGGGCTGAGGATTGCAGGTGCGGCTCGGGACTGGCT
>NW_016843823.1:0-561 GCF_001698545.2 Rhinopithecus bieti | reverse complement strand
GCTCAGCTAATTGCAAAAATAAATTTCTCATTTTTTTCTGGAATTTCTGGTACTGGTACATTTAGTTCATAATAGAAAGTTTGAAACACTGTCTCAGAAGAGCATTTGTAAACTTCTCCTCAAACCAAGATATTTACTCGAGGATCCAGAATGGCCCCATCAATTCCTAAGGTCACACACTCCTCTTTTTTCCATCAAGGATCAAGGGTATTGGTTATTATTAGCTCTAATGGGTTACATTGTCCCTTAGTACAGGAAGGGCCACTTTTCCTTTCTGAAGGTGGACTGAGTCCTTTTCATCATTTTTTTCTTTTATCCAAGTGGCCTAAATGACACAAGACAAGTATTTACATTTATTTCCACACAGTCCTAATTTATGACAGATGTACTTATTTCCTGCCATGTAGCCTCTTATCTAATTAAGAAAACCACACCTAATTCCTTACTTATTATGATTAATGACAACACAGGTATCAAATTTAAGGTGACTTATTTGGGCATCCTTTTCTTTTCTTCTGTTTTGGCTAATTCTTTGCTCATATCATTTATGAGCCACCAGCA
>NW_016843822.1:0-748 GCF_001698545.2 Rhinopithecus bieti | reverse complement strand
ACAACTTAGTGCACTAACTATATTCACAATGCTGTGAAACCACCACCTTACTCTGGTTTCAAAAATTCTATATAACTTTACAAGAACACCCTGTATCCGTTAAACAGCTACTTATTATTTTCCAATTCCCTCATTAACTGGCAATTACTAATCAGCTTTATGTTGCTATCTATTTACCTATTATGGTTATTCCATATAAAAGAAATATCCAATATATGAACATTTTGTCTTTGTTGTTTCACTTATCATACTTTCAAGATTCATCCAAGTTGTAATATGTATTAGTATTTCATTTGTTTTCATGGCTGGATAATATTCCACTCTGCATATATACCACAACTCCTTTTCCATTTACTGATGGGTGGAAATTTGGGTTATACCCAGATTTGGGCTGGAACATACATAAACAAGTATTTACTTGAGTTCCTGTTTTTAATTCTTTGGAGTAGAAGCCAAATGCTGGGGCATACATATGGTAAATCTATGTTTAACAAACTACCAAACTTTTTTCTACAGTGGCTGTAACATTTTACTCTACCAATAGTAATAGGGTTCCAATTTTCTACCTCCTTCTCTATACATGTTATGTTCTGTTTTCTTCTTGTATTTAACCTGTTGTTAGATAATACTTTATTTTATTTTTATTGAGGTAAAATACACATATAAAATTGACCATCTTGTGAAGTTGTGCATTATTTTGGTTTTGAATTGAATTTTAATAGCAAATGATGCTCAGCATATTTTATAC
>NW_016843821.1:0-919 GCF_001698545.2 Rhinopithecus bieti | reverse complement strand
TCATAGAAATCTTCTTTCCAGTTTTTGTCTGAGGATATTCCCTTTTTCACTATAGCCATCCCTATACTCACGAATTTCTCTTGGTAGCTTTTCTCCAAAAGGTGTTCTGGAATCCTCTAGAAGAAGAAAGGTATATTTCTGTGAGTGGAATGCACACGTCACAGAACTGCTCCTCAGAATGCTTCTCTCCAGTTTCTATCTGCAAACGTTTCCTTTCTCACCATAGGCCTCAAAGCGCTCCTGAATATCCCTTCACAGACTAAACAAAAACAGTTTTATGATACTGCTCAATGAAAAGAGAAGCTTTACTGTGTGAGCGGAATTCACGTGACACAGAGCAGTTTCACAGAAATCTTCCTTCTGGTTTCTCTCTGAGGTTATTTGTTTTTCAGGATGTTCCAAAGAGCGTTTCCAAATATCCTTTCTCAGATTCCACAGAAACAGTGATTTCAAGCTGCTCAGTCCAAAGTATGATTTAACTCTATGAGATGAATACAACCATCACAAAAGAGTTGCCCAGAAAGCTTCTCTCCACTTTTCGATGGAAGACATTTCCTTGCTCAACACAGGAATCCGGTTGTCACTTACTATCCCTTCACAGAACCCTCAAAGACCTACTTTCAAACTGAGAAATGTAGAGTAATCTTTAACCCTGTGAAAAGAATGGACATGTCAGATAGCAGTTTCTTCGAGAGCTTCTTTCTGTTTTTTACTGGACGACATTTCACTTTTTGCCGTAGTCTTCAATGTCCTCCGGATATCACTCTTTTGGTTTTCAGCAACAGTTTTCAAACTGTGCCTTATGAAAGGAAAGTTATAGCAGTCTGAGTGGAATGCACACATCACCAAGCCGTTTCTCAGACAGTTTCTCTCCATTTTTTATCTGACTGTATTTCCTATTTCACCATAGGCCTGAAAA
>NW_016843820.1:0-339 GCF_001698545.2 Rhinopithecus bieti | reverse complement strand
GAGGTTGCAGTGAGCCAAGATCGTGCCACTGACTCTAGCCTGGGCAACAGAGCGGGATTTGGTCTCAAAAAAAACCAAAAACAAACAAACAAAAAAAGTTAGCTGGGTGCAGTGGCTCATGCCTGTAATTCCAGCACTTTGGGAAGCCGAGGTGAATCACGAGGTCAGGAGTTCGAGACCAGCCTGGCCAAGATGGTGAAACCCCATCACTAAAAATACAAAAATTAGCTGGGCATGGTGGCAGGCAACTGTAGTCCCAGCTACTTGGGAGGCTGAGGCAGGAGAATCCCTTGAACCCCGGGAGGTAGAGGCTGCAGTGAGCCAAGATTGTGCCACTGC
>NW_016843819.1:0-1039 GCF_001698545.2 Rhinopithecus bieti | reverse complement strand
CTGACAAAGGGCTAATATCCAGAATCTACAAGGAATTTGAACAAATTTACAAGAAATAAACAACCCCTTCAAAAAGTAGGTGAACAGACATTTCTTAAAAGAAGACATTTATGCGGTCAACAAACATGAAAAGAGGCCATCATCACTGGTCATTAGAGAAATGCAAATCAAAACCACAACAAGATACCATTTGACACCAGTTAGAATGGCGATTAAAATGTCAGGAAACAACAGATGCTGGAGAGGATGCGGAGAAACAGGAATGCTTTTACACTGTTAGTGGGAGTGTAAATTAGTCCAACCACTGTGGAAGACAGTGTGGTGATTCCTCAAGGATCTAGAACCAGAAATACCATTTGACCCAGCAATCCCATTATTGGGTATATACTCAGAGGATTATAAATCATCCTACTATAAATGCACATGCACACATATGTTTATTGCAGCACTATTCACAATAGCAAAGACTTGGAACCAACCCAAATACTCATCAATGATAGACTGGATAAAGAAAATGTAGCACATACACACCATGGAATAGTATGAAGCCATTAAAAAGGATGAATTCATGTCCTTTGAAGGGACATGGATGAAGCTGCAAACCATCATTCTCAGCAAACTAACACAGGAACAGAAAACCAAACACCACATGTTCTCACTCATAAGTGGGAGTTGAACAATGAGAACATGTGGACACAGGGAGTGGAACATCAAACACTAGGGCCTGTTAGGGGTGTGGGGCCAGGGGAGGGATAGCATTAGGAGAAATGTCTAATGTAGATGACGAGTTGATGGTGCAGCAAACCACCATGGCACATGCATACCTATGTAACAAACCTACATGTTCTGCACATATATCCCAGAACTTAAAGTATAAGAAAAGAAAGAAAGAAAAGAAAGAAAGAAAGAAAGAAAGAAAGAAAGAAAGAAAGAAAGAAAGAAAGAAAGAAAGAAAGAAAGAAAGAAAGAAAGAAAAAGGAGGGAGGGAGGGAGGGAGGGAGGGAAAGAAAGAAAGAGAAAGAAAGCAAACTTTTGACAA
>NW_016843818.1:0-315 GCF_001698545.2 Rhinopithecus bieti | reverse complement strand
ATGCCCATCAGTGATAGATTGGATAAAGAAAATGTGGCACATATACTCCACGGAATACTATATAGTCTTAAAAAAGAATAGTTGATGTCCTTTTCAGGGACATGGATGAAGCTGGAAGCCATCATTCTCAGCAAACTAATATAGGAACAGAAAACCAAACACCGCATGTTCTCACTCATAAGTGAGAGTTGAACAATGAGAACACATGGACACAGGGAGGGGAATATCATACACCAGGGCCTGTAAGGGGGTGGGGAGCAACGGAAGGGACAGCATTAGGACAAATACCTAAAACATGCAGGGCTTAAAACCTAG
>NW_016843817.1:0-2516 GCF_001698545.2 Rhinopithecus bieti | reverse complement strand
TTGTTCACTGTTGATGTATAGAAATGCTACTGATTTTTTGTATGTTGGTTTTGTATCCTGCAACTTTTCTGAATTTGTTAATCAGTTTTACCAGTGTTCTTGTGAAGTCCAGAAAACTTTTGAATTTTATATTTTTCAAATATAAAATTAAATCATCTTCAAACAAGGATAATTTTAATTATTCTATTTCAGTTTGGAAGCCTTTTATCTTTTATCTTGTCTAATTGCTCTAGCTTAGACTTGCAGTATTATACTGAGTAATAATAAACTAATAGTAAAAGTGGGCATCTTTGTTGTGTTTCAGATATTAGAGGAAAGAATTTCCGTTTTCCCCATTTAGTATGATACTAGCTGTGGGTTGGTCTTACACGGATTTTGCTATGTTGAGGTATGTTCTTTCTATACCTATGTTTTTAGGGTTTTTATCATGACTGGATGCAGAATTTTATCAAATGCTTTTGCAGCATCAATTGAAATGTTCACACAGTTTTAATCCTGCATTCTGTTCATATAGTATGTCACATTGATTGATTTGTGTATGTTGAACCACACTTGTCTCTTAGGGATAGATCCCACTTGGTAGTAATGAATGATTTTCTTTTTTTGTTGTTGTCATTATTTTTTTATTATTATACTTTAAGTTCTAGGGTACGAGTGCACAACGTGTAGGTTTGTTACATATGTATACACGTGCCAAGAGGGATAGCATCAGGAGATATACCTAATGAATGATTTTGTAATGTATTGTTGAACTTGGTTTTCTAGCATTTTGTTGAGAAAGTTTGCATCAATATTTGCCAGATATATTGGCCGGTAGTTTTCTTTTTTTGATGTATCTTTGTCTTCTTTTGGTATCAGCTTAATGCTGAAGCCTCTTAGAATGAGTTTGGAAGTATTCCATCCTCCTCTATTTTTCAGAATAGTTTGATTAGGATTGGTCCTGGTTCTTAAAACGTTTGATAGAATTCAGCAGTAAATACATCAGTTTTCACACTCTTTTTTACTGGTAGATATTTTATTATGCCTTCAATCTTGTTACTTGTTATTGGGCTGTTCAGGTTGTGTATTTATTTCTTGTACAATCTTGATAGGTTTTATGTATCCAATAATTTGTCCATTTTTTCTAGGTTTTCAAATTTACTGACATAGAGTTGCTTATAGTCGGGGTAAAGTTTGTCAATTTTGTTTAACTTTTCAAACAACCAACTTTTGTTCAATTGATCTTTTATATGTTTTTAAATTTCAATTTTATTTATTTCTGCTCTGATTCTTATTATTTTATTATGTTTACCTATTTTGGGTTTGGTTTGCCCCACTTTTCTAGTTCTTTAATATTCAATGTTAATTTTTTTTTTTGAAGTTGTTTCTTTTTTGATGTATTTTCTTATATTTGTAAACTCTCTCTTTGTACCGATTTTGCTATTTTTTTTAAAGGTTTTGGTATGTTGTGTTTTTACTATCATTTTTTTCAAGGAATTTTAAATTTATTTCTAAATTTCTTTATTGACCTGCTGGTCATTCCGGATCACATTGTTTAATTTCCATTAATTTGTAGAGTTTCCACAATTCTACTTGTTATTACTTTCTACTTTTATTCCATTGTGGTCAGAGAAGATGCTTGATATAATTTCAATTTTTTAATGTTTTATGAAGTATTTTGTGACCTAATATATGGTCTATTCTTGAGAATAGCCTATCTGCTGAAGAAACAACAATGTGTATTCTTCAGCTGTTGGATAAAATGCTTTAAATATTTATTAGATCAATTTTATCTATAGTGCAGATTAATTCTGACATTTTTTGTTGATTTTCTGCCTGGAATATCTGTCCAAGGTAAAAAGTGGAGTGTTAAAGTCTCCAGGTATTATTGTATTGGGGCCTATCTCTCGTTTTAGGTGTAATAATATTTTCTTCATATGTCTGGGTGCTCCAGTATTGGATGCATATATATTTAAAATTGTTATATCATCTTGCTGAATACACCCCTTCATCATTACATAGTGGCCTTCATTGTCTCTTCTTATACTTTGTGTCTTGAAATCTGTTTTTTTCTGATATAAGTATTGTGACTTTTGTGATATTTTGGTTTCTACTGGCATGGAATATCTTTTTTATTCTTTTATTTTCAGTCTCTTTATGTCTTTATAGATGAAGTGGGTTTCTTGGTAGCTACAGATTAATGGGTCTTTTTCTTTTTATCCATTGAGCTAGTCTGTGTCTTTTAATTTAAGAGTTTAGTCCATTGACATTCAATATTATTATTAATAAGTAAAGACTTACTCCTGTCACCTTATTGTTGTCTTGTTGCTTTGTGGTCTACTCTGCGTTCTTTTCTTTCAGTTTTCCTCTAGTCAAGGTCATTTTTTTCCTAGTGATATGATTTAGTTTCTTGCTTTTTATTTTTTGTGTGTCCATTGTATGTTTTTTGGTTTGAGGCTACCATGAAACTTGAAAATACTCTCTTATAACCCAGTGTTTTAACCTTATAACAACTTAAAACTATTTGCATGAACAAA
>NW_016843816.1:0-850 GCF_001698545.2 Rhinopithecus bieti | reverse complement strand
GGTCTTTTCAAATCTAGCCATCTCTTTTGTCAATAAGGCTGCTTAAGAAATGAGATTTTGATTCAAATTCAGTATCAAAATATCAAGCCCAAAACAACAATCTCAAACATTACCTCTGCATTACCTCTAACTCAATATGCAGAAAACACTTACCCTCTGACATTTCAAAGTAATAAATCAGCACCATCTGTCCCCAGGCTTTGCTGTTTCTTTTCCTCCTTACACTGCTCAAGGGCATTCATCATGTTTCTTCCATTAGCACACACCATAAAGATGTGTTGTTCTGACACCTGTATATCAGCCAAAGTTACACTCTGGGGATGCCACAATACCTTATCATATTGTCATGAACACCATCCCTCCCTTTTTTTTCCATTGAAAAGCTCTTTGGCTGTCTGGAGAAAAATGGCTCTACATAAATTTGTCATTATTGGTTGCATTTTGTTTGAGAAGAATCCAATGTCAGTTACATTACAGCTTGATCTTAGAGTGATTTCTAACACCGGATAGTGAGAGCGAGAATGGGGTAATGCAATCCTGTCTTCAAATATGACAATAACTGAAATTACAATTAATTTGAGATCATCTGGACATACGGTATATATAGCACAGATTAGTTTTGTACTTCACAGAAAAGTCTGTTATGATACACAGATTTAACAATTGTGATTCTACTAATCACAAATGACCTTGAAAATCCATGCTATGTGATGATTTATATTTTATAATCACATTCCCTATCACTGCATTAGCAGAGGGAGTTAGCTTGCAGCCTTATGTTTCTTTAGACGTTTTTCTGCATCCTGTAACACTCCAGAGGTGACACAAACCTTATTTCTCCTAGAAAGTT
>NW_016843815.1:0-848 GCF_001698545.2 Rhinopithecus bieti | reverse complement strand
CATGGAAAGCGAGACCCCCGCACCTGTGCAGCTGAGCTCAAGGGCTTACAGAATACTGGGAAGTCTGGTCTGAAACGAAAGCGCCGAGACCCCCCAAGGAAGAGAACTGGCGAAGCAAAGGATTTTCATGGCGCAGGCCGCAGAGCCGAGAACGAAGACCGAAGGTTGCATCTCGGCTCTTACAATCTCTAACTGTCTAGGTCCCGACCATGAGAAATGGTGTTGAGAATTCGGCTGTTCCCTGGTTCACTGTGGAAGCCATCTCCAAATTAGCTATCACATATGGAAACTGGAGACCAGAATTTTAGAAAAAGAGATTAAGGCATCTCACTTGGGGGGGTGGGGGGTGTCTTTTATTTTTTCTTTTCTTTTTTTTTTTTTTTTTAAAAAAAACACTGCAACTGGAACAGTTTCTGATCTCAAAAGGCAAGCCTCTTCCCGTGTGATCTTTATAATTTACACTCTTTTCCGTGAGCTTTCTTACCTCCCTTTTTTTATAACTCTCCATATTCTCTATTCATACATATATCCATTATATTAGTAGTGGAATAATTTTTATTTTTATTTATTTATTTATTTTTTTGGCTTTAGTACTTGCACCCTCACACACACTCTCCCGAGAACCAGAAGTCGGTTGGGTGTTTATATAATGAAGAATTATGGGGCTGTTTGATCGAGGTGTTCAAATGCTTTTAACCACCGTTGGTGCTTTCGCTGCCTTCAGCCTGATGACCATAGCTGTGGGAACCGACTATTGGCTCTACTCCAGAGGGGTTTGCAAGACCAAAAGTGTCAGTGAGAATGAAACCAGCAAAAGAACGAGGAAGTTATGACCCATTCCGGATTAT
>NW_016843814.1:0-850 GCF_001698545.2 Rhinopithecus bieti | reverse complement strand
TAATTTTTTCAAGCAATTCTTTGAATTCCCCCTGCCTCATTTCTTAGAATAATCAATAACTCCCCTATGAGGTCATTCCTTCTCTTCTAAATTGGCCAGTAATAAGAAAGGTTTCCATAGTTCAAGTAAAATCAGTCAGACATCTGTGCCTAAGTAGATTACAAATAGAGTATACTCTTTATTTCTACGAGATCAACTTTGTAGTTTCTAAATGTGAATGAGAAAATACAGTATTTGTCTTTCTGTCCCTGACTTATTTCACCTAACAATGTCCTCCAAGTTAATTCATGTTGCCATGAATGACAATATTTTGTCCTTTTTGATAGCTTTCTTATGGCTGAATAGTACTTTGTGTGTGTGTGTATGTGTGTGTGTATATATATGTGTGTGTATATATATATATAATATATCATATATATGTGTGTGTGTATATATATATATCATATATATAATATATATATAAACATTTCCTTTATCCTTTCATCTGTTGATGGACACTTAGGTTGATTTCCATATTTTGTCTATTGTGAATGGTGCTGCAATAAACATGGGTGTGCAGATGTCTCTTTATTATACTAATTATATTTTCTTTGGTTATATATACTCAGTAGTGGGATTGCTGGATCTTGTAAGAGTTCTATTTTTACTTTTTTGATGAAACTCTATGTATTTACTACCAACTAATTTTCATCAGAAGTGCCTAGAACACTCACTGGGGAAAGGACATTCTCTTTAATAAATGGTGCTGGAAAAACTGGATATCCATATGCAGAACTATGAAACTAGATCCCTGTTGCTCAATGTATACAAAAAAAGACTCAATATGAATTGAAGACTAAAATTTAAGACC
>NW_016843813.1:0-1052 GCF_001698545.2 Rhinopithecus bieti | reverse complement strand
ATCTATGGACATGAACCTGAATATAATCTAAGAAATATTTGTTGACCATCTGCTGTCTCAGGCACCAGAAAGAATACATAGATAAATAAAAGAGCCCCTGCTCTCAAAGAGCTCATAATCTACCAGGCAATCTTTGCAGAAACTTGGTCAGACATCTATATCAGTGGTTTCCAAATTGTGTACTACAGGACCTAGAGTTAGTATCTGATAGAGATGGGCATTAAAGATTAAGCATTTTACAATATTGTAAGATAGATTTGAAAAAGTGTTTCCCACCAAACAATGAAGATGCAATGAGCTAAGGAATCTACTTACCAATTTTTCTGCTGTATGATTTATGGAATTCAAACGGACGCTGCTGCTGATGGTGGTGGTGATCACGATAGTATCAGTTAGTATTTACTGATTGCTTATGTGCCAAGCATTCTGAAAAGTCTGCCAAATTCCTTAGAGACTTTACATACAATGTCTTACTTAACCCTCATAACCCTCGGAGATAGGTACTATTATGATAGCTGTTTTACAAACAGGAAAACCAAGGCTCAGAGAAGCTAAGTAGGCCGGATGGGATGGCTCATGCCTGTAATCATGGTACTTGGGAAGGCTGAAGTGGGAGGGTTACTTGAGCCCAGGAGTTCAAGACCTGCCTTGGCAATATAGTGAGATTTCATCTCTATAAAAAATTTAAAAATTAGCCAAGTGTGGTGGCACATGCCTATAGTCCCAGCTATTCGGGAGGGAGGCTGAGGTGGATGGATTGCTTGGGCCTGGGAGGCAGAGGTTGCAGTTTGCAATGAGCGGAGACAAGGCCACTGTACTTCAGCCTGGGTGACAAAGCAAGGCCCTGTTTCTTTCTTTTTTTTTTTTTTTTTTAGGCGGGGTCCCGCTTTGTCGCCCAGGCTGGAGGGCAGTGGCGCGATCTCGGCTCACTGCAAGCTCCGCCCCCCGGGTTCACGCCATTCTCCTGCCTCAGCCTCCCGAGTAGCTGGGACTACAGGTACCCGCCACCTCGCCCAGCTAATTTTTTGTATTTTTAGTAGAGACGGGGTTTC
>NW_016843812.1:0-2060 GCF_001698545.2 Rhinopithecus bieti | reverse complement strand
TTTTCTGCCTTCAATTTCTTGATTGAGACATTATGGTTTTCATTCTAGAAATCATTCGCCTTCTTGTCTAAGTTATTTGTAGGTATTGTTTTGTAACTATTAAAATGGGATAGCTTTCTTGATTTCCTAATATGATAGCTTGTTTTAGATTATAGAACACTATTGATTTTGTATAGTGATTTTGTATACTGCAAGTTTACTGAATTCTTTGATTAGTTCTAATTTCTTTTGGTGGACTCTTCATTACTTTCTATATAAAATTACAAGCCAATATTTCTGATGAACATTGATGTCAAAATCTTCAACAAAATATTAGCAAACCAAATTCAACAGCACATTAAAAAGATCATTCATTGTGACCAAGTAGGATGCATTCCAAGGATACATGGATGGCTCAACATACACAAATAAATAAATGTGATTCATCACATTAACATAATAAAGGGAAAATATAATTATTCAATAGATGCAGAAACAGTGTTTGACAAAATCTAACATCCTTTAGGATAAGAAACTTTTAACAAATTGGTTATAGAAGGAATGTACGACAACACAATAAAGGCCATATATGTATGACAAGCACATAGCTAATATACTGAACAAGAAAAAACGGAAAGCTTTTTCAGCAAGATCCGAACAACACAAAATGATATCCATCTTCACTGCTTCTATTCAACGTTGCAGTGGATGTCCTAGTCGGAGCAATTAGGCAGAATAAATAAAATAAGTTAAAAAATAAAATGCATTCAAACGGAAAGGAAGTTGTTAAATTTTGTGCGTGTGTGTGTGTGCAAATGACATAATCTTAATACATTTAGATATCTCTAAAGACTGCACAAACACACACACACACACACACACACACACACACACACACACACCAGAACTGATAAACTGATAAATTTATTAAAGTTGCGGGACACAAAATTAACATACCAAAATCTGTAGCATTTCTATACGCTAGGAACTATTTTACAAAGAAATCGAACAGGTGCGGTGGCTCACGCCTGTAATCCCAGCACTTTGGAAGCCCGAGGCGGGCGGATCTCGAGGTTAGGAGATGGAGACCATCCTGGCGAACACGGTGAAACCCCGCCTCTACTAAAACACAGAAAACTAGCCCGGCGTGGTGGCGACGCCTGTGGTCCCAGCTACTCGGGAGGCTGAGGCAGAATGGCCTAAACCCGGGAGGCGGAGCTTGCAGTGAGCCGAGATGGCGCCGCTGCGTCCCAGCCTGGCGAGACTGGGTCTCAAAAAAAAAAAAAGAGAGAGAGAAAGAAAGAATTCAAGAAAATAATGCCATTCACAATAGCTACAAAAACAATGTAAATAATCACTAATGCCATGATGGGTTATTAATATTAAAAATATTGGGCCGCGCCATGGTGTTTGTGGAATGGAGGGAATCCGGGAGGCAGAGCTTGCAGTGACCCGAGATAGCGCCACTGTCCTCCACCCTGGGTGATAGAGGGAGACTCCGTTTCAAAAAAACAGAATTTTTTTTTTCAGCATGGGCATGATGGCTCATACCTGTAATCCCAGCAATCTGGGAGGCCGAGGTGGGAAGATCACTTGAGGTCAGGAGTTTGTGACCAGCCTGGTCAACATGGCAAAACCCTGTCTCTACTAAAAATACAGTAATTAGCCAGGTGTGGTGGCGCACACCTGTAATCCCAACTACTTGGGAGGCTGAAGCAGGAGGATCACTTGAACCCGGGAGGAGGGTGTTGCAGTGAGCCAAAATCATGCCACTGTACTCCAGCATAGGTGATAGGGCATGATTCCATCTCAAAAAAAAACAACATTTTTTTTTACAGAAATAAAGGGGAAATCAAGACATTTTCATATAAAGGACAACAAAAATACTTTATTGCCAGAAGATATATGCTAAAGGAATGGCTAGTGGAAATGTCCTAAAAATAAAACAATAAAGAATTCTGAAACATCAGGAAAGAAGAAACAAAGGAAAATACAATAGACTGTATCTCTGCTCTTGAGTTTTTTGCCCATTCATGAGTGAAAACGTTTGAGGAAGCAACTGAGATTTTTTTTTTTCAACA
>NW_016843811.1:0-1170 GCF_001698545.2 Rhinopithecus bieti | reverse complement strand
CAAGATGATCCCCAATCTTTCTCTTACTACCAAAAGAAAAATAATCCCTCCACTCCATATTTTACTTTCTTTTGGGTTTTATTTTATATGCTGATGGGGGCTTATTTTCCTTCGAAACTTTCCAAAAGACATCTGTTAAAATGCTGTGGGTATTCCAGCAGGAAATGTTTTGAAAAATTGGCTTTGGTTTGTGATCTAACTGATACCACATGGCACTTATAGCAGTTGACTTTCAGAGCTGATTTATTGCTATCATGCTGTCTTAAACATGAAAAATATTTACTGGAGGCTGGATGCTGTGTTACATTTGAAAACAAGAATGAGACCTTACTGCAAAGATGTCCATTGCAAACCACACTGGGTTTCTAGTGAGACGATATGGGCTTTTATTTTCACTCGACCATGGGGCTTGTTTGTCCTTAAACCAAATCCTTGCATTTTTGCACATACTATGTCCTATTGGCCTCAGCTTTTCCTGCGCAGGAGTGTTTGTGGATGTGTCGTACATAAATATGAACTGCTTTGATCTTTTGCAAAGGCTTCAAGAAGTCTGACAATGCCTTCTTCACATGTCATTCTTGTTGCTACAATTATGTAGTACTTTTATTCCCTTGAGACTGTCTCAAAGTCTCCCAAAGGCTGGCACTGTGTCTTTATCTTCCCAACATGTTTAGTAACATTATTCTACATTCACCCTGTGCTTCCCCCTTCCCCTCTCCTCAACTCCAACATTCATCAAGGTGAACAATCATGGGTAAACACAATGAAGAGGTAGGCAGAAGTTTAAGGCACATCCTATGCTTTCTCTGTTTTAAGCCTTCTTCCGTCTCTGGGTTTGTCCTTTGTCACCACTCTCTCCTCGGCAGTCAGAGCCTTCATGCTTACCCAAAGTACCTGAATGCAGCACTCCCACCTGGCATGCCATCCTTAACCCCAAGTGCCCAAACCCTTCACACTAACCTTTCAGGCAGCTTCGAGGCTACAAAGAAGCCCACAAATGCACCCTTATTAGGGTGCTGACAACACATCATGAAAAACCCAATCCACAGTGATTTATTCCAGTCACTGTGGCGAAGTTCTGGGTAATGGTTGTGGAGAGGGATATTTGGGAACAGGTGCCTACTGAGTTCTTTCTTTAACCACTATATACATTAATATTTATTTAAAACA
>NW_016843809.1:0-1140 GCF_001698545.2 Rhinopithecus bieti | reverse complement strand
AGGCTTTGGTATCAGGATGATGTTGGCCTCATAAAATGTCTTACGGAGGAGTCCTTCTTTTTCTATTGTTTGGAGTAGTTTCAGAAGGAATGGTACCAGCTCTTCTTTGTACCTGTGGTAGAATTTGGCTGTGAATCTGTCTGGTCCTGGGCTTTTATTGGCTGGTAGGCTATTACTGCCTCAATTTCAGAACTTGTTGTTGGCCTATTCAGGGATTCAACTTCTTCCTGGTTTAGTCTTGGGAGGGTGTATGTGTCCAGGAATTTATGCATTTCTTCTAGATTTTCTAGTTTATTTGCATAGAGGTGTTTATAGTATTATCCAATTGTAGTTTGTATTTCTGTGGGATCAGTGGTGATATCCCCTTTATTATTTTTTATTGTGTCTATTTGATTCTTCTCTCTTTTCTTCTTTATTAGTCTGGCTAGCGGTCTATTTTGTTAATCTTTTAAAAAAACTGGCTCCTGGATTCACTGATTTTGTGAAGGGTTTTCGTGTCTCTATCTCTTTCAGTTCTGCTCTGATCTTAGTTATTTCTTGCTGTCTGGTCTTCTGGTGGCTTTTGAATGTGTTTGCTCTTACTTCTCTAGTTCTTTTAATTATGATGTTAGGGTGTCGATTTTAGATCTTTCCCTGTTTCTCCTGTGGGCATTTAGTGCTATAAATTTCCCCTAAACATTGCTTTAGCTGTGTCCCAGAGAGTCTGGTACATTGTGTGTTTCTTCTCATTGGTTTCAAAGAACTAATTATTTCTGCCTTAATTTTGTTATTTACCCAGTAGTCATTCAGGAGCAGGTTGTTCAGTTTCCCTGTAGTTGTGCCGTTTTGAGTGAGTTTCTTAATCCTGAGTTATAATTTGATTGCACTGTGGTCTGAGAGACTGTTGTTGTGATTTCCCTTCTTTTGCATTTGCTGAGGAGTGTTTTACTTCCAATTATGTGGTCAATTTTTGAATAAGTGTGATGTGGTGCTGAGAAGAATGTCTATTCTGTTGATTTGGGGTGGAGAGTTCTGTAGATGTCTATTAGGTCTGCTTGCTTCAGAGCTGAGTTCAATTCCTGGATATCCTTGTTAATCTTCTGTTTTTTTGATCTGTCTAATATTGACAGTGGGGTGTTAAAGTCTCCCACTATTGTTGCG
>NW_016843807.1:0-1136 GCF_001698545.2 Rhinopithecus bieti | reverse complement strand
GATTAATGAAACAAAAAATTGCGTTTTTAAAGTTAAATAAAATTAGCCAAACTTTAGCCAGACTAAGTAAGGAAAAAAGAAAGGAAATCAGAAATGAAAATGCAACATTACAACTGATACTGTAGAAATGCGAATGATCATTAGGTGCTTCTATGAACAACTATTTGCCAATAAATTTTAAAATGTAGAAGAAATGGACAAATTTCTAGATATATACAAGATATCAGCATTGCACTAGAAAGAAATCAAAACCATAACACACTAATAACAAATAATGAGATTGAAGCCTCAATAAAGTCTCCAAGTAAATAAAAGCTTGCGACCCAATGGTTTCAGTGCTGAATTCTACCAAATATTGAAAGAATAACTAAAACCATTCCTATTCAAACTATTATGAAAAATAGAGGTTGAAAGAATATGTCCAAACTCATTCTATGGGGCCAGTATTATGTTAATACCAAAAGCAGACAAAGATACATCAAAAGAAGAAAACCATAGGCCAATACCTCTGATAAAATTGATGCAAAATTCTCAACAAAATAGTAGCAAACTGAATACAACAATACGTTAAAAAGATCATTCATCATGAACAAGTGGGAATTATTCCTGAGGGGCAAAGAGTGTTCAATATACACAAATAAATCTATGTGATACATCTTATCAACAGAATGAAGAATGAAAACCATAAGATCATTTCAATTGATGCTGAAAAAGCATTTGATAAAATTTAACATTCCTTTATGATAAAAATTCTCAAAGAACTGATGATAGAAGAAACATACTTGTACATAATAAGAGCTATATGTGACAGACCCACAAGTAGTATCATATTGAATGGGGTAAAACAGAAGGTCCTTTCTCTAAGATCTGGAACAAGACAAGGATGCCCACTGTAATGACTGTTATTCAATATAGCACTGGAAATCCCAGCTAGAGCAATTAGACAAGAGAAATATATAAAGTGCATTCAAATTAAAAAGAAAAGAAATCAAATTATTCTTGTTTGCAGATAATGTGATCTTAGATTTGTAAAAACCTAAAGATGTCAAAAGAAAATTATTAGAACTGATAAGCAAATTTAGTATGATTGAAGAATAAAAAAAAATTGACATATGAAAATTGGCCATATTTCTATA
>NW_016843806.1:0-2059 GCF_001698545.2 Rhinopithecus bieti | reverse complement strand
TAGAGTCTTGATCTGTCACCAGGCTAGAGTGCAGTGACGCTATCTAGGCTCACTGCAAGCTCTGCCTCCCAGGTTCACACCATTCTCCTGCTTCAGCCTCCTGAGTAGCCGGGACTACAGGCGCCTGCTGCCACGCCCAGCTAATTTTTTGTATTTTTAGTAGAGACGGGGTTTCACCGTGTTAGCCAGGATGGTCTCAATCTCCTGACCTCATGATCCACCCATCTCAGCCTCCCAAAGTGCTGGGATTACAGGCATGAGCCACAGCACCCAGCTGAGGACATACGCTTTTTATGCCAGATAGACTTAAGTTTGAGTCCTGGTTCCTATTAACAATTGGATCTTTGGCAAGTTAAAGTCTATGATGCTAGCTAACATTACTGAGCACTTATTGCATTTTAGGGTCTGTTCTCAATTAAGTAGTTTACATGTATTTACTTTAGTCCTTATGTGAGAGAGAGACTATGGAAGCTAAGAGAAGTTAAATAATTTGCTCAAGATCCCATCGCTCTTTAGCGGACCTGAGATATACTCATGGAAAATGTGCTGTCACCCTGAGTCTCAGTTTCCCTATCAATAAAATGGGACAGAATTACCTGTTTTAAGTTGGTAGTTCAAATGGAACCTTCTGAAAAGGAAGTGTGGAACATTTGAAAGTATACGAAAGGAGGAATTTTCAGATCAGGAATATGATTAAAACACTGCTTTATGTGATTTCTAAATTTAAAGACAGTAGCATTAGGTAGGCTTGAGTACCTCATGTCATACTAGAACACTGAATCTGCATGTAGTTACATGAGTGTACATGGGCCAGGTTTGGTGAATATTGCATGAAAGCTCAATGTAATAACTATGGATGAAATATGAGAAGAGGGCAATGAAGGTAGGGATAGAGGATATTGTCCATGAAAGTGTGCTTCAGTAGAGAGAACTAATTTGAAACTTCTCCTTTCTTTTTACTAATGAAACAGGAGCAAATCCAGACAGATTTATGCAGTTGTTAAATTGAGACAGGTTAAATTCAGTGATTTCTGATAAATGTTGTTGCCAGCACAGAAGTCACAAGTTGTTGAATATGGCACCTTACATTTGCATAGTGAGTTACAGATGCATATGAGTATGTCCTGTGAGGCTTTTCGTTGTATTAGGACTTGAGATCTGGACCCTTTAACAGTACCATTCCTAAGTGATTCTTATTAATACTTATGTCCTATTAAAATCCTTTATCAAATATGATGTGTCCCTAAGGGGTCTTTTGTAAAGGAAATCTTGGTTACTAGCATCTCCCTCTGTGACCCAGGCTTGAGTTCAGTGGGGCAATCATGGATGACTGCAGCCTCCACCTCCTAGGCTCAAGCCGTCCTCCTGCCTCAGTCTCCCATTTTTAAAACTTTTTGTAGAGACACGGTCTCACATGTTGCTCAGGCTGGTCTTGAATTCCTAGGCTCAAGTGATCCTCCCACTTCTGCCTCCCAAAGGGCTAGAATTACAGGCCTGAACCACTGTGCCTCACTAGTTAGTAGCTTAACACATAGCAACATAATTTCCATACTCTTTTCAACTAATTTTTATTCTTTCAGTTGGTACCTTTATATATTTCAGTGTTCAGTGAAGAGGTAGGAGAATCTGGTTCTTAGGCTCTGCCTGTATCGTTTTAGCTGTCTTGAGTTATTGCCAAGAAATTAAATCAACAAATTTTGGCCTGCAGCCTGGCATTAATAGATGTGAATTTAGCTAGCTTTCTTTCAACACAGTCTCCAGGTTAATCATAATCTTATGTGAAGTTTCTTATTGTTCAGGCATGTCTCATTAGCACCATTAATTTCACATAGGAATTCTTTTTTTCTCCCTTTTTTTGTGACTAAGCAAAATGAGAAGTATTTCTCTTTTAGGATCTGGAGAAGCTTAATTAAATTCTTTTATTTTGTCTATATCTGCCCTTATCAAGGATAGCAAAGAAATAGGGGATATCAGAATATGAAAAAAAGTAATCATCCAAAATTTCCAAGCACTTTGAAATTTGTTAAGCTAGCATAAATATATGGGTGTGATAGAGGTT
>NW_016843805.1:0-313 GCF_001698545.2 Rhinopithecus bieti | reverse complement strand
TTTTGTGGTGTGAGCGTGGTGTTTTGTCTAGAGCAAACATGGGTGAGGCACAAAGTAAGCCCACTCCACTAGGAACTATGTTGAAAATTTTCAAAATAAGAATTAAGGGAGACTATGGAGTACTATGACATCAGGAAAACTTAAAACTTTGTGTAAGATAGACTGGCCAGCATTAGAGGTAGGTTGGCCATTAGAAGGAAGCGTGGACAGGTCCCTTGTTTCAAAGGTATGGCACAAGGTAACCTGTAAGCCAGGGAACCCAGACCAGCTTGTTTTAGATCCCCACCCCAACACACAGTGGTTGAGAGAACAG
>NW_016843804.1:0-498 GCF_001698545.2 Rhinopithecus bieti | reverse complement strand
CTGGGCAACAAGAGCAAAACTCTGTATCAAAAAACAAAATAACAAAAAACAAACCAACAGAAAAACAAAAAACTGTACGACCAACGCTTTGAGTGTGTGGAAAAACGTGGGCACTGATGAATGAGATTCAAACAGGACTCAGAAAAGTTAGACTGTGACTGTTAGAAACACCTTAATTGGCTGGGTGCGGTGGCTCAAACCTGTAATCCCAGCACTTTGGGAGGCCGAGGCGGGCAGAGCATGAGGTCAGGAGATCTAGACCATCCTGGCTAACACGGTGAAACCCCGTCTCTACTAAAAATACAAAAAAATTAGCTAGTGTGGTGGCCGGCGCCTGTAGTCCCAGCTACTCAGGAGGCTGCGGCAGGAGAATGGCCCCGGGAGGCGGCGCTTGCAGTGAGCCAAGATCACGCTGCTGCACTCCAGCCTGGGCAACAGAGCGAAACTCTGTCTCAAAAAAATAAATGAACAAATAAAATAAATTAAGAAACATCTTAA
>NW_016843803.1:0-1780 GCF_001698545.2 Rhinopithecus bieti | reverse complement strand
AAAAGAGCTAGCATTTAAAAGAAGGCAGGAAGGAAGGAATGAAGAAAGAAAACCAAACCAAGATATTACCAGCTATGTAATATTGTTGTTCTTATTCTGAAGCAGGTGAATTACACTGAGTGGAAGTTCTCAGAGGCTTATAGCTCCATAGGTGATGGCTTTAAAAATCAGCACGAGGAAGAGGAAATGACATTATCCCATTCAGCACTGAAACAGAAGGAACCTCTACATCCTGTAAATGGTATTGTATTTTAAAATCTATTTTTTTCCCCAGCACTTTGGGAGGCCGAAGCGGGTGGATCACAAGGTCAGGCATTCAAGAGCAGCCCGGCCAACATGGTGAAACCCGTCTCTACTAAAAATACAAAAATTAGCTGGGTGTGGTGGCATGTGCCTATAATCCTAGGTACTCAGGAGGGAGGCAGGAGAATTGCTTGAACCCAGGAGGAGGAGGTGGCAGCGAACTGAGGTTGCACCACTGCGCTCCTCCAGCCTGGGCGACAGAGCGAGACTCCATCTCAAAAAAAAAGAAAAAAAAGCATTTTTTTTCTGTTTAATCATTGAATTGTTTTGCCAAGCTAGTTATTTACTTTTCCCCTTCATCTTAGAATGCTAAAGTTTTCATGGAAAATTAGTATGTAAGACTCTAGGCCCAGTTTTGTGTTACAAGTGTGATGGCTGGGTTAGCCAAGGCTGGAATTCTTAAAGAAGTAACTTACCCAGTGTTTATAAAATGTTATTTTGCCCCAGGGTTTTTTTGTTTTGTTTTGTTTTTGAGATGGAGTCTCATTCTGTCTCCTAGACTGAGTGCAATGGCACGATCTCAGCTCATTGCAACCTCTGCCTCTCGGGTTCAAGCAATTCTCCTGCCTCCGCCTCCCAAGTAGCTGGGATTACAGGTATGCACCACCACACCCCGCTAATTTTGTATTTTTAGTAGAGATGGGTTTACTCCATGTTGGTCAGGCTGGTCTCGAATTCCTGACCTTAGGTGATCCACCCACCTTGGCCTCCCACAGTGCTGGGATTACAGGTGTGAGCCGCCGCACCCAACCTAGTTTTGATTTTCTCATTAAAACTATTTGTTGGCTGGATGCAGTGGCTCACACCTATAATCCCAGCACTTTGGGAGGTGTAGACGGGTAGATCACCTGAGGTCGGGAGTTTGAGGCTAGCCTGGCCAACATGATGAAACCCCATCTCTACTAAAAATACAAAAAATTAGCTGGGTGTGGTGGCATCTGCCTGTAATCCCAGCTACTGGGGAGGCTAAGCCAGGACAATTGCTTAAACCCGGGAGGCAGAGGTTGCAGTGAGCTGAGATTACACCACTGCAGTCCAGCCTGGGCAACAGAGCAAGACTCTGTCTCAATATAAAAAGCAAAAACAAGTCAGTGTTTGTCTTGATTATTGAGTTTTTGGCATCCCTTCAAATTTTATGCCTGAGGTCAGTGCCTCAAATGCCTTCCTCTAGTTCTGACAGTGGTCAGAATAGTGGTTACTCCTAGGAGAAGGGGAAGATGGTTATCAGGAAAGGACACCCTTTGGGCATCTGGAGTGCTACCGACGTTCTATTTCTTGGCTGAGTTGTGATAGAGATGTTCATTTTACAACAAGTTAATAAGTTGAACATTTATATTTCATGGGCTTTTCTATGTGCTTGAAAAATTTAATAATGAGAGGAAAAATATAAAGGTAGATATGGAAATATTATGAAAAGGGAGTCTTTACTACTTAAACAAGCTTTTTTTCTAAATCTCTAGAAGTATTTTATATATAT
>NW_016843802.1:0-1780 GCF_001698545.2 Rhinopithecus bieti | reverse complement strand
AGGTCAGGAGATCCAGACCATCCTGGCTAACACGGTGAAACCCTCGTCTCTGCTAAAAAAAATACAAAAAACTAGCCAGGCAAGGTGGTGGGCGCCTGTAGTCCCAGCTACTCGGGAGGCTGAAGCAGGAGAATGGTGTAAACCCGGGAGGCGGAGCTTGCAGTGAGCTGAGATCCGGCCACTGCACTCCAGCCTGGGCAACAGAGCAAGACTCCTTCTCAAAAAAAAAAAAAGAAATGAAAATTAAAAATTTTTTTGAGACCAAGTCTCACTCTGTCACCCAGGCTGGAGTGTAATGGTGCAATCTCCGCTCACTGCAACCTCCGCTTCCTGGGTTCAAGTGATTCTCATACCTCAACCTCATGCCTCAATATGACTACAGGCTTGTTGTCACCGTGCCTGGCTAATTTTTGCAGTTTTTAGTAGAAACAGGGTTTCGCCATGTTGTCCAGGATGGTCTTGAACTCTAGGTTCAAGCAATCTACCCACCTCAGCCTCCCAAAATGCTGAGATTACAGGCATGAGCCACCGTGCCCAACCTCTAATTTTTCATTATGGAAATTTCCCATATGCAAAAAAAGTAGGGAGAGAACTGTACCATGAACCCCTATGCACCCATCATCCCACTGCAAGAACTTGTCAACATTTCGCCAGTCTCATTCCAGTTCCCACTTTTCTTTTCCTTCTTGCTATTTTAGAATATTTTAAAGCAAATTCCTCGACATGTCATTTCACCCACATCCATGACACACCAGGGTGCATTCTTGATGTAAGGATTTTGTTTTGTTTTATAACCCCCATGCCATTGCCACAGATAATAGGTTTAACATGAAGAAACTAAGATTCCTGCAGGTGGAGAAAAGATCTAATTACTACCTTAAAGCCTCTGCTCCTAGTGCTTCTAAGAGCTGAACATGTATGCAAATCACCTGGGCATCTTGTTAAAATGCAGATTCTGGCTCAGCAAGTCCTCCTGGGTGAGCCCGGAGAGTCTTCAATTCCAAAAGCTCCCAGGTGACGCAATGCTGCGGGTCCATGGATCACGCAAGAGGAAGGGTTGGCGCAACACCCACAGCAACTGGATGCAAAGTCCTGACTGTTCCTGATTGCAGGGCCTTCAGTGACTGGGGAAGCTGGAGATCACTTGAGAAAGAAGGGAGGTTTTTCATACCAGCTCCAGGCCCTGTAGAACTGCCAGGGAGTAACAGACACGAGGTCAGCAAAGTCCAACCAATAGCACAAGCGCATTCATATTCCACAACCCCTGCAGCAAAGAACCATGAAGTGGGTGGCTTCAAACAATGTCTGGGCCGGGTGCTGTGGCTCACACCTAAATAATCTCAGCACGTTGGGAGGCTGAGGTGGGTGGATCACTTGAAGCCAGGAATTCGAGACCAGCCTGGCCAATACGGCTAAATCTCATCTCTACTAAAAACACAAAAATTAGCCGTGCATGGTGGCAGGCAACTGTAGTCCCAGCTACTTAGGAGGCTGAGGCAAGAGAATGGCTTGAGCCCAGGAGGTGGAGGTTGCAATGAACTGAGCTCGTGCCACTGCACTCCAGACTGGGCAATAGAGCAAGGCTCTATCTTAAAAAAATAGAGTCTGGAGGCCAGAAGTCCAAAATCAAACGTCAGCAGGACCATGCGCCTTCAGAGGTTCTAGGAGAGAATCCATTCCTTGCCTCTTCCAGCTTGTAGAGGCTACTAGAATTCCTCAACTTGTGGCCGCATGATCCAATCTCTGCGGTCACCTTGCCTCCTCCTCTTCTGTCTGGGTC
>NW_016843801.1:0-1170 GCF_001698545.2 Rhinopithecus bieti | reverse complement strand
AAATAAATAAATAAATAAATAAATAAATAAAAATAATAAGACGCATTAAAATATATATTCTTCAGAAAAAGACCCTTAACACAGTATCACAGATAGATATTGCTAAGGAACTGAATAATGTAAGTGGCTAGGGGAGACAGAAACTCTCAAAGATGTGTGCCCAGGGGCAACACGGTTCCACATCAGATACGGCTGTTGGGATCCAGATTATAGCATTTTTGGGAGGCTCTGAGCCCTAGTGCCCAGCCCCTTCCTCCAGTGATCCATCAGAAGTAAAAAGAGGAAGGCAGCAATGTAGCAGAAGACAATATATAGGATAAAGTACTCAAAAGCCAGTAAGCACCATCTAGTGGCAAGCGGATAATTTTTCCCATTTTGTATGTGTCGTCAGATTCAAACTGTGTAGGACAATTTGCACTGCTATCAGCAGGGTGTGAGAGTTACCAATGTTTGTGTTTTTTGTGTTTTTTTCTTTTGTTTTGTTTTGATTTTTGAGATGCAGTTTCACTCTGTCGCTCAGGCTAGAGTGCGGGGGCGCAATCTCGGCTCACTGCAACCTCCGCCTCCCAGGTTCAAGCAATTCTCCTGCCTCAGCCTCCCAAGTAGCTGGGATTACAGGCGCCTGCCATCACACCTGACTAATTTTTACATTTTTAGTAGAGACGGGTTTTCACCATGTCGGCCAGGCTGGTTTCAAACTCCTGACCTCAGGTGATCCTCCCACCTCAGCCTCCCAGAGTGCTGGGATTATAGGTGTGAGTGAGATTATAGGCATGAGCGACCGTGCCTGGCAGAGTTTACAGTGTTCTACCTTGTCACTAAGCTTACTAAGGTCAGACTCACTAAGTTTTCTCATTTTAATGAATACAGCATAGTATTTCTTGTAAACTGATAGTCAGATTTAGAGGCTTGCTGCTGGGCGCAGTGGCTCACACCTGTAATCCCAGCACTTTGGGAGGCTGAGGTGGGTGGTGGATCACCTGAGGTCGGGAGTTCGAGACCAGCCTGACCAACATCAAAATTAGCTGGGTGTGGTGGCACATGCCTGTAATCCCAGCTACTCGGGAGGCTGAAGCAGGAGAATCGCTTGAACCCAGGAAACAGAGGTTGTGGTGAGCTGAAATCGTGCCACTGCACTCCAGCCTGGGCAACAAGAGTAAAATTCTGTCT
>NW_016843800.1:0-495 GCF_001698545.2 Rhinopithecus bieti | reverse complement strand
TTTTGGAACACTTTGAAGATTATACGGCCAAAAGAAATATCCTGAGATAAAAACGAGAAGGTAGCTTTCTGAGAAACTTATTTGTGATGTGTGAATTCATCTCACAGAGTCACACCTTTCTCTTCATGAAACTGTCTGCTAACACTGTTCTGGTGGAATCTGCAAAGTGATATTTGGGAGCGCATTGAGGGCTATGGTGAAAAAAGAAGTATCTTCAGATAATAACTGGAAAGAAGCTATCTGAGAAATTGCTTTCTGTTGTGTGAATTCATCACACAGAGATTCATTTTCCCCTTCTTGTAACAGTTTGCTAAAACTGTTTCCATGGAATCTGCAGAGTGATTTTTGGGAGTGCTTTGAGGCCTATTGTGAAAAAGGAATATCCACACATAAAACTGGAAAGAAGCGCGCTAGAAAGTGCATTGGGACGCGTGAATGCAACTCACAGATTTACACTTTCCTTTTCATTGATTAGTTTGCTAACACTGTTTTCTT
>NW_016843799.1:0-1165 GCF_001698545.2 Rhinopithecus bieti | reverse complement strand
TATGTCAGTATACATGTGCAGAGATCGTAATTTAGTTCCCTTCTTAATGTTACGATTTCTTAGTTTACTTTTCCTAAAGGGCCATGACATAATTCTTGATTCCTGGTGGAAATATATTCTGAGGTGTGGGGGTGGGCAAGAGTAGATTGCTGTTTATGATAGTGCCTTTGTTAGATTTAGTTCTGTCTGTTTTCATTCATTATTGACTCACAGGTATAAGAACAGGTCCTAATCTTTTTTCCTATTAGATTTATTGTTTTTTAATTTATGTAAATTCAGAATCCTTTTCTATTAAGTGATGACTACTGATGAAATACTGTTACTAGTAGCTGAATTTAAGACAATGCCATGTTGATTAATATTTAAATGGTGAAAGTAATTAGGCAAAATAAGTAATTCTGCTTTTCTGTTGCTTTCAGAATTTTTAGGCTGTAAAATTGTCTCAGGCAGGACATCAGTCTGTATCTCTTGGAAGTTCTTATTGTATGTCATATTTTTTTCAGCACAGTTCTAATTTTTAAATATTTGGTATAACAGCTTCTGGCATGTGACCTTGTTAATGTTGAAAATTAACTGATGAAAACCCTTCTAGATCTGCTAAACTTATCTATAAATTGCTAGAAATATACAGAGCAATGAGATATAGAAAACACCTTAGCTTATTGGTTATTAATAGAGCTCTAATTTTAACTGTGAAATCATGGAGTTTCTTTAAATGTTTTCCTAGAGAGTTTGTTATCATGAACATTAGAAATAGCGTGATTCCTTTTCTTCTACCACATGTCTTGAACATTCACATGGGTTAAAGAAGATGGAAACTGATACTACTGACAATCAAGCTGCTTTCTGACTTTCATAATTTTCTTTATGTTGTGGATAGCATTTTGAAGGTGACCGTGATTCTGTAGGAAGAGCTGTAATCAATATTTTTCAAACTCTAGAGTACAGAGGTTAGTAAGATTTCTTTTTTTTTTTTTACTTTTTGTTATGTCAAGTAGCTTATTAAGAAAAAGATTCATGACTTAAATTCTTAATTCTCAGTTGATACAAAGGCTTATAATCATGTGTTTTAAAATTTTGATTTCATTTTCATTCCTTGAAGGTTAAAGAATGGAAACTGGGGATGAAAATTAATACGTTGCAGCTTTGCCAAAGTCCATGGTAT
>NW_016843797.1:0-265 GCF_001698545.2 Rhinopithecus bieti | reverse complement strand
AATTATTATTATACTTTAAGTTCTAGGGTGCATGTGCATAACGTGCAGGCTTGTTACATATGTATACTTGTGCCATGTTGGTGTGCTGCACCCATCAACTCGTCCTTTATATCAGGTATAAATTCCAATGCCATCCCTCCCCCTGCTCCACTCCCCATAATAGGCCTTGGTGTGTGATGTTCCCCTTCCTGAGTCCCAGTGATCTCATTGATCAGTTCCCACCTATGAGTGAGAACATGCAAACACCACAGTTTTAATGAAACAG
>NW_016843796.1:0-1137 GCF_001698545.2 Rhinopithecus bieti | reverse complement strand
TCATGGTGCGGTTTGGTAGCATTCTTTTGGGGAATCTGAGAAGGGATATTTTGGATTGCATTGAAACCTATGGTGACAAAGGAAATACCTTCATATGAGAACTAGAAAGAAGCTTTCTGAGAAACCGCTTTGAGATGTGTTAATTCATCTCACAGCGTTACACCACTCTTCTCATGGATCAGTCTGTTAGCGATGTTTTTTGGGAATCTGAGAAAGGGTATTTTGGATCACATTAAAGCCTACGGTGACAAAGGAAATATTCTCAGATATAAACTAGAAAGAAGCTTCCTGAGAAAGTTGTTTGTGCTGTGTGAATTCATCTCATAGAGCTACATCGTTCTTTTCATACAGCAGTTTGCTAACACTGTTTTTGTGGAAAATGCAATAGGATGTTTGGGAGCACCCTGAAGCCTATAGTGACACAGGAAATATCCTCAGATGAAAACCTAAAAGAAGCTTTCTGAGAATCTTCTTTCTTTTATGTCAATTCGTCTCACAGAGTAAAACTGTTCTTCTCATTGAGTAGTTTGCTAACACTGTTTTCCTGGTATCTCCAATGGGATATTTCAGAGTGCATTGAAACTTACATTGAGAAAGGAAATATCCTCAGAGAAAAACTAGAAAGAAGCTTTCTGAGAAACTTTGTGATGTGTGTATTCATCTCACAGAGTAACACCATTTTTTTCATGGAGGAATTTGCTAACACTGTTTTCGTGGAATCTATGAAGGGATATTTGGGAGCGAGTGGAGGCCAATAGCGAAAAAAAAAATCCTCATACAAAAAAACAAGAAGCAGCATTCTGAGAAAATGCTTTATGATGTATGATTTCATGTCACAGACTTACACCATCCTTTTCATGGTGAAGTTTGCTAACACTATTTTCGTGGACTCTGCAAAGGAATTTTGCGAGTGCATTGAGGACCATGGTGAAAATGATATATCCTCAGACAAAAACTAGAAAGAATCCTTCTGAGAATCTACTTTGTGATGTGTGAATTCATCTCACAAGGTTACACTGTTCTTTTCATTGAGCTGTTTGCTAACACTGTGTTCTTGCAATTTGCAATCTGATATTTCAGAACGCAGTGAACCTTATGGTGACAAAAAAAATATCCTCAAATAAAAATAGAAAGAAT
>NW_016843795.1:0-265 GCF_001698545.2 Rhinopithecus bieti | reverse complement strand
AGAAGGGATAATTTGAATTGCATTGAAGCCTATGGTGACAAAGGAAATATCCTCATCCAAAAACTAGAAAGAAGTTTTCTGAGAGAGCTCTTTGTGATGTGTGAATTCATCTCACAGAATTACACCATTCTTTTGATTGATCAGTTTGATAACACTGTTTTCATGGAATCTGCAATAGCATATTTGGGAGTACATTGAAGCCTATGGTTACATAGGAAATATCCTCAGATAAAAAGCAAAAAGAAGCTATCTGAGAGAGCTCTTT
>NW_016843794.1:0-498 GCF_001698545.2 Rhinopithecus bieti | reverse complement strand
CGGGAACCCGGCCGTCCGCCCGCGCCTTTGTCCACATCCACCCCCGAAACCGGCGAGCAGTCCTCCAGGATGTGCTCCCCGGAGAAGAGCGGGGAAGGGATAGCGGGGAGGAGAGCGCGGGCCGGGGGCGCGGAGCCCGCGGAGGGGCGCGTCCTGCTGATTCATTTCCCACTCGCGCTCGCCCGCCCGGGGCGACCAGGGGCAGGGAAGGGAGGGAGGAAATGGGCGCTCCGCTCAGGAGGACCGTCCGGGCCAGTGAGGACACCCGCAAGGGTGCGGACGCGCGCGGAACTGGGGGCTGTCCGCAGGAGAAAAGCGGGCGCCCCCCCTCCCCACCCAGGGACTGACGGAAGGACAGACGGCCCCCGGCTGCCCAGTGACTCACCGACTTGCAGGACGTTGTCTACGCAGCCGCTCTCCAGCAGCGCGATGCCCCGGCGGAAGGGCAGCCGCGTCTCGTCGCCGGCGTCCGCCGCCCCGGCGGCCCCCACCGACGGG
>NW_016843793.1:0-499 GCF_001698545.2 Rhinopithecus bieti | reverse complement strand
CCTGATCTCATTTACTCCATGTTAATCACATTCCTACCAACCTAAATTTCTGCCAACTGAGTTCTCTTTGGAGGAAGCCCTTTACTCTGTAACTGATTGGATGGTCCAGTGTCATTTTGATCTGCTTTTCAGAATGGAAATTTATAATAATTTAAATATATGTTTTAATACCACAAACACTGTGGGGCACTTGATATTTATTAGTGATGTATATGATCCACTGGTTTCAGGCCAAATCTAGAATTTAGTGATACTGGCTCAGAAGAATTTAAGTTCTATTCAACTTTCCTAGGAGTTAGAACCTAGATTCAAAATGACTTGTCTTTGCTACTTTTGTTCCACATTCTCTCTCTTTACCTTTGCCTTACCTTCTGTTTGTAAGGATGATTTTAGTATTAATTCCAGGAACACATGTTTTTATTTCCTCTGCTGGAATAGGAGAAAGTTTAATATATTCCCAAGCTGAATGTTCTTGAATTATCTGCATTTACCACTGTAT
>NW_016843792.1:0-313 GCF_001698545.2 Rhinopithecus bieti | reverse complement strand
GCTTTATCAATATACACCTCAATGTACTCCCAAATATCACTTTGTAGATTCCATGAAAACAGTGTTAGGAAACACATCATGAAGAAGTTTCTCAGAATGCTTCTTTTCAGTTTTGTCTGAGATTATTCCCTTTTCACCACAGGCTTCAATGCCATCAAAACATCCCTTTTCAGATTCTCCAAATCAGTGCTACCAAACTGTGCCATGAAAATAGAGGTGAACTTCTGTGAGGTGAATTCACACATCACTATGCAGTTTCACAGAAACCTTCTTTGTGGTTTTTGTCTGAGGAAATTTCATTTGTCACCAAACG
>NW_016843791.1:0-1039 GCF_001698545.2 Rhinopithecus bieti | reverse complement strand
ATACTGAATATTACATATTCGTCTTAAGCAATGCCCCAATTCTCATGTAAATTTAATGCAAAGTATGTCTTTGGAATTTACATATATAAACACTTTTTATATTATTAAAATAGCAATTGAAGTGCACTGATGCACAGATAAAAGTTAAATAATTGCTTCTAGACTTGACTTTATGAGTCTATGTTTTGATTGTTCTGCTTAATAAATATATACTTTAAAAAATATATTTTCCAGTAGTCAGATCTCTTTAAAAGTCATTGATAAACAACAGTGCTAGGTGGTATTTCCTCTTTTATCTTTATTGAGGTATAATTGACAAAATTGTGTGTATTTAAGGCATATAACTTGATGTAATATACATACACTTTGTGAAATAATTATCACAATGAAGCTAATTAACGTATTAATCTTCTCACATGGTAACATTTTCCTTTGTGCGTGTGTGTGTGTGTGTGTGTGTGTGTGTGTTTCTGTGTGGTGAGAACATTTAAGATCTACTTTCTTAGCAAATTTCAACTACACAAGAAAGTATTGTTAACTATTGTCACCACGCTCTCCGGAAGTTATTCATCTTGCAAAACTGAAACTTTGTACTCTTTGACCAATATCTTCCCATTTCAAATATTCCTATATGTGGACTACAGTCTATTAATATGCCATAAATAATGCACTTGTTATTTACTATAGCTATTATTTATTGCTAGAAATGTTATTCTACTATTTCTCAAGGGAATATACTGCAATTTCATGATCACTAAATTTGTGATTATTTCTGAAACAATTTGTACTCACAATTGGCTTTATTAATTATATATTTTTGATTTCTTATTCAATTATAACTGTCTTTATCGCCCGTGGAGCAAAATTGTCTTCATAACATACAAGACAGATCATAAAAGCCTTATAAAGCCAATATTATCCCATGTTGAGTGTAAGGATCAGAAAAATACTTTTAAAAATAATATTACAAACTGGTTAATGCTTAATGGCACTAAAGTACATGATTCTACTTTTACTCATCTAGACTAGTGGTGGAAAA
>NW_016843790.1:0-416 GCF_001698545.2 Rhinopithecus bieti | reverse complement strand
AGTTAATTTTGTATACTGTATAAGGAAGGTGTCAAGTTTCAGTTTTCTGCATATGGCTAGCCAGTTATCCCAGCACCATTTATTGAATAAGGAGTTATTTCCCTACTGCTTGTTTTTGCGAACTTTGTTGATGATTAGATGGTTACAGACGTGTTGCATTATTTCTGGGCGATTTTGTTCCATTGGTCTAATGTATCTGTTTTTGTACCAGTACCATTTTGTTTTGGTTACTGTAGCTTTGTAGTACAGTTTGAAGTTGCATAACATAATGTCTCCAGCTTTGATCTTTTTGCTTTGGATTGCTTTGCCTATTCAAGTTTTTTTGGTTTTATATGAATTTTAAGAAGTTCTGTGGAGGCCAGGAGTGGTGGCTCACATCTGTAATCCCAGCACTTTGGGAGGCCGAGGTGGGTGGA
>NW_016843789.1:0-498 GCF_001698545.2 Rhinopithecus bieti | reverse complement strand
TTATCTCTTTCAGTTTTAGAGTTTCTGTGTATACTGTGCTTACAAGTCATATTTCAGATGAGTTTCCTATTTTTATTTCTATCTGTGACTTGTTTGTTTATTCTCTTAATAGGACTTGGGATTACAGGCCTTCACCACCACACCCAGTTAATTTAATTTAATTTAATTTAATTATTATCAGTAAAGACAGTGTTTCACTATGTTGAACACGCTGATCTGGAAATCCTGACCTCAAGTGATACAGCCGTTTTGGCCTCCAAAAGTGCTGATATTACAGGCTTGAACCACTGTGCCCCACCTTAACATGACATTTTAAAGAGTAGAGATTTCAACTTTCAATAAAGTTCACATTATCATTTTATTTTCTTTCATGGACTTGATAATAACTCATTACCAAACTCAAGGCCATGAAGATGTTCTCCTCTTACAATTTTTGCATTAGAAACTTTAAGATATTGATATTTTGACTTATTATTGTTTGTAAAACTATGAAGTATT
>NW_016843788.1:0-263 GCF_001698545.2 Rhinopithecus bieti | reverse complement strand
ATGTGTGGTGTTATTTCTGAGGCCTCTGTTCTGTTCCATCAGTCTATATATCTGTTTTGGTACCAGTGCCATGCTGTTTTGGTGCTGGAAACCATCATTCTCAGAAAACTAACACAGGAACAGAAAACCAAACACTGCATGTTCTCACTCACAAGTGGGAGTTGAACAATGAGAACACATGGACACAGGGAGGGGAACATCACACACGAGGGTCTGTTGGGGGTTTGGGGGCTAGGGGAGGGAGAGCATTAGGACAGATACCT
>NW_016843787.1:0-2737 GCF_001698545.2 Rhinopithecus bieti | reverse complement strand
TAGTGGCCATGATGCCCAGCACGGCCAGGAGGAGCGGCAGGGCTGCCCAGGGGGAGGACCAGCTTAGGCGCACCACAGGCGTGGGGCGGCAGCTGGTGTGGTTGGGCGTGGGCCTCATGTCCCCAGGACAGGCCTCGCACGTGAACTCGTCCACCTGGAAGCGGTACCCGTCACAGGCCTCGCAGTGCCAACAGCAGGGGACACCCTTCACCATCTTCTTCCGCTCCCCCGGCCCACAGGGGAGGCTGCACAGAGATGAGGGCACCTCGTGGGGGTCGCCAGACCACTGCAGGGCCTCCACCTGGGATGCAAAAAACACAGGCTGGGGGCCTCTGCCTCCGGGATCCTGGGCCCATGCCCACCCGGGGCTTGGTCTGCACACTCACATCCAGTCTGAGGGTCTCTGCCCACTGGCCCACTGTCTGGTACCCGCCACTGCTGGCACTGCCGTTGGTGGCCTGGTACTGGAAGATGTCGTACCGCCCAGGCGCATCTCCGTTTTCGTTGAACATCACGGGGGTTCCTGCGCTGCCTGGAGAGAGAGCCCGTCATCCTTGCTGGTCCTGCAGCCCAGCAGAGCTGTCTCCGGGGGAGGCCCCAGGGACTGGCAGGAGAAAGGAGGCGCTGAACAAGCATCACTGCTCGTGAGGGACATGCAAATCCAAGCTGCAGGGAAATCCCCCTTCACCCATTGGGATGGCCTCTGTCCAAGAACCAGAAAATAACAAGTGTGTGAGCATGCGGAGAAATCGGAACCCTTGTGCACGGCGGATGGGAAAAGGCTGTGGCTGCTGCAGAAAACAGTGTGGAGGCTCCTCAAAAAATTAAACAGACGACCCAGCAATTCCACTCCTGGGTAGATACCCAAAAGACTAGAAAGCAGGGTGGCAAAGAAATACTTGTACAGCCATGTTCATAGCAGCATTATTCGCATAGCCACAAGATGAGAGCAACCCGAGGGTCCACTGACAGAGAATGGACGAACATGATGGGGCCATTCATACAATGGGATGCAATTCAGCCTTCAAGAGGAAGGCAGTTCTGACCCATGCTATAAAATAGATGGACCTTGAGGACATGATGCTCAGTGAAACAAGCCAGTCACACCTGGGCAAATACTGTCTGATTCCACCACAGGAGGTACCGAGGACAGACAGTTCATAGAGAGGAGCAGTGGAACAGTGGTTGCAGGTGCTGGCGGGAGGAGGGGATGGCGAAGTGTTTAATGTGTACAGAGTTATGGTTTTATAGATGAAGAGTTCTGGGGATAGATGGTGGTGCTAGTTGCAAAACATTGTGAATTTATTTTTATTTATTTATTTATTTTTTGAGACAGTCTCATTCTGTTGCCCAGGCTGGAGTGCAGTGGCACAATCCCAGCTCACTACAACCTCTGCCTCCCGGGTTCAAGTGATTCTCCTGTCTCAGCCTCCCGAGTAGCGTGGATTACAGGCACTCGCCACCATGCCTAGCTAATTTTTCTATTTTTAATAGAGATGGGGTTACACCACGTTGGCCAGGCTGGTCTCGAACTCCTGACCTCGAGTGATCCACCTGCCTCTGCCTCCCAAAGTGCTGGGATTACTGGAGTGACCCACCGCACCCAGCCTGAATGTATTTAATATCACTGAGCTCTACACTTAAACATGGTTAAGGTGGTACATTTTATATTATGTGTATTTTATCACAATTAAAAATGAAAAAGGTTCCACAGTCCAGGCTAGGGGATGAGTTCAGACACGGAGAGAGGTCTGAGTGACAGTATGAAATTGGAATGACTTGAACAATGAGCTCTATTTTTCTTACGAGCTTGCTCCACCCACCTGCAGAGCTGCTCTGGGCTCATATTAAGTTGACTTGATTAGCAGAGAGCATGGGGGAGAGAAGGTGGTGAGTGAGTGCTTAGTGGAAGAGTGGAGTTTAGAACTGTGTAAAGGACAGTGATTGAACAGAAAGTCATCTCTCCACAAATCGTGGACACAGCTTGAGTCCACTGGGGTCTTCTCAAAAGACACAATTTTGAGCCCTGATCACACACCAAGCCTGGTGCCAAGGCACAGGTCAGACCCACGCCTGTGCCTAGTGCATGACTCAGAGTGGGTGGCATGTCCCTGTGTAAGTGCCTCACGTGCACCCCCAGGGTCCAGACGCCCTCAAGCTCTGTGCAGTGGAGGGGAGCGTGGTGTGACCCACTGAGGGTTCCTGGCAGAAGGGATCAGAGAAGCTCCCCAGCATGTCAACTGTGAAACCAGCGCAGGGAACACTGAAGCCTGGGGAGGGAGCAGTGTTCAACCGTGGGGACCGGAGCTTGTCTCCTGTCTTTGGCACTCAGCCCCAGGTGCCCCCATTAGACCACTCAGCCTCTCCCAGCCCTTCTACCCTGAGGTCATCCCAGGCCTCACAGACAAATCCAGCCCCCAAGCTGCCCTTCACTGCTGCAGGGGTGCAGGCACCCACTCACCATTGAAGCGGACAGCTCGAATATACTGCAGAAGCGTCCGCCCATCGGTGGGCTCCATCGCCGGGCACAGCCCTGTGTGCCCAGGGCAGAGCGCCTGGTGCATGCTGTGGAGGGCATGGGCAATGGCGTACACTGCATCAATCACGAACTGCACCTTGCCCTCCTGTTCGTACGTGGAATCCCGGCCGATGCGTTCCTCGCCTGTCCTAGGGATGCCCAGAGAAAGTGTGCCCGGCCGCCATGCACCCAACCTGGCCTCCCACCTTCCCCTCCCCA
>NW_016843786.1:0-2735 GCF_001698545.2 Rhinopithecus bieti | reverse complement strand
AAAAAAAAAAAAAACTTTCTTCCAACTAGTTGAATCAAGATCACTCAGATTATCTAAAATAAACTTTACTGAAAGTCAATTGATTATAGAATTTTATGACTTCCTCAAAGTATCTACATAGCAACAACTAGATTAGTATTTGACGGAATAACTTAAGACTATAGTCTAACATAGTTTACATGTCAAAATAAATGATCACAGAATGAAGTTTCACTTAACAACTTTCATGCAAACTACTATATTTGTTCCTGAACAATGACTGGGGTATTGGTTAGTTAGCTCTATTACATAAATAGTTATGATTATTTTTCTTAAGGAGAGAGGATATGAAAATCCCTTTCATTGTCTTTGAAAATATAAACACTTGTCAACAAACATAAATATTTAACTTTGTCCACCTTAGAAGTCAAGTTTGAAACCTACTAACATTCATCTAACCTTGAGTTTGGTAATTAGAAATGACTCAAACAATTAAAATGATGTTCCAAAATACATTTATGAACCACCTCCCACTTACTGTCAATTGTTCAGAAATCACCTCTCTTTCATCTATTAACCAACCCTCATATGGACCTTGTTTGTTACTTCATAATAAACAATATTTATTTCTCTATACAACCATGTAAATTCTATTCCCTTTGGAAGATTTTCACTCATCAGTGAATTTTTAAATGAATTTAAAAAAGCTATAGTTTTACTGAAAACATAGCATATAATATAAAGTTTATGAAGTGATGGGGGATATATTTTATTATAAAATAATGCACATATTTGACTGCTCTTTAAGCTCATCTTGGCTTTTGGTTTTATCAAGTGAGATTGTACAAGACTCATAGTGGAAAATAAATCTCTATAGGATAAGTTTCTTGGATTTTTGTAAGCACAGAGAAGAAGAAAGTGGATAACATCATGTTTTATGTATTATTATTATTATTTTTTTTGTGTGTGTGGATGGTTGGAATAAAGAGATGGATTCTGAAAAGTGCCAGAAATAATATTACTAGAGTTTGGTTTAAGCAATTTAAATAAAAAAGACACAAGAAGAGTAGCTGAAAAAATAAAGGAAATAAAACGATTTTGTGTAAAGCATGTTGACTCTGGAAGTGATACAGAATATCATTTGACATTGCTTTACCTCACTTTTTTTCTGTATCTTCCATGTGAAATTTATTGTCAAGAATTTCTTGCCCAGAATTTCTTGGTAGTTATGACCCTTTTAGGAAATTGTTTCTTTTCCTATTCTTCTGGCTGGATGTACATTACTGTTATGCAACTATGGGGTAATTTAAAATATAAAACCATGTATAATACTCATGGTTTTTATACTGTTTTGTGGAAGGATGTCTCAATTTTCATTACAAGTTTATGAAAAGTATTCTTTTCAACAGTGTCCTTTAAGGCTGAGGGAGACTTTTAGCAAAATTTTCTTCTGGATTTAATTACTTTTTGAATTGACATATAATTTAATAAATGTGTATAGAGTAACAGCTTTACTAAAAGTAGTATTCAGGACCCTGATATAGAAGAGTTCAAGTCTTACTTTCAATAGTTTTACTTTCAATTGAATTTGTTACGTGTTTTAAAGGATATGATATTTAAGACATTAATACTTATTTTTATTCATATAGATTTGGTGTATCACATTAATATATGAATTAGAATTTATGTGGACTTACCTGTCGCAATCAATATTTTAAAGCATTTTCAAAAGGCCGTAATGATAATATACATAGGAATGTAATATAGTATCTATGTGTTAGAACCAAGATAATTAATGCAGAAAAATTCCTAGTGACAAATTTATCTTCATTTGCTAGAGGTGTGAGTCATAAATCATGATTTATGATGCCTTTCTATTGATTTCAAAGTTCTTTCCAAGTAAATAGTTTAAATGTCAACTTGCTATACTTTTCTGGATATTTGGCCAGAAAATGATCTTATATTTTTCTCTGTAGACTAATGAACATTTCTTTGGGCACATTGGTTCAGTTCAGTAAAAGTGTTTCTGTTTCATTCTCTTTGTTTAAAGTAAATTGGCAGAATTCTACCTACTTCTACAACATTTATTTTATCTATTAATAATTTTTAATTTGATTTTACTATTTTGAAAATAACTCCAGATGTTTTTACTCAATTTGAATAGCTTTCATTTAAACAGAAATTTGGATTTAAAAGTTAACAAGTGAAATATACAGGAGAAAAAATAAAACATGAACCAAGAGGAAAGAATAGAGTAACAAACTCTGCTCTCCTACTCTCTCAGTTGCCTCTCCACCTTTGAGTGTATGTATCTATAGGGGCATGGGTCGCGTGCTGTATGTGAGCTTGAGTGGGTGTGTGCACAAGTGTGCATGCATGTGTGTCCTGTTCAAGTGGCACCAGGAGCTCTAATTGTTAAGAGTTTACCTCTGGAATCAGACTGCCAGCACTTGGATCTGGATTAAAGTAAAGGTGGGATTCAGATTTTAAGTTTCTTAAATTCATTACAAGGAATTATTTGGCTTATTTGGAGTGATAAAGACTTGATTAACCAAGTAATCAATTCTTTACAATTTAGATATATTTAATATAAAACTGATATTTTATCTATGTCACTATTTTTTGATAAACTTTATGTGGCTAAAGATTCAACATCTTGCTATATTCCAAAATATTAAGCATCTTATTTGCATTTATTTAGTATGGTAAATAAAACTAGTTCATTTTATATTTCTTAATTTTATTTTTATTTTGAA